>NC_091068.1:39773208-40083643 GCF_000393655.2 Nicotiana sylvestris
TGCTGGAGAGCTACTATTCGTTCACCAAACTTCTCCTTCTTCTCCTATTTCAAGGAAAAATGCAAAAGGAGAAAAATCTCCATATCAAGAACTCAATGATAAGGGTTGCAGCACATTGCTAAAAAACAGATGCACCAGTTTACAATTTTCAAAAGCATCACACAATCGATTGATATATAACTAATTTCCTCATTGTAAACAAATTTGTGACTCAGAGCAGTCAAACAAATATGTTCAATAGCCGTCACATATTTCGAAGACTCCACAAGTAGGTAACTTGAAGGAACTATTTTTAGATTATCTTGGTCAGATTTACTCTTAGCCTTAAGATTAAAAGTCAATCAAAATATTAAATCTTAATTTCAGTGAAATGTATAACACACCAGAACGGTGTCTCTGTTCAGCGAAGAATCTTATGTTCATCATTCAGTATATTACTGCCAACCCATGTTGAAAGCATCCAAGAAATGAAAATTCTCAACTTCCACGAGCTAGTGGAGAATCGACATAAGAGAATGAGTTCATCAAAAATATCTCTGTCCATAAACATGTTCACGCCAACAACAATAACAGCATTGCAGCAAAAGGAAGGAGAAGAAACCTTGGAGGAAATAGACATATCGGCCTTAAGTCGTTTTGGTGTAAGAGATGTGAGGCTGGTGCTATGCTCAAGGGAAATAGGGCTTCTTTTGTGTTGCAGCATCTTTCCTTCTATTGCTTCAACTCACCAAAAAGTAATAGCAATCCTACTAAAAAGGAAAGAAAATGGATATTAATAGACATACAAGTGTTTCAGAAGTCACCCTGATTTCTCAAAACATTGACATAAAGAATTCCTACATAAAAGAAAAGAGAATGGCTATTAGGAAACTAATAGACAGACAAATAAATGGCTATTAGAAGTCACCTTTGTTTTCTCAGCACCCTGAAAGACAGGCTGATTAGAAACACTATCACCTCTTAACAAATTTTGTCAGTAACGTTGCACCAGATGGCCGTTAAAAGTTGAATGATCATACTCTCTGGTCATAGTGAAGGCTTTTTCAGTAAGGAATTTAACTGAGACAAAACATGATATAGTAGAAACCACTATACTAAGGATTTTTGTTTGCAATGTGAAAAGCTTCCATTTCACATGGTTAACTATCAAGATTCTTTGGTAGCTGACCAAGAAACACACCAATAATACTTAAAAATAAAAGAAAGAATATGGAAGCATACCAAGAATTAGGAAGGCAAAACTACCATCTTATTCTCTCCTAGAGAAGGCATTGATTAGAGATTATTGCAGTTATCAATTATTTCTTGCAGAGATCCCGAAGGCAGAGAACAATTTTAGAATGCCCCGCTCATTCAAGTCTTTGACTTAGCAACCCTTATATATAAGTACACACCACAGAACCATATTTTAAACATCTCTCCCTTTTTTTCCTTTTCTATCCACAACCCGACATCTATTCTTATTGATTAGTTAAAGGACTTCATTAACTGTATATGCAGCCAATATCCAAGCTTCCGTAGATAGAGTTACCCGGTACCTGTGCTGGTGCGCACAAACTGGCCTGGACACCACACTAATTAAAAAAAAAGTGTATATGCAGCCGATCCAATCAAACTTCTGGAGCAACTTCAATTATACCAATTTTATAAATGCACTGTTTGGTATATATATGGCATTTGATTGTTCAAGGAACTGTCATGGAAGAATAATACATACATTTCAAAGAGAATAAGCAATTAAATAGTCCATCATCTGTTTATATATTACATAAACTATGTCAGAATAAGGAATGCATATTCTGTGCTAATAATATAAAACAAACTAAGAGTATAATAAGGAATGCATTAAAAAAAGCCAACCATCGACAACAAAATCTATGCCTACATAATTGCATGAATTATTTTATGTTTAAAAATTTTTGCTCAATTATTCTGCTAAACTTCACCAAGAATAAAACACAAGTTGGAGAAGTTCTGCTCCTATATTAATATAATGGATGTCTTTTTTTCTGTATTAAGTATTCTGTAGTGTGAATAGGGGTGAGAAAAGAAACCAACTTCAGTGGGACCAACTTCAAGGAAATTAATACTATCATTAATTAAGCATGAAGGCAGCCATTTGCGTACACAATCATCTTTAACAATCAAAACCTTATATCATGCTAATTAAGCTTATTAAAAAGCTACAAGCAACTAACATGACGCTAGAAAAGATCATCTAAACTAAACATTTCAATAAGATTGACTCAAGCATAACCCATCAAACTCAAAAACTTAGAAAACCAAAGAAAATCATCAACTTCAATAGAAACAATAAGAAAATTCTACTGTACAATATGATGCTGTTTCCCTAAAATTCAAAAGAAAAGGAATTAATTTTTACACCAACGCTACACACACACATATAAAGTTCTATTACAATGTCTTCTTTAAAAGTAGGTAAAAAATGTTAAAATTAGAGAGTTTAAGTTATTAAAAATTAAACGACCACAAAAAGGGAAGAATCAAAACAGAGGGAGTACCTTGATTTCGAACTACACATGACAAAACTCCACTTGAAGATTACTCAAAACCCACATCCAAATACCAAAGAATTAACGTTTCAATAAAGCAGTATATGAGTAACTGCTTAACTGCAGAAGACAAAACAGAGCTTTTTTGGTAAAAGGGTTTGGCCTGAGACGATAAAGAACGATGCTAAGAGAAAAGAGAAGTGTGGAACGTGGGAAGGGTTTTTGAAAGTGTTTTTATAGTACTACTCCTACTATATGTTTGTGATTTTGTGAAGAAAATATTAAAAAAAGAGTTTTATTTGACAGCTAATATCCAACCATGTAAGAGGAAAAGGGCGGAAGGAGTAGTTAAATTAAATCTGGATGATGTCAATTCTGTTTTTCTCTGCTTTAATTTATAAAATGAAAATGACTTCTGATGTGAAAAGAATGTGTAACTCATTTGATTGAATACTGAGTTTATGAAAAAATGGAAACTTTTAAATTTATATTATAAAATGAGGCACATATATTTTATGTAGTTATAAATCATTGCATAAAGGTAAATTATTTCCAAATGTGAAAGGAAATTATTCTTTTTGACATGGATTAAAAAGAAAATATGTTTACAAAAATTAGAACGGGGAGAGTATTTACTACTTACTATTCCAATATTTTTGTACTGCTATTGAGAAGAAAAAAAAACTTTTAGCACATTAAGAAGAAGGGAATGCTATATTACAAATGAGATTTAAACCCTTCATCTCAGGTGTGCAATGTAGGGAATTTATCGAGTAAGCTAAACGTTTGACCCATTTTTCATTCTTATTTTAGCTTATTGATTGAAATATTTTATATTTGTTTAACCCCTGCCATCATGAAATATCATTTTATTATTTTAAATACGGGTACGAGGCGTAGATGATGCCCTCAACATGTTCTTCGACAGCATGAACATAAGTGCGTTGGAGGACTATTTCGGGCTTTGTCTCCTGGAGGTCCCCAAAAAGGACGTGCCATCAGGAGTAGGCGATCTGAGCTCAATCTCGAAGCTAGTGAGGCAGTTTCCTGCCCGAGTGTGGATTCCCACCGTAAAAGGTCAGCCGGGCTTACTATCCTGGCGTACACCCGGGTGTTGTCCACTCTGGTGGGTGTGGTCAGCTATCTTCATTGCTGGTGACCGAGGAGGAACAGCCGAAGATGAATGAAGTAGGCACATCAATTCTCTTCAACAAGGCGCAACAGGCATTGAACCGGGTAAGATGTCTACTCTTTGTACCCTTTTACGAATCTTGCTTAGTTTTAGCATGTTCTAAATACCTGGATCTGCACAAAAACGTGCAGAAAGCGTAGCATGAGTACACTACAGCGGTACCCAGTAAGTATCAAGACTAACATCGGTAGAGTAGTGACGAGGGACAGTCAAGACACCTACTGGACTAAACAACCTAAACAAGTATGAAGGTGAACTAACAGGGAAACGATGTTAATATAAAGCTAAGGATGGTAAGGAAGACAAAACAATACTCGAAATGAAATACTAGAAATAACAATTAGCAACAAGAAGCAAACATATAGTAATGTTGTAGAGTAAGATGGACATAGTCTAAGTCCAATGAAATCAAATACAGGAAAACAAGTAACAACTCAACAAGAACAACCGTTTTTATACTAGATCTATTCAGAAATTTCCATGAGGTACCAAACCTCATAATCACAAATCACGGGTCCCAATTCTTGAACCCTAATCAGTTGGCCTCTTGTGCCCATATTACAAATTCATAACCGCACGGACGACTCACGTGCCAAGAGAGTGACAATATCTTATATCCACACGGACCACTCACATGCTAACAATAATAATGACTCATGATTGCACGGACAACTCACGTGCCAACAGGATAACTCTCACACAGAAGGCAAGTACACGGGGGTACATGTAAATGGTCAATAACATCAGGATTAATCTTCTTAAACCGATATGGGTGATTTATTTACGTGTATGTTTGTGCAAGTGTTCTACCACAATTCAAGTCAACAAGTAAGAGTAGAGACAATGAATGGCACATAAGAAACGATCACCACGAAATGTACATGGTATAACTCACACATGGTAGGCACACCACTACACAAATAACAACAATAAGAATGCCTCCAGGCCATCACAAATCATTCTCCGACATAGCCCACATTATCTTGCCACGTGCGCAATAATAAAGTAAATGTCTGCCTTGTCTCGCCACATGCGCAAACCCATGTATATAGTCCGCATTGTCACGTTGTATGTGCAAATATCAATAGTAACAATAATATGGACAATCCACGTACGAACACTCCGAGAATCAATCAATAGTACCACGTGTGCCAAAATATAACAACACAATAAAATGACTTTCACAACATGTACCCATATGCCCCAATATTTCCTCAAAATAGTTTCTATACCACAACCATGCATAGCCCTCGGCCCAATAATACTAGGTACAACAACAACAATAATAACACGAGAATACGACAAGTAAATCAACTCAAGAACTTCAAAACAGAAAGAAACAGATGAACGAGCTCACAATGAAAGAGACAACAAATAATGGTTTCAACAAGAATAACTCAACAAGGGAAGAGATAGCGTGCAACAATGATTTCCACATAAGCGCGACTCGACGGTAAGAGAGATAGCATAAATCAGTGATTCTAAATAATGATAAGTCAACAATGAAAAGGATAACAAAACTTCAATTAAGGTTGAGCAATTATGGAAAAGATACTAAAAATTCAATTAAGGATAATCAATTACGGAAAAGATAATAATGGCTTCAATTAAGGATAGGCAATTACAGAAAGAATAACAATAACTTTAATTAAGGATAAGCAATTACGAAAAAAAAAATTATTTCAATTAAGGATAAGCAATTACGGAAAAGATAACATGGCAATAAAAGAGGCAATATCTTCAATTAAGGCACATAAGCATTTAATTGGCAACAAGGATAAAACATGAATCAATTAATTCCAAATAAGACACGTAAGGGTAAATTTAGTAAATGGGGGATTTAGCATGCTAAAATAACTTCACATCTAATGAACATAAGAACCTAAGAGCCCTAAACGGTCAAATTTTCACAAATAAGTCAGAGTACGTACTCGTCACCTCGCGTACATGGTCTTCACATGACACAATTAGCACAAATGACTCAAATCCTAAAGGGTAGTTTTCCCACACAAAGTTAGGCAAGATACTTACCTCAAAAAGGCTAGAGCGTTATACTAAAATGACCTTCTCGAGTGAAACAACCTCTGGACGGCTCAAATCTAGGCAAAATAACTTTAAATCATAAATAAAACTCACAGGAAACGATTCCGGATAATAAAGCTTCAATCTTTAACAAAAAGTAAAAAGTCAACCCCGGATCCACACCTCAAAACCCGATAAAACTTACAAAATCTGAACACCCATTCAATTACGAGTCCAATCACACTAATTTCATCCAATTCCGACTCTGAATCGATGTTCAAACCCCAATTATTCTCTTTAGAAAAGTTTTTGATAGAAAATTTCAATTCTCCAATCAAAATATGAATTAATTCAAAAATGGAATTTTGTAATCATATTAAAATATAAAAAAAATATAGTTAGATACTAAACCCCATGAAAAGACAAGAAGAACGCCACGAAAATCACCACAATCGAAGCTCTAGAACTCGAGAGATGCTCAAAATACTAAATAAATGCAGTCTGATTATTTTAATACACAGCGAATTTTGCTTTTGCGCCCAAAACTCCGCACCTGCGGTCTGCCAACTGTAATTTCTGCATTTGCAGACTATGTTTCGCACATGCGAACCCAACTTCGCATTTATGAAGCACCAGCACCAACTCTCTTCTCTAACACTAAAATGAGCATAACTCCCTCATACGATGTCCAAATTCGACGATTCTTTTGCTATGGCTCTGTAATTATGATATGGATCTAATGCTTCAATCAAAATAGAAAATGGAGTTCATTTTCTTATTGTGGTACCATTTATGCTTGAATAAATGACGTCGAAATATAAAAAACGAGCGCAACACAACCCAAACTTGTCCGAAACTCACCCGAGCCCTTCGAGACCCCGTCCGAACATACCAATAAGTCCCAAAATATAATGCGGACATGTTCAAGGCCTCAAATAACATCAAACGACATCAAAACTATGAATTACACCTCAAATAGTACTTAATGAAGTTATGAACTTTCAACTTCTACAACTCGCGCCGAAACATATTAAATCAACCCTGAAAGACATCAAATTCTGCATGCAAGTCTCAAATGACATAACGGAGCTAATCCAACTCTTGGAATCGCCGAGCCCCATATCTACAAAGTTAACTCCCGATCAAACCTCTTAACCTTCCAAAACTTTAACTTTTCAATTTTCGCCAAAATGCTTTAAATTATCCTACGACCCTCCAAATCCAAATCCTGACGCACTCTTACGTCCAAAATCACCATACAAAGCTATTGGAATCATCAAAATGCCATTTCGGAGTCGTTCTGCACAAAAGTCAAACTCCGGTCAACTCTTACCGTTTAAGCTTCTAAAACAAGAATCTTTCTTCCAAATGGATTCCGAATCATCCGAAATTCGAACTCGATCACACACGCTAGTCATAATACATAATATGAAGTTGCTCGAGACCGTAAGCTGCCAAACGGGGCGCTAGTTCTCAAATGATCGATCAGGTCATTACAGTATATAAATGAGAAAAATCATAAAAGAAAATCAAATTACAAATGAAAAAGGCAACTGATCTTTTTAGATAAAGTAGCGGACAATTAGGCCTCATTTGTTTTTTTAAAGAGTAAGACGTTTGAATCTGAACACACATCTGAATATCAAGATGTATATTAAGATTAAGACATCTGAATCTGAATACACATCTGAATATATTAAGATGTGTATTAAGATCTGAATACTAAAAATTAAAACTGTTTGATTTTTAACATCTGAATGCATAACATTTATATTTATTTGAAAAATAATAAACATAAAATTCAAATAAAATACTAACTAATCTAATATTCTATCACTAAAATATATAATTTTTTAAATTATGATAGTTGTTGGTGGTGATGGTTAACGGGTGAATGCCGACTAGAGGCGGTGGTTGGTGGTAGTTTTAGTTGATGATAGTGGTTCATGCTAGTAACTAGTAGTGATTGGTAGTGGTGGCGATTATGATTGAGGATGGTGGTGGTGGGTGATGATAGTTAATAATGGCGGATGGTGGTTTGTGATTAAGGAATGTGGTAGTAGGTTATAATGATGGGCGGTGCCGGCTGTGGTTGTTAATGGTGATGGGTGGTTGGTTGTGGTAGTTGAGGTGGATAAATGTTGACTGTGGGTGAGAATGATGGTGGTCAGAGTGGTAGGGATGGTGATGGTCAATAATGGTGGCGGCTATGATTGAAGATGATGGTGACGTGGTGGTGGTGGTGGTTAAGTATGGTGGTGGTGGTGGTGGTGACATGGTGGTAGTTGATAATGGTAGGCGGTGGCGACAATTAATAATGAATATGTGATAGCATCTTAATGAAATTAAGTCTCTGTTATAGATCTTAATCATACAGATCTATTCAGACCCATTAAGTGGTTGTGAAGTAAAAAAAACACTTAATAATTAAGATCCAGACTTTAAAAACAAGCGCACTTAATGTCTAAGATCTGAATGATTAAAATTCAGACCTCCATTAAGTGCAAACAAATGAGGCCTTAGATGCCTAAAGAAACCGTGGTGAACTAATAGCATATCTGACCAAACTTCCCAGAACTATATTTCCTAAAAATATCTATTTTTTAAATTTTTTGAGGTGTTTGACAAAACTTTTGTTGTATTTTTTAGGTTACCAAATCATATTACATATATCTTTACTTGTTATTATAGGTTAACTCAATAGTTGTAAAAAAAAATATTGAATGGTGTCCAAGCCGGGCATGTGTATATCTAGATTATTTTTCTAATATTTGCTATTTCTCACCAGCAAAGATAGGTTAATCTTAATCCACTAAGGTTAGATAGATGAAAAATCTCTTAATGTGTTTCATTCTACTAAAATTTAAACCTGGTCAACAAGAATTTACCTAGATCATTAACTCAGCATAATCTATATCTATCTATCTATCTATCTATCTATCTATCTATTATATCTATACTATATTAAAAATACGAAAACCCTACCGAAATGTCGTTCGCCTTTTTTACCCTTGTAAAATAGAGTTAACATTAAACAAAATAGTCATTTAATAATTTTTCTAATATTTAAGATTTTAAAATCAACTAAAAATTTAACTCCTTTCCTTATTTGAACTACTGAGCTCCTAATATATAGAGATTTAAAATTGTCAAACATAAAAAAAAATCTATAATTGCAAGATATTAATTAAAACTCTAATTAATATGCCTACTCCTATTTGAAGTTCATTCGTTCAACTAAAGAAAAAAAAATGCATTCTTTTTATACCGTTATTAAGATTTATTTAGATTTGAAGCGATACGCACAACTTACGCGTCCAACAGTAGAAAAAGATATCCTTTTCCTTCTCTATTTTAGGAACCAAATTTCGGCTCTCTTTTAATAGTCGTGTAATGAAGTATCTTTTCTTTTTAGACTCTTAATATGATTTATTTATAAGCAAATTGAAATGCAAAAACTATGCATAAGTCATAATTTACGTCTCTAATTGAATGAGTTTATCTTATTAAAAGTTTAAAAAAAAAAAAGAGTTAGAAGACTATGTGTGAAAAATATGTCTGATCCTCTAGGTGTACAATAGTATTTTCATTAACCTTTAATCAAATACACCTTCTAATATTTATGTACCAAAATATAAATACATCTAATAATATTAAATTATCACCTGTTATTATGATTTCTTTAACCCAACATCAACTTTTAGAAATATTTTCAAACTGACATTTAAAAAAGCACATTAGGTGTACATAGTTTAACAATATTACTGGATCGCTTCCAATGTGCTTTAGGAGATAAATTACAGGAACTCCAGTTCTGGCCTAGTTGATAGTAAACTTTAAATCATGGTCCTCCTTACAACTCTTTCATGCCTATCCACGCTTTAACGGGTTAACTGAGGACCACTGGTTAAGTTGTCTTAACCAAGGTTTACTATAAAGTTTATACTTATTGATACGGGATACACGCGAAAAGCATATGCCTTAAATTAGTATTATTATAAACTACTATGCGTTGTTATTGCACAAAAAAATAAAATTTATTTGTTGCTATATATTTTGTTAATTATATATATATATAAAAAAAAATATTTGGTATATCCACCACTCGTGATAAAAAAATTCAGATGAGGTGTACGTTTGTTTAGCCTTTGGCGCCTAAAATCGCAATCGGAGTAGTTCGTTCCTGTCCAATTCAGGGATTCAGGTTGGCGGTTTCTGAGAATTATGGTCCCCACTTTTTCTCAGTTACACCGGGTCCCACACACTCGCTCAATTTCTCAACACCTTCCTCTTCTTATAAGCTTTTTCTCACTGACAATCAACAATTATAGTGAGATAGATAGATTAGTTCCTTTTAAGCTTAATCAGAAATTTCGTATTTAACTTCTTGTTTTTTAATAAATTTTATGTGACATAAATTTAAAGTATTCAAAACAACAAATTAAGTAAAAAAAAAAAGATGTGTTTTTACTCTTACTCGCCAATTTCGACCGTCCATTTCATTATCTGAGTACGTGGCGGTGACCAAGGAGTATTGAACTGAAAAAATTCGCATGACGAGAAAAGAGATTGCAAGACGTAGGACCCACCTAGATATCTACTACGACCGTGCGCAAAAAAGTCCACGCGAAGGGATGGTTTTCGTCTTTTGAGTGGGACCACGCGCTTTGCTCTTGTCAGTTGTCTGAAGTCTGTTACGTTTAACTACTGATTTGTACTAGCTTTTCAGCTTTGTCTAGGAGTATTATATAGAGACTACACGTCATTGGAAAACATAAATATATTATGGTACACATCAATTGTAAATTGAAATAGTGCCATTTTTGGCACAAAATACGTTTCTGCTGTTTTAGAAAAGTTACATTTCTACATAAAATGCGGTATAATACTGTATTTTACTTGAACGAAAAATTAGCCGTTAAAGTTAAACGCAGTATTATACTGTATTTTATTAAAAAATTAATTTTTTTATAGGAAAATGCATTACAATACTGCATTTTCCTTAAACGCAGTATTGTACTGCGCTTCTCTATGAAAAAATATAGGCCCACCTTAATAAAGTTCTGCAGGACTGCAGAGAATATTTGTTTTTTTAGTGTAAAACGTAGTATAATACTGCGTTTTACACTGAAACGTATTTTTATACTGCATTTTACACTAATTTTTGGGCCCACCAATAAGTGTTTTGTGGATAACTGACATAATTAATTCAAATACATAAAATGTGGTATTGTACTGCGTTTTACATAAAAAAATTCTGCACCCCAAACTCGAACTTGCCTTATTTAAAGGCGTTTGAATTTTATGAAGATCCATTCAAAACTTTCTTTCAAACTTCGTTCATACTTCTCTCTTCTTCTTATCAATCGTTTTTTTTATAATGTCTGAAGAGCCAAAAATAAGGGTTTCATTATATTGGGGGGGGGGGAGGTGAAGTTGTGTTGGAGAATAACTCTGTGAGGTATAACTCACCTCCATAGTGTAATGTTAAATTGCCGCTTACAATGGAGTATGATAAATTAATATCATTGTTACGTAAAAAATGAGTGTGAGAAAACGTTCGGTTAACCTTAAATTAACCGGTAGATTTCTGTATTCAGTGATTCCGCAGGGGTTTGCTTATTATTCTCAGTTTAACATCGAAGATGATGAAACTCTTAGAGATTTTTTGCGGATTCCGAATGAATACAGGGAATTTATTGTAATAAAATTATTGGAAATGTACGTCAAGGTTGAAAATGTTTCCAATAATGAGGGCATGCATAGTAGGGATAACCCCCGATCATCGGGTGGTTATTCTGGAGCAGTTTTTGCCGGACAGATTACTGATGAAAGAGCTTGCCTTGATTTAAACTTGTCACCACCGGCGAATGAGCAGCCACAAAATAATTTTTTGACTTTATATAATCCACAAAACGGCTGGTAAACTTCAATTTTTCTACGATTTAGCGATGTTTATTTTATGTTTTAATTGGATTTGTATTAACAATCATATTTTTCATAGGGGGTACCGTACGGATATGAATTTTACAAGTTATGACCCTACCCCTAGTTGGAATATGCGTAGTTCTGGCGTGTTGGACCACGGTGGTCCATCCGGGAGTCATCACCAACAAGAAAATATCCATCATGAAACGTCAAGACAGTACAACTTGTAAGTAAAGTGATATAACTATATGTAAAGTATTTATCTAGTTGGATAGATTATCATTTTGTTCTTTTTGTGCAGTGAAAACGAGCATCTTGATGTTCCTGACCTCACACAACTGCCCATAGACGATGTACTGACTCGTGATTTGGCAGATGCGCAGAGTCAGGAAGATGATAGTGATTATGACGACAATGCGGATGAGTCTGGAGATGACACACCCTTCCCTGATGAGGGTGATGACGAGGAGGAAGTGGATGCCAAACCTGAGCTGACGAGGGAACATGCTCCTCCACTTCCCGCTAGACTAAGAGTGTACGAGTCCCAAGTGTCATTTCATGAGAGGAATATTCCCTACCTTGATAATTTGCCAAGTATGCCGGACGTGGATGCCCTCACAAGGGATGATGACGAAATTCGTTCAGCGATGTGGGATGAGTCTAGACCAGCGGTGCTGGCAAAGGGCACGCATTTCCCCAATAAAGCTCTCCTAATTAGGGTTGTAAAAATCTACAGTGCAAGAGAGTGCCGTGAGATGACGGTAAGTGAGTCAACTACGGAGGTATACAAGGTTGTATGCCGTAGAGACTTTACGGGTTGTCACTGGATGTTGCATGCCAGTAAGAAGAAATCAGGTTTGTGGAAAGTGGGTAAATTTATTAGCACCCACAGATGTGAAATTGACACATTCAATGAGAATCACTTCAACCTGGATGTGGACTTGATTTCTCAAGTCTTGATTCCATATTTGGAAGTGTCCATTAAGTTCAAGATTAAAGAGTGTATTACAGCCGTCCACTGGGAGTATGGTTGTACTATAACCAAAAGAAAGGCATATCTCGATCGCAAACGTGCCTTTGAACTTATTTATGGCAATTGGGATAAGTCTTTTTCATATCTGCCCAGGTACATGGCTGCACTGCAACACTTTAACCCCGGGACTGTTGTTGAATGGAGGCGTGAGCGGAGTCCAAACAGACCCGAATATATTTTCAATTATGTGTTCTGGTCATTTAAAGCAGCAATTGATGGTTTTGTGCATTGTCGTCCTGTAATTTCCATAGACGGTATTCATGTCTATGGAAAATATGATATTAAGCTTTTGATTGCAGTTGCAGTAGATGCCAACAGACAAATATTTCCACTTGCAATTGCCATTTATGCCAACGAAAGCGAAGAGACGTGGATGCTTTTTTTGAAACACTTGAAGCAGCACATTGTCAAATAGCGTTTAGGTATTTGTCTAATATCTGATCGACATGGTGGTATTTTAAGTTCTGTACGGCACTTGACTTAATGGCAGGAACCCTATGGATACCACCATTACTGTGTGAGGCACCTGCAGGCCAATTTCCAAAAGAAATATCCTGACAAGGCCTTGCATGACTTAATGTGGATGGCTGCAATTGAGCACCAGCAGTGCAAATTCATGAGGCGCATGGAAGTGATCCGGCAGTTAGATCCACGAGCCTATACTTGGCTGATGGGACATGAGCTTCACATGTGGACATTGCATGCTGATGGCGGCAGACGATGGGGAGCCCTGACTACAAATGTGTCAGAGTCGTTCAACGGCTTGTTGAAGTCTGCCCGTGGATTGCATGTCACTGACATGGTCCGCATGACATTCAAATAGAGTGTGAAGAGGTTAGTTGAAAGGCATGGAGCTGCGTCAGCATTGATGGACAGAGGTGTTCAATTTATGCCAATACCCATGAGAAGATTTGAAAGGTACAGGAGGCGAGCACATTGGCATTCATTTTTATAGTACGATCACGACCGGGGTATTTTTGAAGTTAAGACCGCTATCCGCGGACACTGTGGGAATAATCTACAGATGGTGAATGAAGCCAAAAGGTTGTGTTCCTGTGGAAATGGACCATCTACCACATGTCGTGCGCACATGCCTTGAAGTGCTTTCAACAAGTTGGTTTTGGGGAAACCAACTATAACGATAGGCAATACAGTGTTGTTGCATACATAGACACGTATAGTGGGAAGTTGCAGCCATTAGGTGCTAAGCATTATTGGCCGCCGGAACCTTTTAATATGGTGTGTAACAAGGACTATTTGCACAAGCTGCAAGTGCAAAAGAGAACGCGTATACAGAACCAAATGGATGTTGGTGACACCGTTTATGCGCGTAAACGTGACATATGCTCGCAAACAGGACACGACCGTCGTAAATGTCCTTCAGGTGGTGTGCGTAGCGGTGGTAATCCAGCTACTAGTGCAAGTTCGTCGAATGTACCCAACTATCAATGATACCCCTAGTCTTTTGTTTTTGTTTTGTCATTTGTAATACATGTCTGTACTTGTGTATGTTGCAATATCTATCAAATAAAATTATATTCCACAATCTTGTTATATCTTATTTTTTAACATGACCTTTTGATATGATTGTTCAAATAAACTGTTTCGTTGCAGAAAAACTTTAATATGTAAAGCGTGGTACAATACAACGTTTTATCAGTTGTCTTGTCGTTCTGAAAATAGCTGAAAAGACTATGAAAAAGTTGTTTCGTTTCAGAAAAACTTTAATATGTAAAATGTTGTATAATACTACGTTTTATGTGAAATCTTGGCTATAAATAACGGGCGCATTCTAGTTTTTCTGCGCTTAACAATAACCAATAGCAAATATTTCAATAAAACCAAAGTTTCTCATTAAGAAATGTCTGAACAACCCCTTTATGTCCCAAGGTGTTATTGCGGAAAAAATACAGTATGTATAATTGGTGGGAAGAAGGTGGATGCCGCTACTGGGCGTGTATGAACAAGTTTGATAGGCAACCCGACGAGCCTACATGTGATTTTGAGGTATGGATGGATGAACCATGTAAGCAGGAATACTACAAAGACAGAATTTATGATCTTCAGAATTTGTGTACGAGGCAATGGGAAAGAGAGTGCCGATCTAACCAAGAAATTGAGGAGTTGAAGGTGAAACTCAAGGAGGTGGAAGAAGAAAAAAAAGGCTGGAAGACCAACTCAAGTGGTTGGAGCAGAAAGTACTAGCCGGTCGTGACTAAACAGTGGCTTGTACGTGTTGAGCGTAGTAGTGTATCTTTATGTTTCCCTTGTCAAGTGTTTTCATTACTTGTACTATTTGTTTTTGTTATGTGTATCTTTAGGTTTATCAGTGGTGTTTTTGTTGTCATGTTAAAATAAAATTGTTGAAGTCTTTTCTGTTACAATAAAAACGTTGTTAAAATAGAATTGTTGCAATTACTTACATAATGTAGTATTTTCTTCATAGAATTGCTAGATATTCAACTTATTGATTTTACTAAAGAAGACCAATCTAAAAATTAAAAAGAACTATATGTAAAGCGTGGTATAGTACTACATTTTGTGAGTTATCTTATCGTTCTCAAAAAAGCTGAAACGACTGCATAAAAAGCTGTTTTGTTGCAGAAAAATTTAATATGTAAAGCGTTGTATAATACTATATTTTGTGAGTTGTCTTGTCGTTCTGAAAAAGCTGAAAACCATGTGAAATAGTTGTTTTGTTTCAGAAAAAATTTAATATGCAAAGCATGGTATAATACTACGTTTTGTGTATATGTAAAGCGTGGTATAATACTACATTTTATGTGAAATCTTGCCTATAAATAACGGGTGCATTCTAGTTATTTTCGGCACTAAACAACAACCGATAGAAAATATTTGCATAAAACCAAAGTTTCTCTTTAAGAAATGTCTCAACAACCCCTTTATGTCCCAAGGTGCGAATGCGGAAACAAATGCATGGTGTACGATTGCTGGAAAGAAGCTGGACGCCGCTACTGGGCGTGTATGAACAACTTTTATAGGCAACCCGACGTACCTATATGCAATTTTGAGGTATGGATTGATGAACCATGTGAGCAGGAATACTACAAAGACAAGTTATATCATCTTCATAATGTGTGTACGGGGCAGTGGGACAGAGAGCGCCAATCCAAGCAAGAAATTGCGGAGTTGAAGGCGAAACTCAAGGAGGTGGAAGAAGAGAAAAAAAAAGGCTGGAAGACCAGCTCAAGTGGTTGGAACAGAGAATACTAGGCGGTCGTGACTAAACAATGGCATGTACGTGTTGATTGTAGTAGTGTATCTTTATGTTTCCCTAGTCAAGTGTTTTCATTACTTGTACTGTTTGTATTGTCTTAGGTCTGATATGTTTATGTTTGTGTTGTACTATTAAACTAAAATTGAGGTTCAACCGCAGTTAAAATAAAATTGTTGTTAACATAGAATTGTTGCCATTATATACATAATGTAATATTTACACAATGTACAAACATAAGTAAATCAATGAGTCCCGCAGCCTGTCTGCTTCAGTGCTGCTGCTGGCCTGAGTCGCATCCCCTGTCGCCCGGGTACACTATCGGGATCATCATCATCATCAAGTCGCCTCTTTATGTGAGAATGCGCAACAGCGTCGACAATACAACTGGTAGGATCGGTAAAAGAGGCTGTCGGGCCGTCAGCAACCTACAAACCAAGTACTAAGCTTAGCATGTGAAAATGTATATTAGTATTATACGTGTTAAGTCAAAAACATTTTCTCATCGTGGTCTCGTCGGCCTCCTGAGTATATGCATCCGTGGTGTCCTCATCAGCGCATACAGTGGCCTCCGTGATGGGCTGGGACGAAGCCTTAATAAGAAAATTAAAAATTAATTAATGGCGATTCATTAAGGAAAAGAAACCAAATTGAAATTTTACAGTAATAAAAACATACCTGCGCTTGTGATAGATCTGGATTAACCACTGGGGATGAGGCATAACTCAACTTGCGCCCGCCATTCACGTCCCGGTTCGGCCAATCCTCAGCTGCAGTAGATGGGCCTGAAAAGAACTGGTCTACATCTCCGTCGAATGTACCCATGATCAACAATGCATCTGACGGGGTGACCTGCGATGCTGGTAGAGATAACTGAAGGCTGTACGACAGCATGCTGCTGGAAGGCTCATCTAGCTGAGGGAAATAACCCGGCTGATCATCTCCAAGATCCTTATCATTTGCCTCAACAGGTGGGTCAACAGGTGCCTCAATGCCCCTTGCTGCGGACCACCTCCTCGCCGTCCCCCGCGACTTCGTGGGGCACCCCTGCCTCGCGGGATAGCCCTGCCTCGTGGGGCACCCCTCCCTCGTGCCCTACCCTTGCCTTGTGGGATAGTCCTACCTCGATGGTACTCCTCTGGCGCGGCATACTCAGCCTCGTGATCCAACCTCGTGCCATCTCTCACTTGATACAGGGTCCGACGAGCCAGCTCTTCCACCCGCCGGCCATACTCAACGACTGCAACACTGTCGCCATGCTGCTGCATCTCCTGTCCCAACTGATAGAACATGTGATGCCCAATAGCTTGTGCAATATTTAAAATATTAATTAAATAACGCTATATCACAATTATAAGATATTAATAAGCCACAAAAACATATCAGTGCCTCGTGCCTCCCGGCGTATGGTCTGTACCGATCGCCAAGTACATGAATGGGGTTCCCGATCATCAGTTGGGTGTGACGGCGGTACCATGATGTATGCAACTCAATAGTGGCCTCCTGGATATGTGAAGGTGGTGGCGGAATATGGTACTCTTGCTGGTCCTAAATATGGACCTGCTGCTCTAGCCATCCTACAAATACATCGTCCACCCTGGTACGGTCATCCCGCTGATAATGTGTAGGCACCCATGCAGGATCCCCCGGTATAGGCTGGGGATGGTGAAACTGGTGAAGAACACGCTCTGTGGCATGATGCTCAACCACATCGAAGAAGATCATCAGGACGGAAGTGCTCCAAAGCAGTCGGTCAACTGAGCAATAATCGGGCAACTGAGCTAGCAACTCGTCGTTGTATGGCGTCCAGATGAACTATCAAATAATAACATAAAAGTGAGTATGCGCAACACAAGTGAATTTATAACAAGTACGTTTAGGTACATATTTACCTGTCCGGCCACCAACATATCTAACACATCCCTGACAAGGGGGAGATTATGATGAGTATCAGTCCCTCGGTAGTTCCCACGCCGGAGAACCCACCTCGTAGCTAGAGGGAGAAATGGAGGTGCTACACCCGACTCTAGTGGTTGTAGAGGTGGCTGCAACGGCAGGATCCGCTGCCAGGCCCAAACCTAAGATAAAAGGATGACGTAAAATTTAAGAGTCATTTTGACCATATAGAATTCAGAGTAGTGAACAGAGTATTCGAAAATGTTGTCACCTATAGAAGCGTCAGAAATCCACATATGTCCACCTGGCTACCTATGCTCGCCCGACACATACTCCTGTACAGGTATGCTAGAATAGCAGCACCCCAGCTATACTGGGGTAACTCATCTAGCTGCTGCAGATGATGCAGAAAACGCATACTCACTAGATTTCCTGAAGTGTTCGGGAACAAGACACCCCCAAAAAGAAGGAGCAACGCCAACCTCGTGTACCGCTCAATATAGATAGCCTCTGTCTCGTCGGTAATGTCTGGGTGCAATACCTCCATATGCTCTCTGATAGCTGTCATAAAAACGCGACTGCCCCCTCTAAGTGCAGCCTCACCCTATGGTCTGTAACCAGTATACTGCCCTATCAAATCCAAATACTGGGGATGCGTCATAGCTCTCATGTACTGGGGCAGTGCAACGGTCAGTCCATCTACACGCAGACCATACAAAACATGAACATCCTCAAGTGTGATGGTGGCCTCTCCAGTGGGCAAGTGAAAAGTGTGCATCTCCGGTCGCCACCGCTCTATCAACGCCGTGATGAGAGACCAATTGAGCTGCATCTGCCCAATCCGAAAAATCATAAGGAAGCCCGTAGCCTCTAGGCGCTCGACTACGTGGGGATGGAAATGTCTCTGCCTCAAGAAGTCCCACAAATCGTCAGGTCTCCTGGCGCGGAGAGTCTGATCCAATAGATGTCCCTCCCATACATAGGAGGACCTATGGTCGCCCTGCAACACTAATATCTGATCCTCGGCTGGTCCAGGATGCATAGGCGGCAAGTCCATGTCGTCTACTTTAATTTAAACAATATTAATTGTGTGTTTGTGTTATAATAAATTAAATAATTATTTAATTGGACTGTGTAATTATCTATGGGTTCCAGACTCGATATTTGAGGTCCGGTTGCACCAAGTTATCCTTAATTATTATGTGTGTCAATTTCAACATTTTTAGAATTTTGTTAGTTTAATAAATTAAATAATTAATTATTTAATTGGACTGAGTAATTATCTATGGGTTCCAGGCTCGATATTTGAGGCCCGGTTGCACCAATTTATCCTTAATTATTATGTGTGTCATTTCAACATTTTTAGAATTTTATTAGTTTAATAAATTAAATAATTATTTTTTTAATTGTACTGAGTAATTATCTATGGGTTCTAGGCTCGATATTTGAGGCCCGTTTGCACCAAGTTATCCTTAATTATTATGTGTATCAATTTCAACATTTTTAGAATTTTGTTAGTTTAATAAATTAAATAATTATTTTTTTAATTGGACTGAGTAATTATCTATGGGTTCCAGAATCGATATTTGAGGCCCGGTCGCACCAAATTATCCTTAATTAGTAATTATCTATGGGTTCCAGGCTCGATATTTGAGGCTCGGTTGCACCAAGTTATCCTTAATTATTATGTGTGTCAATTTCAATATTTTTAGAATTTTGTTAGTTTGATAAATTAAATAATTATTTTTTTAAGTGGACTGAGTAATTATCTATGGGTTCCAGGCTCGATATTTGAGGCCCGATCGCACCAAACTATCCTTAAATAGTAATTATCTATGGGTTCTAGGCTCGATATTTGAGTTAATTTGACAACATATATTAATTTGTTAGTTTTGTAAGTTTATTTACAGATTAAATAATTAATTTTATAAAGTGTAATTGGATAGAGTTTGTAGTTAGTACATACTTAAACTACAGACTTACGCTAAAAAGCTCTATATTTTACTACGCTAAAAGGCTCTATATTTTACTACGCTAAAAGGATCTATATTTTACGACGCCATATGGCTCTATATTTTACTACGCTAAAAGGCCACTATTACATATAAAAACAACAAACATAACATACATATGAACAACAAACTAAATAAATAATATTTATTTATTATTTAAGCAAATAAAAACATAACATTAACAATAAAAATTATTTATCAAGTTTTAACTACTTTTTGTCCCAAGGCTAATAATTCAATCCGGGTAAAAATAACATACAACTTTAAACACAAACATAACACAAATCAACGTGGAAACACATTCAACAAAACAAATATGAATATGCTCTACGAGTTTCGACATAAACAAAATTGAAATACCTCGATTTAAGTTTTTTGAAATAGATCCAAATCGAATTTTTGAACCCGAAAGAAGGAATCCAAGGCTTGTGCTGTGTGCGGGACCTACACTCTTCACTTTTTGTGTGACGGGTGGGGCCCAAGATTTTTTTTTTTTAATTCGTGAGGGAGGGGGGACCAGCAGTGGTGGGGATTGTTTTTTTAAAAATGGATCTGTCGTGATCGCGGGGAAGAAGAAGGGGCCCTATATTTTATTATAGGAAAACACATTACAATACTGCGTTTTCCTTAAACGCAGTATTGTAATGCGTTTTTCTATAAAAGAATTAATTTTTTAATAAAACACAGTATAATACTGCGTTTAACTTTAACGGCTAACTTTCCGTTAAGGTAAAACGCAGTATTATACTGCATTTTATGTAGAAATGTAACTTTTTTTTAAAACAGTAGAAACGTATTTTGTGCCAAAAATGGAACTATTTCAGTTTCGGACTCCTCTCTCTTTCCTCTTCTTCTTTCTTTCTCTTTCAAGGATATTTATAGTATAAATTTTTTAATAAAAATATTCTTTGGCATAATCATATATGAAATTTAATAAGTTTCAGAAACCTCTTTTTAGGAATTTGATCCTAACATATACTTTTGTATACGGTAAAAATCGGGCCTATCCGATTTATCTATTTGATCAAAACACAAGAGCTGCATCGGAGATAACCTCGTAATGAATCAGATCCGAGCTCAAAGACGGGGCATCGAGTCCAAAGATCAAAGTGTCCGTAGGGGTAAGGATAATAGTAATTGCTTAATATTTTAACCTTCATAACACACACTACTTTTACGCTTGTTCTTGTGAGTATTTTTTATTTCAGGATTCAGCATGTCAAACTCTCAAGCAGTACCCACTCACACTAACACCGGCCTTGATCTTCATGGCGAAAACGAGCATGTAGTCGCCCCAGAAAATGGAGTACCTTCGATTAATCCCGACGCACCACAGGCCATGGACCCGGTTGATGTCAATTTTCATGTCTCCGTTCGTGAAGATTTAGGCGCTGACCCTGAAATAGCATCCGCATAGACGCCCGAGCAGCCGATCGGAACACACAAAATGGTGAATAAGGCGGAATTAGCCATCGAATGATATTTGACATGCTACAAACTCAGCAGGCCGCGATAGCGCAACTCCAAAATTAGAATCGAGCCCCAAGCAGAATCGAACTCGATACATCACAGGAAGTTGCTTATAGGGTCGAACCCGTGTAGGAAGCGTTGAACGATAATGGATCGGGAATTGATCCTACCATCTTGAAAATGCTCGAGGAGCTCACTAAACGGATATAATCAGGTGAAAAGAAAATCGAGGCTAATGACAAAAAGGTAGAAATGTACAACTCACGAGTTGACCAAATACCAGGGGCACCCCCGATCCTAAAAGGTTTAGATTCGAAGAAGTTCGTGAAGAAGCCTTTTCCTCAAAGTGAGGCTCTAAAGCCCATTCCTAAGAAGTTCCGTATGCCAGACATCCCCAAGTATAACGGGACCACCGATCCTAATGAACACATCACTTCGTACACAAGCGGAATAAAGGGAAATGACTTACAAGATGATGAGATTGAATCCGTTTTGTTGAAAATATTCAGAGAAACTTTATCAAAGAGCGCAATGATATGGTACCACAATTTGCCACCCAATTCTATCGATTCTTTTGCCATGCTCGCTAATTCGTTCGTAAAGGCGCACACCGGAGCAATAAAGGTTGCGACCAGGAAGTCGGACCTCTTCAAAGTGAGACAAAAGGACAATGAAATTCTAAGGGAATTCGTATCTCGATTTCAGATAGAACATATGGAACTACCCCGGTTACCGATGATTGGGTTGTCCAAGCCTTTACTTAGGCTTTGAACGAGCGAAGTTCGATAGAATCACGTCAACTAAAGCAGAATTTGATTGAATATCCATTAGTGACCTGGGCCGATGTATATAATCGGTACCAATCGAAGATCAGAGTCGAGGATGATCAGTTGGGAGCTCTATCCGGTTCCGTTTACCCAAACATGTCTAAAGGCAAGATTCAAAGGGACATCGACAGAGAGCCCCGATCGAACAGAGATCGATACTAACCATATAGCACAGATCGAAGAAAAAACAGACCGGGACATAACCCCGTTTGAAATGATCGAGGTCAAAACTCTCGGGGACTCATGAGTAAGAATGGCTTCGATAAACACGTCGAGCCTAAGGAAGAACCACAATTATCGGAATAAAACTTCAGCATCGATGCTTCAAGTATTGTATCAGTCATTGAACAAATCAAGGATACTAGATGGCTCAGACCCTTGCAAACCGATCTAGCTCAAAGGAATCCAAATCAAATGTGAAAGTACCATGGAACTCATGGTCACAGAACCGAGAACCGCAGACAATTAAGAGAGGAGTTAGCTCGTTTATTCAATGAAGGTCATCTTCGAAAATTCTTGAGTGACCGAGCAAAAAATCACTTCAAAGACAGGGATGCAAATAGGAAAAATGAATAGGAGGAACCGCAACAAGTGATTCATATGATCGTTAGCGGAGTTGATATCCCTCAGGGTCCGACATTTAAACGTACCAAAGTCACAATCACAAGGTAGAAGCGTACCCGGGACTACTTACCAGAAGATACCTCATCTTTCAATGATGAGGATGCAGAAGGGATCGGACAGCCCTCATAATGATGCATGGGTAATATCTATCCTTATGAATATAATTCAAGCTAAACGTATGTTGGTTGATCCAGGTAGCTCGGCGAATATTATCCGATCAAGGGTCACGGAGCAACTCGGCCTTCAGGATCAGATCGTGCCTGCAACTCGAGTACTCAATGTTTTCAACATAGCGAATGAAACCACCAAGAGGGAAATTATGTTTCCAGTGAACGTGGCCGAAACTATCCAGGAAACAAAGTTCCACGTGATCGAAGGAGATATGAGGTACAATGCGCTGCTCGGAAGACCTTGGATCCATAATATGAGGGCAGTACCTTCAACGCTTCATCAAGTATTGAAATTCCCAACACCGAGGAAGGAGTCAAAACGGTGTACGGTGAACAACCAGCAGCTAAAGAGATGTTTGCAATCGATGAGGTGATACCAGTGTCAACTCTCACATCAACAAAGAGACCGGCATCAAAGGAAAAGTAGAAGGTCAAATAGTAACCACAGTCGCCGGCTTCGACCAGATCCGAATAGTAGGAAATTATCGAGGACGATGATTGCATGATACCTCGAACCTTCGTACCCCTCGATGATTCTGATGCCACGAAGTCAACGGTCGAAGAGCTGAAACAAGTCATACCAATCGAGCACCTGCTCGATCGAAAGGTATAGTTCGGAACGGGGTTAACCCCGAGCTTAGGGAAAAACTCATTAAATTCCTTATTAAAATATGGATTATTTTGCTTGGTCCCACCTTGACATGACAGGGATCCCATCGGAGATCACCACTCATCGATTGAGTTTGGACCCTAAGTGCAGACCGGTAAAGCAAAAGAGGAGGCCATATCCGAGGTAAAGCACACATTCATCAAGGACGAGGTAACCAAACTTCTCAAAATAGGATCCATTCGGAAGTAAAATATCCCGAGTGGTTAGCAAACGTAGTTGTAGTCTCTAAGAAGGGGAATAACTTTAGAACGTAGTTGTGAGGCCAACGCCCTTGCAAACTTAGGGTCAATAGTCGAAGATGATGAAATTAGCTCGGGGGCTGTCATACAACTTTCAAAATCAGTGGTCGAAGAAGTCCATGCCGAAATAAACTCCACAAGCCTAACTTGGGATTGGAGGAACAAATATATCGATTATCTGAAGAACGGGAAACTTCCCTGGACTCTAAGGAATCGAGGACTCTTTGAACGAAAGTTGCACGATTTACATTGGCCAAAGATGGAATGTTATACAGAAGGATGTTCGATAGGCTGCTGGCAATATGCTTGGGTTCGGGAGACAACGACTACGTCCTTCGAAAAATTCACGAGGGCACTTGTGGGAACCATTCCGGCGCTGAATCATTGGTTCACAAAGTCATCAGAGTAGGATATTATTGGGACAATATGGAAAAAGATACTGTAAGCACGTGAGTTTTGCCCTATATGAGAATTACTCCCAATAAATTCAAAAATAAAATGATTTTTCTTTGGTGTGCAATTTTGTGATATTTTGAATAATTATTTGTATTTGTCTGTGCGTGTTTATTTGCTAAATTAATAAAAAATACAAAAATATGTCGCATTTTGCATGTAGGATTTAATTCTAAAATTGTTAGTAATTAAATTTGTTTTACAAAAATTAAAAATTACAAAAATAGGCATCGTTTGCATTTTTAGCATTTAATGTCCAAATATACAATTTTATGCTTAATTATTACTTAATTGTGCGTTAATTGTTATTGGGAGTTAATTTGCGCTTTTATAACTTAATTTAGTTCTTAATAATAGTTTAAGTATTTTTATAATTTAGTTTTAGAAAAATAAAAGAAGAAAAGAGAGCGAAAATATAAAGAAAGTCGGAATTGGGCCTTTTCTTCAATTTCAAGCCACAGGCCCAAAAAATGGCCCAATCTTCCCTACGACCCAGTCCATTTCGAACTGGGTCGACCCAGTCCATAAACCAAAAGACCCAAACCCCTATGTCTTACATTTTACAAAAACAAAACAAAAATTAAAAGAAGAAAACCCTAAAAACACTAAACCAATCCGCCCCCACCCCTCCTATCTTCTTCTTCTTCCTCAAGCTTCTCCACCTCCCATGGCTTCCCTTTGCCTTCAACCTTAAGAAGCCATGACTACACATACACACGCACGTCACCCTCACGACCCCGGCTCAACTAAACGACCCCAGCCCTATCCGCCATTGAAGCTCGTCAAGCTCAAAGCTTGCTCGACTATGGCTGCTTCCCCGCTGTGTTTCAGCTGCTTTTGCTTACGTCCAAACACGTCCCCCAGCTGCTGCTGCTTCGTGGTTCAAACTTCAAGCCCTGAGCTGCCTCATCCAGCTTCATGCCTCGTCGTTCATGGCTGAACATCCATCGCGACAACCCAACTGCTGCTGCGTTGTTCTTCTTCGTCTCCGTCACGGCCAAGATCACGCAACAACTGCTGTTGCTCACGTTTCTGCCATGGACGAGCAAGCTTTGATGCTGCCATGGCCAGCTACGGACTGCTGCTCCTTTCCCTCCGTCTTCTTCGTTTGGTCGAGGGTTTTTCGTCGAGTCAAGATCTTGTACGTCGTGAGTTCATCGTCAAGTTCGTTGTTTGTTTGGTCGTTGTTCGTCGTTTCAATCCGGTTAGTAGTTTTAGAGTTTTATTTTTGTCCATATTTTTGTTTGATATTTTCCGGATCCAAAATCGTTAAATGATTTAATCCTTGTTTTGTTCGTTGATTCATCGTTGAAATAATTTTCTAGTGTGTTCATGTTGTTTGTTAAATTAATTTTCAGATTTCAAAATAGAAGTTTAATTAGTTGTTTTCATATTCATTTCATGTTTGTATTATTGTTTAAATGAATATTTGTTAGTTTGAGGTTTGTTAGATTCAAATTGAAATTTAATTAACTATTTCTTCAATTTGTTTCATGGGTTTATGTATTGTTAGAAATTGTTAATATTGTTAAGTTCAAGTTTAAGTTCATAATTGTTTCTTCGTCGATCTTGTTATTTGTTTAAAGAATTTAGTTGTGTTAGAGAAATATGTTGGTTTAATCGTTTAAATCCATCATGTTTGTTGTTTAAAATAGATTTAATTCATGTTCATACTTTGTTTGATTGTTCTTGAATCCGAAATTTGTATAGCTTGATTTCTTGTTTACCATTTGTGATTATTTCTTGAATTTGTCTCATAAAGTTTAATATAGGAATTGTTGGTTGTAATGTTGTTAGAATTGATTTTAAGTTCAATATGATTGAAGTTAGAAATCTAAATATACTTGTTTGTTGTAGTTGTTGAATCCGAAAATAGGATTGTTTGTTGCTAAAATATTGTTCAATCAAATTTTAGTTGTTCTTTGTTGTTCAATTTGTGTTCATGTGATTTGTTGTTAAAATCGTGTTCATGTGATATTGTTGTTATGATGTTCATCCGTGTTCATATTGTTGTTTGAACATTGTTAGAAATTGATCATATAGTCTATATTTTGGTTAAGTTTGATTAATTGATGTGTTATAGCTGATGGGTAGTTTGGTAAATTTGTAGTACGTTCAAGGGTATTTTGGTAATTTCAATAAGGTCGGAGGGGGTAGTTTAGGAATTGTACATTTTGTAATTGTTTATTTGAAGCATGGGGGACAAAATGAAATGGGGTGGGTTGTGATATGATTATTTAATATAAAGGGGGGACAAGATTTAATTTAAAGGGGGAATCTTGTATTATTTTAAATGAAGCATAGGGGACAAAATATAATGGGGTGGTGTGATATGTTTATTTAATGTAATGTGGATGAGTGGAAAGATAATGGGTTGGGTAGAGAAAAAGTATGGATTTTAATTAATTGAAAGGTTTATGGGATGGGTTATAAGAAGAAGTCTTGAACACAAGACAAGATAGACAACAAGAGAAACAGAGAGAAAAAATAGAGAGAGATAGAGAAAATATATACACAGATACGAGAGAGAGAAACAAATCTGAAAATAAGAGAGAGAAAAATTCCGAAAATATTTAAGCTTTCAAAATAAAAATAAAAACTAAAAAATCTTCTGCTTTCTTTCTTTGTTTTGAAATTAGTATTAATGGTTGTTGTTTCATTCAAAGCTTAAAGCTTTTGTTTTTGGGATTACTACTCCACCGGTCTGTTACTGGGTTGTTACTGTTGCTGGACTGTTGTTGCTGTATTGTTATTACTGTCGCTGATTCTCATCATCATTTTCTTTTGCTTCCAATATCAGGTACATATCTGTAAATTCATGTCATGAAAAGCTTCAACATGGCAAGTAAATGAAGTTTGGAATTATAAGGATGTCTTCTACTCATTTAAATTTTATTAGTTTAAGTTTCAGTTTTGTTTTAGTTGGTTAACATAGTATTATACTTGACATGATAAACTGTTAACTAATTAACCTTCTGGAGTAGTAAATTCCACGATAATCTTATATGTTTTGAGGACTAGTGATGACATTTACTGTTTGAATTGTTGAGATAGGGAACATTGCAGAAAATTGGCCATTAATTAAATCTTGTGATATTGAGCTAAGTAAAGAATAGTACGGAAATACCCAGAAATTACATTACTAGCTTATTTTGTCAAATATCCAATTTTGTTTAAGGCTAGATGATGTCGTCTTATTAAATCAATTGGTAGATTAGTTCTCTTTCTTAATAACAAATGGCATAGTTATTTTAGGAACGCGATCAACTCATTTCTTTTAATGTATGAAATAATGTCGATGATTTTTTACAAAATATAGAGTTAGTGTTTGCAAATATTCGCGTAGGCAGAGAATAAGAATTGGTTTATTTATCTCAAACTCAATCTTCGTAATCAAAAATTAACTAAATAATTATAACTTTGGACTAAAAACAAGTATATGAGAAGGATATGGGATTTATAAGCACGAATTGCAACATTTTATGTCAAGGATATGTAGAAATAGAGTTCGCATTAAATATAACAATGAAAATTCTTCAGAAATTATTAATTTGTCTATCAAATTAATTCTTTTTCCAGTTTTATATGCGATTCGATTTTTGGATATATTAATGTCGTATCCACGATAAGAATGGTAGTATTTTTAGTTACATGTTGTTTGTTTCTTTTTCATATCATTAATTCTTTAAAATTTGAATAGTTTTGAGGTATATAATTCATACGCGTAAAATAAGACTTGTAGCAACGCCTAATAAATTTTGAATTCTTTGTCAAGAAATTTGGTGGCATCCCAATCGGTGATTCTCCATGACTCTTACATTTAAAAATAGATGGATGCAATAAACATTTGTAGAGAATTTATATTACTGTCAAGAATATTTGCATAATTAAGGATGCGTTCGCGTGACTTGATTATACTTCTAAAGGCGATTCGGATTATGCGTTCGCGCAACTTCGAGCAAATTTTTACTAAAAAGAGATTTCTCGGAGAATATCATTATTAATTTCATAAAAACCCGAGATGTGATGTTCACTACTTAATTATACCAAAGGGCGAATGTTCTTGATTTTATTTAAAGCATAATTTCGAAAATGATTATTTTAATAAAAATATATTATCAATATCATTGTGTACACGTACGCGTGACACGATTCCTCACGTTAAAAAAATATATAATATATGAAACGAATACACGTACGCGTGATTCGATTCGAAGAAGGGTCTTTAATTATAAACAATCTAAACAGAAGCGGTAACAAAATCATGCAATAAAAATGTAAAATCGAGATAATTAAGCCAAGAATAAAAACAGTTAAGCGACCGTGCTAGAACCACGGAATTCGGAAATGCCTAACACCTTCTTCCGGATTAACAGAATTCCTTACTCAGGATTTCTGGTTCGCAGAATAATAAACAGAGTCATATTCTCCTCGATTCAGGGATTAAAATTGGTGACTTGGGACGCCTTAAAATTCCCAAGTGGCGACTCTGAAACAAACAAACAAATCCCGTTTCGACTGTCCTTTAATTGGAGAAAACTCCCACGCACCCTCGCGGGCACGGAAAAAGGAGGTGCGACAGATACTAAGGAGTTTGTTCGAAAATCTGACAAATTCCAAAGGCATGCGCCGATGATCCACCAACCCGGAGACCAACTTCATTCGGTCCTATCCCCATGGCCATTCATGAAATGAGGGATGTACATCGTTGGTCCTCTACCATCGACCCCAGGTAAAGCTAAGTTCATTTTAGTTATGACTGACTATTTCTCTAAATGGGTTGAAGCACAGGCTTTCGAGAAATTCAGAGAGAAAGAAGTTCTAAACTTCATCTGGATCGCACCGTATACCGATTCAGAATACCCAGCGAGATAGTGTGCAACAATGGAAAACAATTTATCGGTAGAAAATTAACAAAGTTCCTCGAAGATCACAAAATAAAAAGGATATTATCGATGCCATATCTTCATAGTGGGAACTGACAGGCCGAATCAACGAACAAGACCATTATTCAAAACCTAAATAAAAGGTTGAATGATACTAAGGGGAAATGGAGAGAAATTTTGCCTGATGTCCTTTGGGCATATCGAACAATGACAAAATCTAGTACGGGGGCAACGCCGTTCTCCTTAGTATATGGCACCGAACCTCTGACCCCGGTCGAAGTAGGGGAACCAAGCGTCAGGTTTCGATACACTACTGAAGAATCAAACCATGAGGCTATGACCACAAGCCTCGAATTATTAGACACAAAACGAGAAGCCTCCCTCATTCGAATGGCCGCCCAGAAACAGCAAATCGAAAGATATTCCAATCGAAGGGCCAATATTCAACACTTCAAAATTGGGGACTTAGTTCTGAGGAAAGTCACCCTTAATACTCGAGATCCAAATGAAGGGAAACTCTACCTAAATTTGGAAGGGCCATACCAGGTCCTCGGTGTCATCGGAAAGGGATCTTACAACCTTGGCACAATGGAGGGCGAGCAATTGCCAAACAATTGGAACATATCACTCCTCAAATGGTATTATTGCTAAGGTATGAATTTCTCCCTTTTCATTTGTATTTGATACTGACTTATTACAGGTGTTCGATCGAAGACATCGAGAAGCTCTTCAACACGAAGACCTTAGGTTTTAAAGCACGTGTTGCACTCTTTTTTCCTCAAATCAGTTTTTATCCCAAATGGATTTTTCCTGCGAGATTTTTAACAAGGCAACAATTATATGTGCTACCTAGGGACAATTCAACAGTATTTGAATCTTCTTTACAATCAACCTCGAATACTAGGGGGGCATTACCCTCGGATGTTATGTTTTCAAGGAAGATGCTTCTTGTCAACCGGGTCTCGATAGGAAAATTTTGTAAAGGTCCAAACGGTCAAACTAACTGTGCCCATGTAGACTGCCCGAGCCCTAATGACAAAACATGTACGCATGAATGATCTATTGAAAGAAGAACTTTTTCCTTAACAGATGTTCCATGCCTTAGTGAAATTTTTACTTTACAATTTCGTACTTACGATATTTTACGGAAACCGGCTTAAGAGCCGATCACAACTAAAGATCGAGCGATTAACTCCGTTCTCGGGGGCTGTCGCCCAAAATTTAATACGCTCGAATTGTTAAACGTCGAAACCTTAAGACCTTGAAAAGGCAACCCTCAATTTTATGAGCCACGACCACCCCACTTGCGGACTAGTACTTCGAACAAGTTTGAAGTATAATCGATAGACAATCCCAATGGGAAAATACCAAGTTAAAGACTACGACAAAACTAACACGGTTTGGAGACGTCCGAATTCCTTAATCAAACAAGCCTTTAAATATTTTTATGAAACCGGTTAAAAAGGGCTACCCTCGGCAAATTTACATAGGGTTTCGATAAAGTCGACCATCGAAAACCTTAAGAGGTACCAAATTTAACAAACTTATGCTAAGGCATAACAAAGTTTTTTGACAACACTATATCCTAATGAGTACAGATTTATCTTATGCTAAGGCATAACAAATTGAACTTTTAAGCTGAAAAAGGGAAAAACCACTATTTTGAGGCCATATCAACTAGATTAAAGAGCCTATGGGCCATTACATTATTGAGCTCGAGGGCTCGTCCTCGCTCAACCAAAACCCAAGGGTTTTTTTACCACTCTGAGTTCGACCAGGTACTCACTCAATTATAGAAATTATAACAATCTGATTTCAACAAAATCTTCACGGGGCAACGAAGTGAGTTAAAATTCCTCACAAGGCCTAAAGTATATCGGAATTATCATAAAGCTAAAACAAAACAAAGTTTTCACAAAACAAAGGTCAGAGACAAATCGGAAAGAAAAAGGATATTTCATATATACGAGAGTATTACAAAGACCACTCAGGGTCTTACACAAAAATCCAAAAAGAAGAAAAAAGTTCTAAGTCCTAATCCTCCACAGGAGCTTCATCTTCATCTTCTCTGCTCTCGGACCTGCTCGCACTCCCGCAGTCATCATCATCAGAGAGCAAAGCTTCATCTTCGGCTTCTAGCACTTTCACATTCTCGATATCAGCTCTGAGGTCAAAGCCACGAGCATGAATCTCCTCGAGAGTCTCTCTCCGAGACTGGCGCTTAGCATGATCAACAACGCAGGATAATCAAACCTCAGCAGCGTCAAAAATTTCCTTTGCTTGAGCATTAGCGGCTTTATCATCGGCTCGGTAGACGGCCACGGTCGCCTCTGCCTCTGCCTTCACTTTCTCCACCTCAAATGTGGCTTTTGCAAGCTCAGCGGCCAACCGAGTCTCGAGCTCTTCAATTTTCTTGGCTCAGGCAGGATCTTCTCCTTCACGCTTTGGAGTTAACGTTGAATTGAAGACAACTGGGCTCGGGTCGTGTCTTTCTTCGAGGCGAGGCTGTCCATGTTCTGCTTCTACCCCAAAGTCTTTGCCTCTTTTATCTCTGCCTCCTCGCGAATCTGCTCGATTTTCTCGGCCTTTTACTGAACCTGCAGGATCCAAGTGTTAGTCACCAATATTAAATTGACATGCCAAGCTCCTGAAAATTTACATTACCTGTTTGATGAAATTGGTCTGCTTTTTATGGACTGTTGCCAATTCAGCTTAGAAGTCCCTTATCTCCTCTTCTTTTTTCACATAGAGGCATTTTAGGGCGTCTCTCTCCTCCGTGAGCCTTTTGAGATCATCCTCACACCAGTTCATCTCAGCTTGGGATTTTGAAAACGCTTCCTGATGAAGCGCTACATCATTTGGAAAAAGGAAGAAAATCAAACCAAAAGAAATAAAAACAAACATAAACCTAATAACCAGAGATGAAATTTACTTGGTTCAAAAGTCGCTGAGCCTCATCAAAAATGATCTTGCATCCAGGTTGGAAGTGTCATTGACCCCAGTGAAGCAGCCATGGAAGATGTCATTCCCTTCGTGGGTAGTTCCCACATCGGGGGTCTCCATAGACCGAGCCTCCCGAAATTGCCCTTCATAGAACGTGGGGCCGGGCGGCGAATCATCAATATTAATTTTCCCAAGCAAGCCACTTAGGGCACTCTCTCCTTTTCGAAGGGTCTCGGAATTGGACCCTTCAGGCACAACCGCCGATTGTTCATTACGGTGGACAGGCACACTCGTCGGTTGTTCGTCACGAAGAGAGGCATCTTCATACCCCGATGACTCGAGGACTTTGCTCGGACCGTCTTCCGAGATCTCCTTAGTCCGAAGATGAGCCTCCTCGACCATTACCGGCTCGACTACTTTTAAAGCTTCGACGCTTCCCATCTTTCGAGCCACCAACTCACAACCAACATCTTCTCCCTCCTCTTCTTAATCTCGTAATTTTTGGGCTACGGCAGCATGAAGAGCGACAGAGTCATTCTTCGACTTATGAGCCTTGATCTTCTTAGGCTTTGGGGTATCAGAAGGCGAGGCCCTTCTCCTCTTCTTATCCTTAGATGGTTTCGGGGCCACCTATTCCCTAGGCAGGGCCGACCTTATTTTAGCAACATCCTCGAGACCTGCATAAAAGGAAGTCAAGTATAAATAAAAAGATGCGTTTTAGAAAAAAGCATCAAAAGCGTACAAGATAAGCTTACCATGATTCTTGACCTCCCATTGGCCCCTCACTAAATTGTGCCACGAGTGCTCAACATATGTGGAAGTCTAAGCCAGCTTCCGAACCCAGCTTTCGAGGTTTGGGATTGCTTCGGGCACCCAAAGAACCGCTACATAATAAGAAAAGACATGGGTGAGAAAAGATGCGGGTGAAGGAAGATAAAAGAAACAAAGAAATCGACATAAGATGTTGATGGGTTTACTTACGCTTCATGTTCCATTCCTCGGGGAATTGCATTTTCTCGGCCGGGATTATATAAGAGGTCCTCACTCGAATAAACCGACCCATCCATCCCATATCCTTGTCCTTGTCTATACTCGAGAACAACACCTTTGTGGCTCGGCGATGGAGCCTTATTAATCTGCCCTGATAGAGATGGGGACTATACAATCTCATGAGGTGGTCGAGGGTAAATGGCATTGCTTCGACCTTACTCACAAAGAATCGGAGGTGTATCTGGCCAAGAGTTATTCGGTATTGACGGCAGAAGTCGATAATAATGGGATCGATGGGACCCAGCGTGAAAGGATAAGTGTAAACACTTAAAAACCCTTCTACGTAAGTAGTAATATCCTCCTGGGGGTTGGGAATCACCACCTGCGATTTCCCAATGGTAGTCCTTTTTCGCCTGCTCGAGATTGCCTTTGGTTATCGAGCATATATACCTCGACATGGGCTCACATCGGCCAGGGACCGAAGAGAGTTTTTCAATTTTGAAATTAGAAGAAAGGTCACATGACCCGGGAATGCACTCTTCAATTCGTGGCTCCACCGGCATTATATCACCGGCCGACCGCGATGAAGAGGCTTTGTCCTTTTGGGGAACGATTTTAGATGTTTTCACCATTTCTATGTAAGTTCATAGAAAAGAAGAAGATGAAGTTTGTTGTTTTAATAGAGGGTTGGCAAGCAAGATGTAAATAATTTGCAGAATTAAGAAACTTGAAGGAAGGATGAGCACTTTGAAGATTAGAATAGATTTTGGTAGTAAAGTTTGGCAAAATTGTGAAGGTGATCTATTTATAATGTTTGCCATGACGGTTCAAGGGCACTAATGGCCGACCATCAATTGGTGCTAATTAATGATCTTGAGAACTATGCAGACGCAATGCTTCAGTCGCCTCCATCGCTTACGTCACGAGAGTGACATCATGATTGGTCGAGGTGCAAAATCGAAGGCTCAGTTCGTTTCTCCTCATTACACTCTAAGAAATTAGGGGACTATCTGTATACAATCAAAATCGAGCCTACCCAATTTTCCTATTTGATCGAAACAAAGGAGCTGCATTGGGGGTAACCTTGTAATGAATAATATCCGAGCTCGAAGATAAGGCATCAAGTCCAAAGATCGAAGTGTCCCTCGAGACCGAGGCCAACAAAAATTGAGACTAAATAAGACCGGTTTTGAGTGGAATGCAATAACGGAAAGGAGAGATATCCATAACCGGTCAGAGATCACGGCGGAAATCTCGGAGCAGATCAAATCAAGGGCAGTTATTTGTATCAATCATGGGATTTACTTCCGTAATTAGAATTATACCACAATTAGGATTCCTCTAGTATATAAAGAGGGGTACCCATCATTTGTAGACACCTTACATTCATAGGGATCAAGGCAATATAATATTTCTTTATTGTTCATCAACTTATTATTTTTTAAATGTTCTTATTTTGCAACCCTCGAGGGTCCAATAGCTCGAGGGCATTGTCGAAGAACTGGTTTGTTCTACATTCTTTTCAATTCACATCATTTATTTCAAAGTTAATCAATTGATATTAAGTGAAATCACGTATCCTTAAAATTATATTTCAAGTTTAATTGTTACTCGATTTTTAGGTTAAACATCTTTCACTTTTTTTAATCCAATATAATTGAGAAACTTTAATTCATGTTCACAAACAATATATAAAGCTCGCACACTGTCTCAGTTTTGAGATGAGGTCTTTGTGGAGAATGTCTAGGGAAACATTTTTTCTAGTGAAATAACTCTATAAAAATAAAAAAAGTTTCATAAATTGCATTCCATGAATTGTTTTCTTCCCATTCCACCCTCGAACCCTACCCTTCCCCGGAACCTCAACAACTACTTCGAACCTCGACCCTCGGACTCCTCAACCCTAAACCTAACACAACCCACCTTATCCTCTCACCAGTCACCCCTGCTTTAGCCCCCATCCCCATTTTCACCACCATAATATTTGCCTAGATTATGTATTGTGTTATAAAATAATAATAAAAGACGAAGAAGAATATTGCAAAGAAAAGTAGTGAGAGAGAATTTTTATTGATTTGAGATGAATTACAATGGAATATAACCCCTATATTTATAGGAAAAAAGTGACTTAGCCACCAAGTAACAAACCCTAGAATCTCTCTAAAATATAGACATTCACCTTAAATACAATTCTATTAATAACATTCCCCTTTGAGTGTCTATTCAACAGATAATATGCCTCGTTAAATTCTTAACTAAAATAAAACCCAGTGGGAAATAAATTCTAGTGAAGGAAAAAGAGTACACATATCTAAAAAATACGCCTTTTGGTTGCCTCGTTAAAAACCTTGCAAGGAAAACCTAGTAGGATAAAATATTATAAAGTAAAAAGAGTACAACGCGTATTAACTCCTCCTAATGAGAGCATTAATTCACATATTTGAGCCTTCGCATCCCAATCTTGTGCACCATCTTCAAAAGATCGTTGATAAAGATTTGATAAACAAATTATCCATATTAACTTGAATGAATATGTTGCATCTTGAAATCATCATTCTTGATAGATATGTAATATCTTCATAAAATATCGTGAAACGACCTTTTTAATGTCTCCATAGAGATTCTCGCTATCATATTATCATGCTTATAGTTATAGCAAGATACATAGATGCACAAATTGCACTGAGGATGGGGTACTTCAGAACCAAGAATTGTGTATACTTTAAGCGATTTGAATCCTTCAGGGATTGTCATATAAGTTAAGTCATATAAGCCATTTAAATAGACTTTAGATGCATATCAAGTTTTCATGTCATGCTAAACATCTAAGATAGATAAAAATGATCGCACACACTATTGACTTTATATTTTCAAACTGCAGGTCTATAACTATATGTCTTTCATATGAAACAAATTCTATTCGAATTCTGTCTCTTTCATTCGGCAAATATTTTTGTGTCCGCATTCAACATACATAAGATCCCCATCTATACTTAGCACTATCATATATGTTGTCGACGAACATTTTATATCGGTTCCAACATTTTTTCATAAAGACATAACATAGAGATCTCTTCATTCATATTTCTAGGTACCTGAACCTCTCCTGAAATTTTATGAAATGTTATGTCATGTGATCTTCTAGATAACTTGCCTCCTTATTATGATCATTTTGCTCATTTTCTCATTTTTATCAAGAATTTTATTTGAAACTGATTTGTCTCTACGCTTTAAGCGTACCATAGACTTTGTCCTTCTAGGACTTATTCTAATGGGAGTTATAGTGAGAATATAGTTACTTTCTTTGGGTCAACAAATGTGTCTGGCATGATTTGTAACATATTGCAGATGAATTATCTTTTTATGAACTTCAAGTTCATATTATCTTATTCGAGGATCTTGATGTACAAACGATAATTCATTTCGTAACTTTTTATCTTCTCTTACCCTCATGATAGAAAAACTAACTTTCTTCCTCAACTTTGGAAACCCATCTTAGTGCATTATGGTGTAAACAAAAAAATATACACCACACATTAATAATAATAAGATGAAATTATTTGGTTCCTGAGCCTGAACTACTTGTGAGGGAATAATGTAATATACTTTCATATATAACGTATATCAAACTGATATAGATAACTTTATTCTCATGAGCAATAGTTTATCTATTAAGTGGAGGCACTCAATAAAGTATTTTACTAAACCAACTGTGATGTGAACCAACTTATCAAGATGAACTATCTTGAATAAAAAAAATCTGGAATATGCTCTAAATTAAATTATTGAGCAAGTTATCTCGCAAACATCAGGTTGTGGGTTAATAATAATCGCACATGTAACCATCTCATAGATGCATCTTATGTGATATACATGGCAGGTGAACGGGCACATATTCACCTTTGATATTTTCATCATTCATGGGTTTTAGTCCAAATTTTAGTTGGTCCATTAATTAATGAGAACAAACAGCATACGAGAATTCGTAAAGAACTTTCTAGTTCTTTATATTTACCCATGTAAATTCTCTTTTATTTCTGCACATCATACTTAAACTAATATGGCTAAACCAATTATGCAACCGGCATAAATTATCAATATTGATAAATTCAGGTTTACATCATGACATGTGCAATTATCAATAAACTCCAAGTTTATTGTGATATAATTTTTTTTACATCAATAAACTTCTACTTTATTGTGTCATTCTTTTATTTGTGTAGTACAAACTGGAGAATAAAACGGGTAGTTTTTCACCTTTATATTATCCCGCTACAAGTTATAGTAAGAGAATATTTTAAATCCTTTCCTTTATTTTAGTCTCAATATAACCAACCACTTTCGCTAGTACTTTAAAAATTCAATAAGTTTCTTTGAGACTTACTACAACACAATGCCTTATTGATAATTAATTTTATTCCTCCAAAATAGTAATAATTGGCTCTTCTAGAGCTCTCAATTAATTTTGTACTACCACATATTTATCAACATCCATATGCTGAATATCTCTTTCAAGGAGAAAGTTATACCATTATGGTCATGGCCAAAATCATTATAGGCAACATATGTTGCTTCTATTACTTTTGCCCTGTAATAATCACATTGCCATAATATTTTGGCATAATCATAATAGGTATGTGATCAATGACAATTCATTCCATAATAATGAAATTATTTTCTTATTTCATCTCAAACCTCCTTCTAGAGGTGAATTTGGTATATTCACTACCACTAGCACGTTCATATTCTTCCAAGAATGAATATGTATTCGTAAATCACTTATTATCACATTCATATCATGAATGGACCATAATCATCTATATGTGCTTTACAAAATCTCATCTCAAATATATGACAAATATTACTTTCACAGAGTGAATGATTATTTTGAGAATTCTTATTGTTCTCATTACCATAATGGTGAAGATTATAATTTCGTCTATTATCACGTCCACCTCCATTGGTACCTTCACGGTAATAATTTTATATTCTTTCAGACTTATTACATATTGCTACCATATTCTCTTAAGGGAACGAGAATGAAGAAAAATCAATGAGACGGGTTTCCACTTCTTGTGCTCATAATCGTACATGAATTTGATCATGGAAAGACATAGAAATTTGACCATTTCGGGTGATAATAATTTCTTACAAATTCTATTAGAGTTATAAACAAAATTTATTATCTTTGCTTGTATTTAAAATAAAATTATAGAATTTCAAGAATTTAAAAGAGAATTCGTAAAATAAAATACTTACATTACATCCAGAATTTATTCCTGAGTGAAGTTCATGGAAAAATTGACAATCATTTTGCTCAATATTATGTATAAGTTCAGCATCATGCATGTAACCCAAAGTCTCTACTCAATTGGTTGGAACCTCGACCCTCGGACTCCTCCAACCCTAAACCCTACACAACCCACCTTATCCTCTCACCAGTTACCCCTGCTTTGGCCCCCATCCTCATTTTCACTACCATGATATTTGCCTAGATTATGTGTTTTGTTATAAAACAATAAAAGAAGAAAAAAATATTGCAGAGAAAAGTAGGGAGAGAGAATTCTTATTGATTTGGGATGAATTACAATGGAATAGAACCCCTATATTTATAGGAAAAAGGTGACTTAGCCATCAAGTAACAAACCCTAAAATCTCCCTAAAATATAGACATTCACCTTAAATACTTATTTATAACATATTGGTTCTTTTAGGATATTTTGTCTACTTACTTTACCAAATATTAAAAGTTAAGAAAATTACTTATTATTGAAGAAAATACCTTTCTCGAGAAATATTGTCGCTTCTACAAAATACACCCTATATAATATAAAAGCTAAGTTTATTTATGAATTTCTTATTCTAACAGAGAGGTTAGCATTTGTTGTTAAGAACTAAAAAGGTAGCCCCGTGCACTAAGCTTTCACTATGCGCGGGATTCGGGGAAGGGCCGGACCACAATTAAGAAGTTCATATCAGATTTTTTTCATTAATTAAGGAAATATGTTGTTGTCTCTTCATGTGTTCTTGGACAATTTTTACTTCATGAGCTAGCTAGTCTTTTGTTAAGTTAGGCACAAGATCCTTATTCTTTCAAGTTATGAGCTATAGATCCATCGTGTTATTGTATTTCCGGATGCTGGGCACCAGAACGAAGCCATGTTGTTTCCGCCGAAAAATTACAATGTGTGTATAGGTAAAATATTAGGTTTCAGAGGTATATAACATATATTGAACATCCTTTGTCGGGAATTTTTTTCACTTCTTTCAAGTTTGAATACCCTTGAAAAAATTTAAGGCTTCGTCACTGGTTGGGTCCCCCACCCATAAATGTCCAGAGGCATGGGTATGCGAGTTGTTGTCTCCTTATATATCCATGTGCAATCTTTACCTCATAAGCTAGTTTTTGGATTGATTTAGGTCAATGTCCAATTTTTCTCACGTGACTATCCATTAGGTACAATTTTAAAGATATAGATCATGATTCGTTCAAATTCATTGAATTGATCTAATATAAAAATATCAAAAAAAAAAGAGGTGAACATTATTGTTTTTGCAAACATTGGTCGAACTTTTTAAAAAACTTTTCCTGAAAATTATCTCTTTTCAGAGCCTCGAAGGATTAAAGAACAACTATAAAACGTATTGAAATAATGTTTTTCGGAGAGTAGTTTTGCCAGATCGATGGGAAACGAATAGCTTGAGCCCCGGCTTCTTCCCTTGTACGTCCTAATTGAGATGACGGGTAAGTCGAAACATCCCATCAGTCGCGTTGTTCTGACTTCAGACACGTATTGGTCATTAGATGGTTGTCTTCGAATGCAAAATGTAGCGCATTGATTGCATTTTTCCCTATAAAAGCTTCGACCTTTATACTTCTCTCACTTTCCGTCCTAGCTTTTACCTTCGAATTTTCTAATAGCTTTTAACTTTTTCAAATATTCATACTCTGCTTTTTAAGTCTTCATATCCTTATCTTTGAAGAAGATGGCAGCCACCCAGACCCGAAAGCCTAAGCAGAATACCAAGTCCAGGGCACCGGACCTTGGCTATCTCTACCGGCTCAGGGATGATCCCGAAGAAGATGACATCTTCATCGCCTATGGATCAACCCCCAGTGGGGAGCAGGCGACGATAGAGAAAGGAGACCACAAGGTTGATCCCCTTCAATCTCGGGAACCCGAGGGGGAGATGGAAGCTATGACTTCCCAGGAAGCCTCTCCCGTTTTGAAGGAGGCACCGGTGTCATTGACATCATAGAGACACCCTCCTATACCGAGTCCATGCTCGAAGAGGCCCAAGCCGACAAAGAAAAGTCAAGTGAGGGAGTGCAGGGTTTAGATGATCCCCTCAACTCCTTTTTTGATGGCATGGACATGTCCGCATTGGAGGATTTTTTTGGGCTAGGTGACATGGAGATCCCGAATAAGGCTTGCCCTCGAGAGCTAGCGGGTCAAGTTCAATCCAAAATTGGTGAAGCAATTTCTCGCACCGAGCATGGACCCCGGGCGTAAGAGAACGGTCGTTCTTATAGTCCCGGAGGATGCTCAAGTCATGTCTGCTCCAGTGGGCGTAGCTAGATACTTCCGATGCCTGGTGATCGAGGAGGACCATGCAAAGATGAACAAGGTGGGCATGTCAAGCCTTTTCACGAGGTGCAACAGGCATTGAACCGGGTAAGGCGCCGACACTTTTATACCCCTTTATGAATTTCACTTATGTTTTGATGTCTTTTACTACTTTCGTTGTTTTACTGACCTCAGTGCTTCACCACGAAAGCTTCCTCCGGTATTGCTTGGAAATTAGATAGCTCGAGTTCAAAGTCAAGAGCAAGTCCAGAAGAAGGATATGTACAGGCTTCTTAGTGAGCAACAAGACAAGGCCCTTAAAGACCTCCCGAGGCTTCATGCCGAGTTGGAAAAAGCTTAGAAGGAGGCTTCGACCCTGAAGCAGGAACACGCCGACCTAGATGAGAAGGAAAAGGTCTTTGAAGCTAAAAACAAGGAGCTAATTGTGGTGATTAACAACACAACTTTGCAGGTCCAACTGAATATAGACTTAATCGTCCAGCTTCAGACAGATATGGACGAGGTTAAGGCCATGATCGAAGTGTGGAAGGGAAGGATGGACATGCTGGCTTTGGAGAAGGAAATTGCGAAGGCGGAGTTGGCGTCGACCGAGAACCAACTTCGGGTGGCGAAGGACAAAGCCGATAAGTGGTCTCGGCTGAACGATGATCTCCGGTCACAATAGAGCTCAACGTTGTGGAACGGGGTAATCTCGAAAAAGAATATGCGGCACTAAGGTCCAAATTGGACACAACTTCTATTAATGCCAAGGAAATGATGGTCCAGTACAAGGCTGATGTGGAGGTAGCCAAGACCCGCCTGAGGAGAAAGACTTAATACATGAAGCAGGGGTCCCGAAGAGAGACCCTCGAAGAGATCCACACCTAGGGTTTCGACCTATCGACTGTGATCGAAGAAGCTAAAAGGCTCGAGGACGAGGCAAAGGAGCTCTACGAGCCTGAGGGTGTCGAAGGCTCTGAGTGTTCTGAGGGCTCTAAGGGATCTGAGGGCCCGACGAAGACCAGGAGTAGATGCCTTAATACTTTTTCAATTTTTTATTTTCCTTATGTTTTTTTGTTTATTTTGAGGCCGTTTTATCGGGCCTTTGTAAATATATTTTTGGAAAATATATAAGATTTTCCCTTTCCAGCAATATTTGTCTTTACTTTTCCAGCATCTTCTTTTAATTTTATTCGCGTATTATTTTTGATGCCTTAGCATAGAATCAGATGTAGTTCCTAGGTTTTCGAAGGTTCGAATGAAGCCCGACTTTGATGCCACTTTGTTTGCTCGTGGCTTCGAACCCTCAGTGTGATTGGAGGTTTTCAAGATGCTTAAGTTTTTTTAAATGATGTTTTTGCTGAGGGTAACCTTTTAGTAGGTTTCAAATTTTTGTAAAGGCTTACCTTTTGGTTTCGGGCTTTGGACGTCTCCGAGCCATTTTTAGGGCGGTCGTAGCCTTCTATACTTGGGCACCGTCTAATAGTCTTGGTGCCTCCGGGATTCGGTAGCTCGGGTCATCCGAATTTTCTTCAGGCGACAGTCCCCGAGTAGGGGTAGCCGTTGGGCTCGATAGTCCCCGAGTGGGGGTATCCCATGGGCTCTAGGATCTGGAATCAAAGAAGTAAAAAAAGCGTAATAGCAAAGCGGAACTTTCTTTCATATCTCATGCAAAGTACATGATCGAAATCACAAAAAAATGTCATGGTTAGAGTGGACTATGTGAGAACAGTTCATACGACCGTTTGGCCCTTATAGTGAATCTTAACCACCAAGCCTTAGCTTTTAGCATACAAAGTTTTCTTTCTTCCTTGCTAAAATCCCTATCCGAGGGTAATGGCCCCCAATATTCGAGGTCGAACTCGTGAGGGCTCAGATACTACTGATACAAAGTAAACGATCTTTGACTCTGGTTTAAAACCGATCTTCGAATCTAAGTTAACACGTTTTACTGTTGCCCCGTTAAAAACCTTGCAGAAAAACCCATTTTGGGACAAAACCGGTTCAAGAAAAAAAGAGTGCAACGTGTGCCTTCCGACCTAATAGTCACACCTATCCTTGACCGTTTACCTGCAAATGTTAGTCCGACTTATAACATGATTAAAGAGTAATTGAGTCTGTACCTTAGTAGTAGCACCTCTTTAAATGTGCCACGTTCCTGTTTCTTGGTAATTGTACATCGTTTCCCGTATCGAGTTTGTATGAGCCTTTTCCGGTTATTTTGACAACTCGATATGGTCCTTCCCAGTTCGGTCCCAACTTTATCTTGTTCGTGTTCCTGGTGTGCAATGTTATCTTCCTCAACACCAAGTTCCCGACTTGAAAGTGTCGAAGGCTAGATTTTCGGTTGTAATACCTTTCTATTCACTATTTCTGGGCGGCCAACCGGACTAGGTGGACTCCCGTCTTTCATCCAATAATTCCAGGCTCGTGATCACGGCCTCATCGTTTGGATCTTCTGTTGCATATTGGAAGCTGAGGCTTGGTTCTCCCACCTCAACTGGTATTAAGGCTTCGGCTCTATAGACTAATGAAAACGAGGTGGCCCCGGTGCTAGATTTTGAGGTCATACGGTACGCCCATAGGACTTCGCGCAAGATCTCCTTCCAATTCCCTTTCGCACCGGTCAACCTCTTTTTCAGGTTTAGAAGTATGGTCTTGTTTATTGATTCTGCTTGCCCGTTCCCACTAGGGTGATAAGGTGTTGATAGTGTCTTCTTGATCTTGTGACCTTCGAAAAATTTACTTACCTTGCTGCCAATAAATTGTTTTCCATTATCACAAATGACCTCAGCCGGTATCCCAAATTGATATATTATGTGATCCCAGATGAAGTCAATGACTTCTTTCTCCTGGACCTTTTCGAATGCCTGAACCTTGACCCATTTGGAAAAATAATCGATCATGAATAATATGAATTGAGATTTACCGGGTGCCTAGGGTAGGGTACCGACAATGTCCATTCCCCACTTCATAAATCGTCACGGGAAAAAACCAAGTGGAATATTTCTTCGGTTGATGGATCAACAGGGCGTGTCTCTAGCAGTCGTCGCATTTTCGTACGAAGTCCTTTGCATTTTTTTCCATCTCGTACAGTAATAGTCGGCCCTAATCAGTCTCCGACCCAAAGATTCTACCCCGAATGATTCCCGCAAGTGCCTTCGTGAACTTCTCTCAAGGCGTATGCGGTTCTGCCGGTCCCAAGCATCTGGCTAGAGGGCCGTCGAAAGTTCTCCTAAATAGTGCCCCTTCGACCAAGCTAAATCTGGCAGCCTTGGTACGCAGGGCTCTCGATTATTTGGGATTCGAAGGTAATTATCTGGTCTTCAAGTAGTCTATATACTTGTTCCTCCAGTCCCAAGTTAGACTTATCGAGTTTACTTTGGCGTGGCCTTCTTCTGTCACCAACTTCATGAGTTGCACTACTGTTCCCAAACTGAATTCATCAGCATCGACCGATGACCCCAAGTTAGCTTGGGCATCGGCCTTGATATTTTGATCTCGGGGTACGTGCTTCAGGTTCCATTCCCTGAATTGATGTAGCATTACCTATAATTTGTCCAAGTACCTTCGCATACATTCTTCTTTTACTTCGAACGTCTCGTTGACTTGGTTTTCTACAAGGAGGGAGTCGCACTTGGCTTCGATCAGACATGCAATCATGCAATCTAATAGATTGCCTAATTACATTTCCCATAGGCAGTTTTAATATGATGCCGAGCCCGGACCCCTTCGCGTTCAAGGCATTGTTCTTAGAAAGGGTCCAGACTTTCGAGGTAGCCCCCAAGTTCAACAGTAATTCCCTCTCGACTTTAGGTATAAAGTCCGGCGTAAAGTCGGCCATGGAGTCTACCAAAATCTGAGATTTTATGGCGGTTCGGGGTCGATACTCGATATCATACCTGCTAATTTTGATGACCCATTTGACTAGCCGGCCTGAGAGCTTGGGTTTGTGCATGATGTTCCTCAGCAGGTAAGACGTTACGATATATATGGGGTGGCATTGAAAGTATGGCTTTAGTTTTCTGGAGGCGCTTAGCAAAGCGAGCACCAATTTTTCTAGGTGAGGATATCTTATTTCGGCCTCACCTAGAGTTCTACTGACATAGTAAATAGGAAACCGTGTACCTTCTTCCTCCCAGCTTAAGACTCCACTTATCGCCACCTCGGAAACTGCCAGGTAAAGGTACAACTGTTCTTCTAAATCTTGCTGGCATTTTGGGGTCCAGGAAAAGTTATTCTTCTTTTTTAACAGTGAGAAGAACCGATGGCTTTTGTCCAAAGACAGTGATATGAATCGGCCCAGGGCTGCTATAAGCCCGGTTAGCCTTTGAACGGCCTTAACATTGTCCACCACGGTGATGTCCTCTATAGATTTGATTTTGTCGGGATTGATCTAGATCCCTCGATTGGGCACCATGAACCCAAAGAGCTTTCCCGAACCGACCCCGGATACACACTTTTCTAGGTTCAACTTCATATTGTATTTCTTCAATAAGTCGAAGGTCTCCTGCAAATGTTTCAAATGGTCCTCTACTCGTAGGGACTTGACTAACATGTCGTTAATATAAACTTACATTGATTTCCTTATCTGTTCTTTGAATATCTAGTTTACTAGGGTTTGATATGTGGCACCAGCGTTCTTTAGTACGAAAGGCATTACATTATAGAAATATGTGCCGAATTTAGTAATAAAAGAAGTCTTTTGTTGATCGGCCGGGTCCATCCAAATTTGGTTGTACCCAGAATAGGCATTGAAAAAACTGAGTATCTCATGCCCGACTGTCGTGTCGATTATCCGATTGATGTTAGGCAAAGGAAAAGAATCCTTGGTGCATGCCTTGTTTAGATTATTGTAATCTACACACATTCTTAGCTTATTCCCTTTTTTAGGCATTACTACTGTGAGCACGTGATTTTTGTTTCACGGGACAATCGCTCCAAAAGAAATGAAAAATAACGACAATTGATCCTGTTGTACAATTTTTTTATGGCACTTCGTTAATTATTTATGACCTTGGCCCATTTTTACTTTATTAAAACAAAATACAAAAAAAATGTACATGTCATGCATAATCTGAACCGTAACATGTTTTAAATAGAAAGGCATAAACAGGCATCTTTGTCCGTGATTTTGTTTTGTTTGATTTTACCTGTTTTGAAATATCTTTAGTGTGTGTGCAAATAATTGTATTGAGTGTGTATTTAATTTTAATTTGATTTTTTTGCTTAGTTTTGTTTTTAAAATAAATAAGAAAAAGAAATAAAAATAATAAAAGAAAAAAGAAATCTCTCTTCTTCTTCCGGATTGGGCCATTTTATTAAAATTGGCCCAAACAAACAATGCCCAAACCAGGCCTGCCCGGTCCAGTCCAACCTGATACCCAGGGTGTCCAAACGACGCCGTTTTAATCCAGTGTGATCCAGGCCGTTGATCTCAGATTGATCAACGACCAAGATCACATTTCCTATACCCACGAACAAAACCCGACCCGTTTCCACCCGGACCAACCCAAACCCCCTTTAGTTGAAACGACACCGTTTCCCCTAGGCCTTTAGATCCAAGCCATTGATTTCAGTTGATCCGACGGCTGAGATCAACCCCCCTATTCCATATATAAGCCTATAACCTTACCCTGCCCCCCATCTGATACCCCAGCTCCCGTCTTCAACCTCATCCCCATCAAACCCTAGAGCCGCCCCTATATCCTCCACCATGAAAACCGGCGGCATGAACGCCGGTGACCTCGCCCTGAACACCATAGAACCCCCTCACCACCCTGAACATAGACCTGTTGACCGTTTAGTTCGAATCATCCTCTAGGTCCTCGAATCTTCATTTGAAGATTCGAGTCAAAACTCGATCTACACTGTTTAACCCCAGCTTCACACCAGACACTCCCCAGACCCCCTCGTGACCAAACCATACTTGGTTTGGTCCGAATCTGATCAGGGAAGCATGAATCCCAGATCTGAGTTTTGGAACTTTGTGATTCTTCGTCACTGGTCCGTGTTTTGTTCGAGCCAAAGAAATTAAGGCCTAATGGACCTTAATCGAGGTGTTTCTCATCTGAGAAACACTTCGATTAAAGTCCGTTCAGCCTTAAGAAAGGTCTGTCCAAATCCGAGTTCAAAACTTTTGATTTTTCGAGTTTTAAGGTGAGTTTGCTTTCTTTCCTTTACTTGTTTTAGTCCGTGTGATTTGTTTTAAAAGCTGTTCGTGATTGTTGAAGTCTGTTTTGTTTTGAGTTTCTATTAATTGTGTCCTGTCTACTTTGCCTGAACCCTTGTTGTTTGATTAAGTGTCCTTTTCTACTTGTCCTGATAGTGTGTATGTATGTATTTGTTGAGCAATTAGTTGAATTCCAAATTTGTACTGATTAACTGATTCCTCGAAGCACAATTCTGCTCAGTCAGTGTAATGCGAACCTTGTCGATACTGTTAAATGTTTGATTTTTGGTTACGACTGTATGAGTTATAACTAGTATAGTCGAGTCGACAAATGTCGTCAATTAATTTCAGTAGTTCAAATGTTAACGATTGCACCTGTTGCTTGCTGCAACTTTGTTTGAATCAAAGTAAGGATCAAGTAGGTTCACTTATAGTTGCTATATTTGAATCTGAGGGTAGATTGTTAATTGAAATCTGAGTTGATGGCATGTGCACTTGTGCACAGCATGTGCATTGTGCACAGCCTGTTTCCTGCATAAAAGGGCTTTGGATTTAAAAATGGTTTGACAGCATGTGCTGTCAGACTACATCCTGCTGCCCATGCTTGTTTTTAGTTAATAAAATGGGAAAGTTTAAGCCTGCCAGGGGAATGATGGGGTTAATACTTAATTAGCTAAAGTGGAACTGAAAATGGAAGGCACATGGGAGGGGTATGGTGATAGTCTAAACAGGCTGTTAAAAGGGGTAATGTGAAGGCTTATAAAGAGAGGATTAGAGGTCAGAGAACTGGGAAGATGGGAGAGGAGAAAAATACACACACTGTGAGGAATTTTTGAAAGAGAGAGTTGAAATACATACAGATATATATATACATACAGACAGAGCATACAGAGATAGAGAGAGACACTGAGAGGGAACATCTGAGAGTTCAAATTCTGAAAACAGGAACTGGAAAAGATTTCTTTTAATAACTTCAGTATAATTTCAAAACTGAAGATTGGTTTTAGATTTTGGAAAGAAAGGAGATAGAGGGTGGATATACAGAAAGCAGAAACTGTCTTTTCTTCCTGCTAATTGTTCGATTCCCAGTTTGTTTAACCTGTTTCAAATAAGTGCTGATTTCCCCTCAAGTATCAGCTAGGTTTCTTTTGTTTTGGTTCTTATTGGTTTGCCTTCTTTTGGAGTTGGACCGTTTGAATCCTGAGCCCACTTCTCTGCTTGTTGCTGTCATTTTTTGTTACCTCTGCCCATTGGCTATAACTGCATCTTGCACTGGGATTTTGTTTCTATTTGGTTACCTGCTGCTGCTGCTGTTATTTGGTTTCCTGCTGCTGCTGACCTTTCCCTGTCATTCTCTTCTTCCTCTTTGCATTTCAGCATTCCAGGTACACATTTCAAATCCTATGTGGGTGTAAACTGTAACCGTTCGAAAGCATGAAATGAAAGGAATTCCAAGAAGTTTAAATGTCTGTCTGTAATGCTCGTGGTCTATTGCTCCTTTCGTATGAATTGATCAGTGTATAATTCAATAGTAAAAATGCCAGTTAGTTAATGCTTAAGCTGAGTTTTAGCCTCTTGTATCTTAGTTTATAGTTGTTTGTTGATATGGGTTAAGTAATGGTGTGGTACGTAGGATGTACAAATATTTGACACAGTGACTGATCAGATTCTTGTTTTAGCTATAATGATATGCATAGGATAGGATACTTCCACCTTACACAATGATGTTCTGTTTTATTTTAGTTTCTTTCGTCAAAACCCGCTAGGCAGTATATAGGAGCGCGTTCGAACCCCCAGTGATAATAATGCTTAGTGGGTTAATTCCCTTAACCTAGCCTAAATGAGTCTAGTTTGAATTCAATTCAAGAGATGTTTTGGATATGAGCATAGCATTTGTCACGTAATTTCTTTATCAAAGTAGAACATTTCTCATAAAAGTAGGACGTCTTTTACTTTACAAATAACTAATCAGAAATTGATAAGATTTAGGCCCAAAGCATATACTTGAATTGACATGTATCTTCTTTCTTCTATTTTAGATTGAACATAGTTAGAAATGTAGCCACTTTAGGATATCCTTTTCTAAAATAGAGGCGAGCCTCGCCAAACAAAAATGCAAAATTGCGTGGCCCTCAATAAATAACCATAATAATTATTTAGAGTCCAGGATAGGCCGTTTAGCGAATTTCATGGCCTTCCACAAAAATAATAACGCGTTAGACTCTTTAGGCGCGGCTTAATTAAACCATATTCTTAAATTCGGGTGCACATTGATGTGACCCAAATCCAAATCTCAACGAAGTCCAAATGTGTTGACGATCACGGGCGCATTGATTGTGACGTGGTTCGAGATGCATTTTCACGACGTTGCAATTCTATAAAAATAAGTGATAATGATAAAAGCGGTTTAAACTTAATAAAAGCACGTAAGTCATAACATGTATTTAAATCAGATATTTAGCCATTATAACAATTTAAGCGACCGTGCTAGAACCACGGGATTCGAGGGTGCCTAACACCTTCCCTCGGGTCAACAGAATTCCTTACTTAGAATTTCTGGTTCGCAGACTTCATTTGGAAAAGTCGAAAATTTCCTCGATTTGGGATTCAAGATAAACCGGTGACTTGGGACACCAAAAGCCAAACCTTTCCCAAGTGGCGACTCTGAATTAAATAAATAATCCCATTTCGAATATTGTCACTTAAATTGGAAAAATTCCACCCGCGCATTTAACCCTTCGGGGCGGGCGTGCAAAAGGAGGTGTGACAGCTCTGGCGACTCTGCTGGGGATGTAACCCAGAACCACTGGTTCAGGGTTCAAGAATTCGAGCTTAGAATAATTGTTATATTTGGTTTTATTATCTGATCTTTATTACATGTTTTTTGCATAACTTGCTAAATGTTGTTTTTTACCGCTTTGATATTATCTGAACTGTATATAAACTGTGCCGAAACCCTTCTCTTCTTACCTCCGGGGAGAAGCTCGCTGGTCGAGACTCCCTATTCTGTTAGTGTCAATACCTGAAATAAGAAAGAGGTCGGACAAGTTACAAAGCCGGACGATCTCGCGGGTCCCCGGTACGTAGCCCCCTCCTCGACTCGAGTTGTCCGCTCGGGTACACAGTCTAGAACAAATACCCAGGTTACGAACCTAGAATAACTTGACTTCATGCCGGATCCCTAGTAGGAACGCTTATTTGCATCATGTTGCATTTGACTTAGGGGACTCAACACAGGGGTTGGGTCCGTCTAGGACAGGCAACCTGAAATGAAAAGACCATCATGCTGCATTCCTATCCGTGTTGTGCATTTATTTGCTTCGGTTCCGCATGTCGACCGGTTCCTAAAAAAAAAGAAAAATAGCAGCGTAGGGGAGATAATTACTTATTTTGGAAAATAAAACCAACGTCCAAGTAGTATCAAAACCTCGCCGGAATTTTTCTTAAAAAAAAATTGTCTTTTTATTGAAAGTTAAAAAAAAAATATAAAAATTTTTCTTTTATCACTTTCAAAATCAAAAAAAAGAAGAGAAAAGGTATTTATTTTAAAAGTAAAAAAAAAACGGAAAGTTCATAATTCAAAAAATGTTGTTTCTTTCATAGTACCCCTTTTATGAATTCAGACTAATAGTCCAATTTTCCTAAAAAAATATAATAAATAGTTTCTTTAATCTTTATCTCTTTTCAAAAATAATAAAAATACGCATTCTTGATTTCTAGGTTTATTCGATTTTTCATATTTTTACGATATGCCCGAACTACGCCGGTTTGATTCTCACCGGATGTGAGATACGTAGGCAACTCTTGTCGGGTTCAACCCCATTTTTGCTAAAATAGCCAAAAATCAATAAATAAATAAAAAAAATGTGTCAAATTTTTAAAGAGTCGTAAATAAATCGGGTGACGCTGTTTTGTCATAAATAGCCGAATGTTCCCGAAAGGGACGCCGGAAGGCTGACTTTGCATAAATAGCCACCTTTGGGTCTTGTTTAGCATTTTTATCCAGTAGACCCACACAGCCTTAAAATCTTCGCCCACGAAATGTTTAAAAGGCCGTGTTTAAAACTTCGATCCCCTCTGTTTAAAATATTTTGAGTCAAGTCGTTTTGTTAAAATCACCTTAATAAATGTGCAGGATGAGCACGATGCAAAATGAACATTTTTCAATAATGACCAAAATCCCTGTCAAGTTACGGCTATGGTGGAATGATCTAGGTGTTGAAGGACAAAATGAGGTTAAGAAATATCTGAAAGGTCTTGTGGGTTTATTGGAAATCCAGCCTCGGGGAGATATCATAAGAGCTTTGGTTACCTATTGGGACCCGGCGCACAATGTTTTCCATTTCTCTGATTTTGAACTCACCCCGACTTTGGAAGAAATGGCCGGATACATCGGGAATACTGAACTTCCCTTGAGGGAAAAATACTTGGTCGCCCCGAGAGTCGTCACGGTACATCGGTTCCTGGATTCATTGAAAATACCTAGAACAGTCCACAACCCGGATCTAGCAGCCGGATTCTGTACTCCATGCTTCATATATGATAGGTACGGTCACGAGGGGGATTCAATAATCCAATCAACAAACTGTGCAGCAAAGGAGTTCGTCAGAAGTGGGACGAGCACAGACGGGTAGCGTTCATGATAATATTCCTGGGCCTTCTGGTATTTCCAAGGAAAGATGGAAACATTGATTTGAAGATATCTGGGGTCGTCAGCACTTTACTCACGCAAAGTGACAGTACTCTCGCGCCTATGGTGGTATCCGACATCTTTCGAGCTCTCACAGCTTGTAAAGCTGGGGGAAATTTCTTCGAAGGTTGTAACTTGCTCCTACAGATATGGATGACCGAGCACCTCTGCCATCATTCCGAGATTTTGAGCCATGGTTCCCCGGAAAAGACCCGCATAGAAGAATCTTACACGAGAACCAAAGAGATCATTTTGCCCAAAGGAGTCCTGGCATGGACCTCGTTCTTTCAAGCTCTTACTGCCAGCCAAATACAATGGACGTTGGGATGGTTGCCCGTTGATGAGATCTTATATATGTCGGCGGCTAAAACTCATTTCTTGCTGATGGGGCTTAAGAGCATTCAACCTTACGCACCCGGCCGAGTTTTGAGACAGTTCGGAAGATGCCAGACAGTACCTCATGAGGAAGATCTTAGCGCTCAAGCAGTTGAGATAAGTCCTAACGGACAGTTCCCAGAAGCAAAGATTCGCCAAATCTGGAATGAGGGTCAATATTTGAAATCAGATACTTGCGTGCGGGATCGAGCCAAAGGAGAAACGGCGCCAGGTTACCTTGCATGGTATAGAAGGGAACTCGAGCATGAAAGGCCAGCTAAGAGACCCCACATCCGGAATTTCACCGAGTCATCGCAAAGGCATTGGGATTGGTTAGCAAAGGAAAGAGGCTATTGTGCCGAAATCAGCAGGTTAAAGCAACAAGTAGAAGGCATGAAATACGAGCACAACGTGCAAATTGCTACCGATCTAGGAGAGCGGAACAGGTTAATTCAAGAAAATGAAATGCTCAGAGCCCAGATCAAACAGATAAGGTTGGATGCAGATAAACAGCCAAGGCGTCGATCAGACGAGCACCTGATAAAAAGGCTAAAAAGCGAGATCAGAGAATGACAAGATGGTTTGGAGAAATCTGAAAACGTCATAGCAGAGCTCAAAGCACAGTGGGATACAAGAGCAGATAAGCATCGTCGATACCTGAATCAATTGGAAGACGACCACGAAAAAACTGTTGCTAAAATAAAGAGAGAGATGGCTGCACTTGAGATCAAAGCAGCTAATCAGGCCAAGGATTTCCAAATAGAGAGCGGATACTAGCACGACTCAATAGCCCAGATGAAGTTGGAAGTACAACGACTGAAGCATCAGCATGTACAAGATGCTCAAGTCTTCAAGATATGCAGCGATCAGATAAAACGCCTACTCGTAGAGAAGAAGCAAACCAGAGATAGGATCAAGGCCATTGCCCATGCCATCACCAGACGATGTCTACGATGTGAGAACATGTCCAGCATCACCGTCCTCTCGGCAGTAATGGGTTATGTTAAGCAGACTATGCATGAGCTGGAGCAACTTGAGAGGGATCTCACGCCTAGGACCGCGGTGAGGCCGAACGATGCCCCGCGGACACCAATTTTCAAAACCATAATGCGTTCATAGGTCAAATCTGTATCTTAGCATCTTCTGCTCGTTTTTCCCATCAGGGTGATTTTTAGTCTATTTTGAATCTAGGTTTATTTTCAAAGTTCGCTTTTTCTTTTGCAAAATGTAGTTTGTAATAGAACATTTCAACAATAAAGAGGTTGTTTCTTTTACGATCATCTGTGTTTTTCGAACTACGTAATGATCTGATTCACGTAGGCATCGTGATACGTAGGCAATCCTCATCGGATCCGGTTGCATTTCTTTTACTGCAAAATAAATAAAAAAAAACATAAAAGAAAAACAAAATAGAAAAAGAAAAAGAAAAGAAAGAAAAAAGAAAACTAATAAAAAATGCCGGAATGACGCATGCTCTCGTAGCAAACATATAGTAATCCACTTAACTGTATAGGTGCATCATGCCCAACGTGAGATTAACTATCTGTTATTTGCTACAAATTAACCGTGCGTTTGTCATTGAGTATTCCCAGGGTTTTTGAAAAGACGGTTGGTTTGGTGAAAGTCTGGCCTCACACTCATATTTCACGAGGTCAAGGAGAAGTGTTCAACTACCTGTTATTAGGGCCAGAAGCAGTACTCACACTTACTTCACTAGGTCAAAAGGAAGTGTGGAAATGTCTTCAGAAATTCCATTGCAAACAATCCCTGTTTCCGAGGAGAGCTCGATCTCAGCCGTCCTCACACCTGAATCCGCAACTGCGGAGGAAAATAGAATCCTACGGCTCCGCATGTTGGAAATGCTGGACGACTGGAATAATGGGAAAGAGCCGCCAAGTGTCGTCCCCGGATTCCCTGAATTATTCTCCAGGTCAAGTGGGACTTCTAATGTCCCCATAAATTATCCTGCTACCCCATTCGGGTACCCAGCCACCTCAGCCTTCTCTGCTGGATCGCCTTCTGAGCCTCATCCCCGAATGTCATCCACTGATGCAAGCATGAACATCTTTACTGCATCGCCTTGCCCGGTTACGGCACAGCCCACCACGTACAAGCCAAGCTTTGACTCATCCTCTTTTACATTCCAAGCACCATCGTTCTCAATGGAACCAACTAGGTTCGCTACCAGTACCAATCCTCTACCGCCTCAGTGCGAGCTTGCACCAGGGCAGGATCAGAACCCCAGAATTGCAGAACAAAATGAGATTGCCAAGAGAATGAGAAGCCTTGAACAAAGTTTGAAGAATATGCAAGGATTGAGCGGACAAAAGAGCGTCTCTTACGCCGACCTGTGCATGTTCCCTCACGTGCACCTGCCAACGGGTTTCAAGACCCCCAAGTTCGAGAAATACGATGGGCACGGTGACCCCATTGCACATCTTAAGAAATACTGCAACCAATTGCGGGGAGCCGGCGGAAAAGAAGAACTGCTAATGGCATATTTTGGGGAAAGTCTAGTAGGGATAGCTTCGGAATGGTATATGGATCAGGAAATGTCCCGATGGCATATATGGGATGATCTCGCCAGAGATTTTGTAAAACAATTCCAGTATAACATCGACATTGCGCCAGACCGAAACTCTCTGTCGAATTTGAAGAAGAAGCCTTCGGAAAGCTTTAGAGAGTATGCTATTAAGTGGCGTGAACAGGCGTCGAGAGTGAAGCCTCCCATGGATGAAGTGGAAATGGTCACTACCTTTCTCCAGGCTCAAGAGTCTGACTATTTCCAAAACATGATGTCAGCCATGGGTAAGCCATTCGCGGAAGCGATCAAGATTGGAGAGATGGTGGAAAATGGCTTGAAAACAGGTAGGATTCTGAGTCAAGCAGCCATAAGGGCAACCTCCCAGGCCGTCCAAAGCGGGTCCGGAGGAACGACAAGGGGGAAGAAGAAGGAAGAAACGACTATGGCAGCCTCTGAAGCAAGGGAGTATCGTCATCCCAGGCCCCATTTTCCGGAAAGAGCCCCACAACACTATTACCCCCACTCAAATTTGGCATATGCTCATCAGCCTTATATGGTCATGAATGCCCAACCTTATAACCATCCACCACAACAAGCCAACCGAGGCCCAGCTCCACCTCCCAGAAATCAGCCTCCTTACCGCAACCACTATAACCCACAACCCCCGCAGAATAACTACCGCCCCCAGGAGCCACCTCGACGGCGGACTTTCACGCCCATCGGTGAACAATACTCTACTTTGTTCCCTAAGCTAGTCCAGTTGGGTTTCTTGCAACCAATTCCCCAAACGAGGCAAAACCCAACATCGCCTTCTTACAAAGCCGGAGTCAGATGCGCCTATCATTCAGGAGCCGAGGGACATGATACAAACGACTGCTGGTCATTGAAAAGAGTGGTCGAAAATTTGATAGAGCAGGGGAAAATAGTGCTAAGGGACGAAGAGATCCCAAATGTGACTAACAATCCATTGCCCGCTCACAATAATGGGCCGCTGATCGGAATGATTTGTGAAGACAAAGAGTTCGACCCTGCTCTGAAAGCCATAATTGCCATTGTCGACACGGGGAAGAGGCCTGAAATAGACCAGAAACCAGAAAAGGGGGAGGAGGCCAAGGCTATAAAGAGCAAGCCTGAAAAGAAGGTGGAGAAGAAAGTGGTACCAGCAAAGGGTGGAGTTCTTTACATACCGCGAGGTCGAGCTGAGAAGACGCAGAACTTCGGAATCAAAAAGACAAAACCTATGTACGTGCCGAAAGGGGCCTATGTGGTCCGGGGGACGATTCAACCACCTCGGCTGAATGAGCCAGTGGTTATCGGACGCGTGCCACAAAAGCCAATGACCAACCCGTCCACAGTGCCGTGGAATTATCAAAAGACTTTGGTGATGTACAAAGGTAAAGAGGTCATGGGAGAACTTCCAGAAAATACTTTCATTGGAAGGTATTCAAATACCCAAGAACTGAACAACGCCACACAAAGGCGCTTCCCGCCAAAGAAGCCCGTGAGTGTTGAGGAAGCGGAAGTGTTCTTCCAACAAATGAAAATGCCGGATTACGAAGTGATAGATCAGCTGCGCAAGTACCCTGAGCAAGTATCCATGCTGTCATTATTGATGAGGTCGACCGAGCATCAAAAGATCCTGCTGAAAACCCTGAATGAAGCATATATACCAGTTGAAACCTCGTTCGAGCAACTAGAGCGGATAACAGAAAGATTCTTCGCCGTCAACCAAATCTCTTTCAGCAAGAAGGATTTACCCCTGGAAGGAGCAGCACACAACAAGGCCTTGCATTTAACAGTTAAATGCGAGGACTACTATGTCAAGCAGGTAATGTTGGATGGGGGATCAGGTGTTGACATTTGCCCGCTCTCCACGCTACAAAGAATGGAAATCGGGACAGGAAAAATCCGACCCAACAATGTCTGCGTAAGAGCTTTTGACGGCATCAAGAGAGATACCATGGGAGAAATAGACCTGTTGTTGGTCATAGGACCAGTCGAATTTCGAGTAACCTTCCAGGTAATCGACATGGATACATCCTACAATTTTCTCCTTGGCAGACCTTGGATCCATGCGGCAGGAGCCGTGCCTTCCACTCTTCACCAGATGGTGAAGTTCGAGTACGAAGACCGAGAGATCGTGGTCCATGGGGAAGATGAGCATGCCATTTATCGGGACCCATCCATCCCGTATCTTGAACCGAGAGAAGGGAGCGAACATACGGTCTATCAAGCTTTCGAGATTGTACTGGCAGAGCAACACGAAGAGGGAATACCTTGCCCCCAGCCTTTCTTGTCTAACGCCTCGGTCATGGTGGCCAAAGAGATGATCCGGCATGGATTTAGGCCAGGAAAGGGACTTGGGCGAACCCTTCAGGGAATAACAGAACCCATTACTTTGCCAATCATCAAGAAACCTTTTGGACTAGGTTTCAAACCTACTCCATCAGACGAAGAGTGGGCAAAGAAAAGGAAAAATGAGGGTTGGAAGTTACCACGACCACTGCCGGATTTATACGCAACTTTCATCAGGCCGAGGTACATTGAAGAAGAAGATGATGAGGTCTTCACAGCTGAGGAAATCGAGGAGATATGTGGGGCAATGAGAGAGATGCTCTACGAGGTCCACATGGTTCAACCAGGTGAAGGCACAAGCACTGCTGAGATGCTGTACATGGGGCCGAGCGCCCAACTTCAAAACTGGGAGGCCACGCCATTCCCGACTAGACGGAAGTCCGGGTAGACCTGTCCTGCCACCTTTCCTGTGTCACAAGTTATCTCCAGGACATAACTTGAACGTTTTCTTCTTTTCAATTGTTGCTTTGAATTCCTAGTTGTAAACATTGTTGTCTTCCAACTTTCCAAAGAAAATATAAAAAAAATCATCATTGCTTTCCTATTCTTTCTTTTGTTCTGATTTTTATTACTTTTCCTCTTATCTTCCTTTTCAGTCCTAATAATGCGGCTTTAAATATGACATGCTTGCGGACTTCACGCCCAGATCACAATGAGTTATTTAACTGCGAATTAATGAACCCAGAACCAGAATATGATGCGGAAGAGGCTTTTAGGGAGATAAACCGAGAGTTGGAATATTTCGAGAATAAACCTAAGCCAAATCTGAATGACACTGAACCGGTAAATTTAGGAACCCCGGAAGAAATCCGGGAGACCAAGATAAGCATTCACACGGACAAGAAAACGCGAGAGGCGATAATTCAACTTCTTCTTGAATTCAAAGACGTGTTTGCTTGGTCATATGATGACATGCCGGGACTAGGTGTTGATCTAGTGGTTCATAAATTGCCGATTCATCCTGATTGTCCTCCAGTTCAACAAAAGCAACGAAAGTTCAAAACTGAGGTCAGTGACAAGATTAAAGAGGAGATCACCAAGCAGCTGAAAACAGGAGTGATCCGGGTAGTCCAATATACAACATGGTTGGCGAATGTGGTTCCAGTACCAAAAAAGGACGGGAAAACTCGGGTATGTGTAGATTACAGAGATCTGAACAGAGCAAGTCCTAAAGATAATTTCCCGCTGCCCAACATCCACATCCTCGTTGATAATTGTGCCAAACACGAGATACAGTCTTTTGTAGATTGTTATGCTGGGTATCATCAGGTACTGATGGATGAAGAGGACGCCGAGAAAACTGCCTTCACCACGCCTTGGGGCACCTACTGTTACCGGGTCATGCCATTTGGTCTGAAGAATGCTGGGGCTACTTACATGAGGGCCATGACTGCCATTTTCCATGACATGATGCACCAGGAAATAGAGGTGTACGTGGACGATGTGATAGTCAAGTCCAGGACGCAGGATAATCACATCCAAGACTTGAGGAAATTCTTCGAGAGATTAAGGAAGTATGACTTGAAGCTAAACCCAGCCAAATGCGCTTTCGGAGTTCCGTCGGGCAAACTTTTGGGCTTCATCGTAAGCAGGAGAGGAATCGAGCTAGATCCAACTAAGATAAAATCCATCAGAGATCTACCTCCCCCGAGAACAAAGAAAGACGTGATGAGTCTGTTGGGCAGGTTGAATTACATCAGTCGGTTCATTGCCCAGCTGACAAGCACGTGTGAGCCCATATTCAAGCTTTTAAGGAAAGATGCGGCGATCAAATGGACAACTGAGTGTCAAGAAGCCTTTGATAAAGTCAAAGAATACCTTTCGAATCCCCCAGTCTTGGTCCCTCCAGAACCAGGGAGGCCACTTTTCTTGTATCTGACAGTCTTGGAGAACTCTTTCGGTTGCGTCCTCGGGCAACACGACGTAACCGGAAAGAAGGAGCAAGCAATTTACTACTTGAGCAAGAAATTCACCGGCTACGAGGCCAAATACACTCTGTTGGAAAGGACATGATGCGCTCTCACATGGGTTGCTCAAAAGCTGAGACATTATCTCCAAGCCCACACTACGTTCCTCATAAGCAGGTTGGATCCTTTGAAGTACATATTTCAGAAACCAATGCCTACTGGGAGACTGGCTAAATGGCAAATTTTGCTTACGGAATTCGACATAGTTTATGTCACTCGCACGGCAATGAAAGCCCAGGCGTTAGCAGATCATTTGGCCGAAAATCCGGTCGATGAGGAATACCAGCCATTGGATACCTACTTTCCAGATGAAGAAGTAAACACCGTAGAAGTGATCTCGGAGGAAGCTCATGTTTGGAAGATGTTCTTTGATGGAGCCGTGAACGCCAAGGGTGTAGGGATTGGGGCAATTTTGATCTCGCCTTCTGGTCAGCATTATCCCGCCACAGCTAGACTTCGTTTCTTTTGCACAAATAATACAGCTGAGTATGAAGCCTGCATCATGGGCATGCATATGGCAATCGATCAGGATGTCAAAGACTTACTGATTATGGGAGATTCTGACCTGATTATCCGACAAGTCCAAGGTGAATGGGAAACTCGGGATGTCAAACTTATCCCATACCGACAACATGTGGAGGACCTCAGCAAGCGCTTTACCTCAATAGAGTTCAGGTATATTCCGAGGTGTCACAATGAACTGGCAGATGCACTTGCTACTTTGGCTTCAATGCTACCCTACCCGGGAAACGCCCACGTCGATCCTTTGGAAATCCAAATCAAGGAAAGACACGGTTACTGCAGTGTAATCGAGGCAGGATCAAGTACGCCGCCTTGGTACCATGACATCAAGAGGTTCCTGAAGACGCAAGAATACCCCGAGCACGCTACTGGAGATCAAAAGAGGACCATTAGGCGACATGAAAGTGGTTTCTTTTTGAGCGGTGAATTGTTATATAAGAGGACCCCGGACCTCAATCTCTTAAGATGTGTCGATATCGAGGAAGCGAGAAAGATCATGCACGAAGTACACGCAGGTGTGTGCGGACCTCACATGAACGGGTATGTCTTAGCGAAGAAAATCCTTCGAGCAGGTTATTACTGGATGACCATGGAAAAGGATTGCTTTAGCTTCGTTCGGAAGTGTCATCAGTGTCAGGTGCACGGTGATTTGATTCATGCACCTCCCACGGAGCTGCATCCCATGTCTGCACCTTGGCCATTTGTCGCCTGGGGCATGGACGTCATTGGACCAATCGAACCAAAGGCTTCGAATGGACACAGGTTTATACTGGTTGCCATCGATTACTTCACAAAATGGGTAGAAGCTGTCACTCTCAAGTCGGTCACTAAGAAAGCTGTGGTGGATTTTGTACACTCAAATCTTATCTGTCGCTTCGGTATTCCTGCGACTATCATTACAGATAATGCAGCAAACTTGAACAGTCACTTGATGGGAGATGTATGCGAGCAATTCAAGATAACGCATAGGAATTCCACTCCTTATCGGCCAAAAGCCAATGGTGCTGTGGAAGCGGCAAACAAAAACATCAAGAAGATTTTGAGGAAAACGATCCAAAGTTCCCGACAGTGGCATGAGCAGTTACCTTTTGCATTATTGGGGTACCACACTACGGTACGCACATCGGTGGGAGCGACTCCTTATCTTTTGGTTTATCGGACCGAGGCTGTAATACCGGCAGAGGTAGAAATTCCTTCGCTTCGAATCATTGTCGAAGCAGAAATCGAGGACAGCGAGTGAGTCAAGACTCGGTTAGAGCAATTGACGTTGATTGATGAAAAGCGGATGGCCGCAGTTTGTCACAGACAGCTATACCAACGAAGGATGGCCCGTGCTTACAACAAGAAAGTCCGACCCCGGAATTTCGAAGTAGGACAACTGGTACTGAGGCGTATTCTGCCGCATCATGAGGAAGCAAAAGGGAAGTTTGCTCCGAATTGGAAAGGTCCATACATCGTAAGGAAGATATTGCCAAGAGGAGCATTGTATCTAGGTGATATCGAAGGAAATGACCCCGACACAGCAGTAAATGCAGATGCAGTCAAGAGGTACTACGTCTAAATCATACTCCAGTGGTCCTGACACGTTTGAAAATGGCGAAGGTTTTATTCCCCACTACTCCCCAAACACTACCCAATTCTCTCTATCAACTTTTGAGCCGCCTACAAAACAAAAAAAAAAGAGAAAACAAAACAAAACATCGATTGAGGCCTGAACTACGTTTGACTTGATTCCGAAAGGATACGTAGGCAGCCTCTCCCTGAGGTTCAGTCACACCAACAATAAAATCCCATCCACCCTGAAATTGAAACCGGGGCACGTCGAGCAGTTGAGAAGTTAGTATCATCTACCTCTTTTTACCAAGCCTTCAAATCAATTACCAAATATGGTGGGGAACCAATAAGCGTCACAAATGGAGACCAGCACACTCTGAATTGAGAGAGATAAAATGAGAGAGTCTCGGCGGTGAAAACCTTCGGGCACCACGAGGCGACGGGAGTAGAGAAACCAAAATGAGAGAGCTTGTTTAGTAAAAACTCGCAAAGAGTGCTATCAAGCGATGACAGGAAGAGAAATGAGAGAGGTCAGCCAGTGAAAACCCGCAAAGGGCGCTGTTGGCCGAAAAGGAATGACTCCACCCCAAGAAGGTTTCGGCAAAATGCCACCGGTTTGGAATCACAGATCCGTTCGGGTTCAGGAAAACGCAAGTTCTTGGAAGGTCAGACGTCCAGTCCAAAGAGCATGTCATGTCCTTTAAAGCCAGCAATATCTTCCTCAGATAAGTCTTTCTCGTCCTGAAAAGGATACTCTGTTTTCTGATTTGTTTTCTCCTTTCTTTGTTTCCTTCGAATCCCTTTTGTGTTTTAATCCCAAGTTCAGGACACACCGGAAAGGGCAGGTGGCAGGTTTGTTTGCACGGAATCCCGTCTCATGAAGGAAAGCGCCTCATCTCATTGGTACGATTGCCCAAGTCTGATGAATCATGACGTTTGACGGTGTCTTAGAGTAAAGAGGAAAGAGAGAAATCTTGAAATCTTCCCCAGCAAGTCCGCCTTCGGACAAATACCCATAGAGTCTCCCCCTGTACAAATCCCCACAGAGTTTTTCCTTTTGTACAATCTCCCACAGAGTCTCCCCAATATGAAAAAAAAAATACCCAGCATGCCCCATTGTACAAACTCCACACAAAGAATCCACTTTGTAAATATCCCCCCCCACAAAGCTTCCTTTTGTACAAATTCCCACAAGAATACCTCCAATAAAATCCCCATTGAGAACCTTCAACCAAAACGAGGCAAAAGAGAGAAAAGAAAAGGAGGCCTTACGAGGCAAATCATCGCAGAATCTGGAAATACAAGCCTGAGCAGTCTAAAGGGTTTCGCCATTCGAATCGAATCAATGGCGGAATTTCACAACAGAAATAAAGAAGCACGAAAGCAACTGGGAACGATCAAGGTCACCAAACCGACCGTCATTTCCGAACTAACAATTGTTCTTTGTCTGAAAAGTTCAAACAGGTTTAATCCAAGACAACCGTGCAAGAAGCAGGTGTCGCCCAAAGAAGAAGGTACATGGGTGCAAGAAACATTTTGGCAATAAGGAATTCAATCGAAAGGTAAGTTTCCACGAAACTCCCTTTTTATTTCTTATACTAAAGTAAGAAAATTCAAAAAAAAAGAAGTCAGTGGTTGTTCTCGAATTTTGTCCCCAACCAGTCAGCATTAGGGTTTTAAACCCTAAACTGAACTTTTTCCTTTCAGCCAGCATTAGGGTTTTAAACCCTAAAGTGAGCTTTTCCATGCAATCAGCATTAGGGTTTTAAACCCTAAACTGAATTTTCCTTTTAGTCAGCATTAGGGTTTTAAACCCTAAACTGAACTTTTTCCTTTCAGCCAGCATTAGGGTTTTAAACCCTAAACTGAGCTTTTCCACGCAATCAGCATTAGGGTTTTAAACCCTAAATTGAATTTTTCTTTTAGTCAGCATTAGGGTTTTAAACCCTAAACTGAACTTTTTCCTTTCAGCCAGCATTAGGGTTTTAAACCCTAAACTGAGATTTTCCATTCAATCAGCATTAGGGTTTTAAACCCTAAACTAAATTTTCCTTTTAGTCAGCATTAGGGTTTTAAACCCTAAACTGAACTTTTTCCTTTCAGCCAGCATTAGGGTTTTAAACCCTAAACTGAGCTTTTCCATTCAATCAGCATTAGGGTTTTAAACCCTAAACTGAATTTTCCTTTTAGTCAGCATTAGGGCTTTAAACCCTAAACTGAACCTTTTCCTTTCAGCCAGCATTAGGGTTTTAAACCCTAAACTGAGCTTTTCCATGCAATCAGCATTAGGGTTTTAAAACCCTAAACTGAATTTTCCTTTTAGTCAGCATTAGGGTTTTAAACCCTAAACTGAACCTTTTCCTTTCAGCCAGCATTAGGGTTTTAAACCCTAAACTGAGCTTTTCCATGCAATCAGCATTAGGGTTTTAAACCCTAAACTGAATTTTCCTTTTAGTCAGCATTAGGGTTTTAAACCCTAAACTGAACTTTTCCTTTCAGCCAGCATTAGGGTTTTAAACCCTAAACTGAGCTTTTCCATGCAATCAGCATTAGGGTTTTAAACCCTAAACTGAATTTTCCTTTTAGTCAGCATTAGGGTTTTAAACCCTAAACTGAACTTTTTTCCTTTCAGCCAGCATTAGGGTTTTAAACCCTAAACTGAGCTTTTCCATGCAATCAGCATTAGGGTTTTAAACCCTAAACTGAATTTTCCTTTTAGTCAGCATTAGGGTTTTAAACCCTAAACTGAACTTTTTCCTTTCAGCCAGCATTAGGGTTTTAAACCCTAAACTGAGCTTTTCCATGCAATCAACATTAGGGTTTTAAACCCTAAACTGAATTTTCCTTTTAGTCAGCATTAGGGTTTTAAACCCTAAACTGAACTTTTTCCTTTCAGCCAGCATTAGGGTTTTAAACCCTAAACTGAGCTTTTCCATGCAATCAACATTAGGGTTTTAAACCCTAAACTGGATTTTCCTTTTAGTCAGCATTAGGGTTTTAAACCCTAAACTGAACCTTTTCCATTCAGCCAGCATTAGGGTTTTAAACCCTAAACTGAGCTTTTTCATGCAATCAGCATTAGGGTTTTAAACCCTAAACTGAACTTTTTCCTTTCAGCCAGCATTAGGGTTTTAAACCCTAAACTGAGCTTTTCCTTTTAGTCAGCATTAGGATTTTAAACCCTAAACTGAACTTTTTCCTTTCAGCCAACATTAGGGTTTTAAACCCTAAACTGAGCTTTTCCATGCAATCAGCATTAGGGTTTTAAACCCTAAACTGAATTTTCCTTTTAGTCAGCATTAGGGTTTTAAACCCTAAACTGAACTTTTTCCTTTCAGCCAGCATTAGGGTTTTAAACCCCTAAACTGAGCTTTTCCATGCAATCAGCATTAGGGTTTTAAACCCTAAACTGAATTTTCCTTTAGTCAGCATTAGGGTTTTAAACCCTAAACTGAACTTTTCCTTTAATCAGCATTAGGGTTTTAAACCCTAAACTGAATTTTTCCTTTGTTCGGCGTTAGGGTTTTAAACCCTAAACTGAACCTTTCCCCAGCTAGTCGGTATTAGGGCTCCAACCCTGAACTGAGCATGCATATCCTCTTTCATCAATTTTATGAACTTCCTGGCGAATAATTAACGAAATTTTCCTAGTGAAACTGGGGCAGAAAATTTCGTTCGTTTGTTTTCTCCCGCAGGTCTAACCTCGACCCGCATGGATCGAAATGACCCACGAGATGAGTCCCAGTTCGGAATCAATGAAGAAAAAGAAGAAAAAGAGAGAAGATGTCCCGAGATATCGGAATAAATGGAAGGCGGATTGACTCCAACATTTGATTAAGGTCCTGAACCCTGCCAATCGCGTCTCACTCAGTATCCCAGAGATTAAACAAGTCGCCGCAACTCGCAAGCATCAAGATTCAGATCGGAGTCTACAAGCAGAATCAGCTAAGACCCAAGATCAAGTCGTAAAAGAATCATAGATAGGAATCTTGTAACTAGCAGTTGACATGCATATAAGTAGTTAGTTCAGTTTCCAATTTTCGTTTGGTTGTAATAAGGCGGTCAGTGACGCAGCAGTGACAACAGCAACAACAGTAGCAGCAAGCATTGCAATCCCATGGTAGTCCCAGCTACCAAAACTTCTCGAACTACATTGACCTGATTCCTGTTTAGCCCAGGATATGTAGGAAATCTTTGAAGCAGGATTCGGTCAGATCTTTCAAAAAAAAAACATGCTTCATACGGAGTGGTCCATAGGTAAAAATCGCTCATACACGCTCACTTTATCTTTGCACGAAAACTCTTCGTGTTTCCGAACAAAGAGGGGCAGCTGTGAGCACGCGATTTTTGTTTCACGGGACAATCGCTCCAAAAGAAATGAAAAATAACGACAATTGATCCTATTGTACAATTTTTTATGGCACTTCGTTAATTATTTATGACCTTGGCCCATTTTTACTTTATTAAAACAAAATACAAAAAAAATGTACGTGTCATGCATAATCTGAACCGTAACATGTTTTAAATAGAAAGGCATAAACAGGCATCTTTGTCCGTGATTTTGTTTTGTTTGATTTTACCTGTTTTGAAATATCTTTAGTGTGTGTGCAAATAATTGTATTGAGTGTGTATTTAATTTTAATTTGATTTTTTTTGCTTAGTTTTGTTTTTAAAATAAATAAGAAAAAGAAATAAAAATAATAAAAGAAAAAAGAAATCTCTCTTCTTCTTCCGGATTGGGCCAATTTATTAAAATTGGCCCAAACAAACAATGCCCAAACCAGGCCTGCCCGGTCCAGTCCAACCTGATACCCAGGGTGTCCAAACGACGCCGTTTTAATCCAGTGTGATCCAGGCCGTTGATCTCAGATTGATCAACGGCCAAGATCACATTTCCCATACCCACGAACAGAACCCGACCCGTTTCCACCCGGACCAACCCAAACCCCCTTTAGTTGAAACGACACCGTTTCCCCTAGGCCTTTAGATCCAAGCCATTGATTTCAGTTGATCCGACGGCTGAGATCAACCCACCTATTCCATATATAAGCCTATAACCTTACCCTGCCCCCCCATCTGATACCCCAGCTCCCGTCTTCAACCTCATCCCCATCAAACCCTAGAGCCGCCCCTGTATCCTCCACCATGAAAACCGGCGGCATGAACGCCGGTGACCTCGCCCTGAACACCATAGAACCCCCTCACCACCCTGAACATAGACCTGTTGACCGTTTAGTTCGAATCATCCTCTAGGTCCTCGAATCTTCATTTGAAGATTCGAGTCAAAACTCGATCTACACCGTTTAACCCCAGCTTCACACCAGACACTCCCCAGACCCCCCTCGTGACCAAACCATACTTGGTTTGGTCCGAATCTGATCAGGGAAGCATGAATCCCAGATCTGAGTTTTGGAACTTTGTGATTCTTCGTCACTGGTCCGTGTTTTGTTCGAGCCAAAGAAATTAAGGCCTAATGGACCTTAATCGAGGTGTTTCTCATCTGAGAAACACTTCGATTAAAGTCCGTTCAGCCTTAAGAAAGGTCTGTCCAAATCCGAGTTCAAAACTTTTGATTTTTCGAGTTTTAAGGTGAGTTTGCTTTCTTTCCTTTACTTGTTTTAGTCCGTGTGATTTGTTTTAAAAGCTGTTCGTGATTGTTGAAGTCTGTTTTGTTTTGAGTTTCTATTAATTGTGTCCTGTCTACTTTGCCTGAACCCTTGTTGTTTGATTAAGTGTCCTTTTCTACTTGTCCTGATAGTGTGTATGTATGTATTTGTTGAGCAATTAGTTGAATTCCAAATTTGTACTGATTAACTGATTCCTCGAAGCACAATTCTGCTCAGTCAGTGTAATGCGAACCTTGTCGATACTGTTAAATGTTTGATTTTTGGTTACGACTGTATGAGTTATAACTAGTATAGTCGAGTCGACAAATGTCGTCAATTAATTTCAGTAGTTCAAATGTTAACGATTGCACCTGTTGCTTGCTGCAACTTTGTTTGAATCAAAGTAAGGATCAAGTAGGTTCACTTATAGTTGCTATATTTGAATCTGAGGGTAGATTGTTAATTGAAATCTGAGTTGATGGCATGTGCACTTGTGCACAGCATGTGCATTGTGCACAGCCTGTTTCCTGCATAAAAGGGCTTTGGATTTAAAAATGGTTTGACAGCATGTGCTGTCAGACTACATCCTGCTGCCCATGCTTGCTTTTAGTTAATAAAATGGGAAAGTTTAAGCCTGCCAGGGGAATGATGGGGTTAATACTTAATTAGCTAAAGTGGAACTGAAAATGGAAGGCACATGGGAGGGGTATGGTGATAGTCTAAACAGGCTGTTAAAAGGGGTAATGTGAAGGCTTATAAAGAGAGGATTAGAGGTCAGAGAACTGGGAAGATGGGAGAGGAGAAAAATACACACACTGTGAGGAATTTTTGAAAGAGAGAGTTAAAATACATACAGATATATATACATACAGACAGAGCATACAGAGATAGAGAGAGACACTGAGAGGGAACATCTGAGAGTTCAAATTCTGAAAACAGGAACTGGAAAAGATTTCTTTTAATAACTTCAGTATAATTTCAAAACTGAAGATTGGTTTTAGATTTTGGAAAGAAAGGAGATAGAGGGTGGATATACAGAAAGCAGAAACTGTCTTTTCTTCCTGCTAATTGTTCGATTCCCAGTTTGTTTAACCTGTTTCAAATAAGTGCTGATTTCCCCTCAAGTATCAGCTAGGTTTCTTTTGTTTTGGTTCTTATTGGTTTGCCTTCTTTTGGAGTTGGACCGTTTGAATCCTGAGCCCACTTCTCTGCTTGTTGCTGTCATTTTTTGTTACCTCTGCCCATTGGCTATAACTGCATCTTGCACTGGGATTTTGTTTCTATTTGGTTACCTGCTGCTGCTGTTGTTATTTGGTTTTCTGCTGCTGCTGACCTTTCCCTGTCATTCTCTTCTTCCTCTTTGCATTTCAGCATTCCAGGTACACATTTCAAATCCTATGTGGGTGTAAACTGTAACCGTTCGAAAGCATGAAATGAAAGGAATTCCAAGAAGTTTAAATGTCTGTCTGTAATGCTCGTGGTCTATTGCTCCTTTCGTATGAATTGATCAGTGTATAATTCAATAGTAAAAATGCCAGTTAGTTAATGCTTAAGCTGAGTTTTAGCCTCTTGTATCTTAGTTTATAGTTGTTTGTTGATATGGGTTAAGTAATGGTGTGGTACGTAGGATGTACAAATATTTGACACAGTGACTGATCAGATTCTTGTTTTAGCTATAATGATATGCATAGGATAGGATACTTCCACCTTACACAATGATGTTCTGTTTTATTTTAGTTTCTTTCGTCAAAACCCGCTAGGCAGTATATAGGAGCGCGTTCGAACCCCCAGTGATAATAATGCTTAGTGGGTTAATTCCCTTAACCTAGCCTAAATGAGTCTAGTTTGAATTCAATTCAAGAGATGTTTTGGATATGAGCATAGCATTTGTCACGTAATTTCTTTATCAAAGTAGAACATTTCTCATAAAAGTAGTACGTCTTTTACTTTACAAATAACTAATCAGAAATTGATAAGATTTAGGCCCAAAGCATATACTTGAATTGACATGTATCTTCTTTATTCTATTTTAGATTGAACATAGTTAGAAATGTAGCCACTTTAGGATATCCTTTTCTAAAATAGAGGCGAGCCTCGCCAAACAAAAATGCAAAATTGCGTGGCCCTCAATAAATAACCATAATAATTATTTAGAGTCCAGGATAGGCCGTTTAGCGAATTTCATGGCCTTCCACAAAAATAATAACGCGTTAGACTCTTTAGGCGCGGCTTAATTAAACCATATTCTTAAATTCGGGTGCACATTGATGTGACCCAAATCCAAATCTCAACGAAGTCCAAATGTGTTGACGATCACGGGCGCATTGATTGTGACGTGGTTCGAGATGCATTTTCACGACGTTGCAATTCTATAAAAATAAGTGATAATGATAAAAGCGGTTTAAACTTAATAAAAGCACGTAAGTCATAACATGTATTTAAATCAGATATTTAGCCATTATAACAATTTAAGCGACCGTGCTAGAACCACGGGATTCGAGGGTGCCTAACACCTTCCCTCGGGTCAACAGAATTCCTTACTTAGAATTTCTGGTTCGCAGACTTCATTTGGAAAAGTCGAAAATTTCCTCGATTTGGGATTCAAGATAAACCGGTGACTTGGGACACCAAAAGCCAAACCTTTCCCAAGTGGCGACTCTGAATTAAATAAATAATCCCATTTCGAATATTGTCACTTAAATTGGAAAAACTCCACCCGCGCATTTAACCCTTCGGGGCGGGCGCGCAAAAGGAGGTGTGACAACTACTACATTAGCTAAGCAGTCTGGGTACTTAAGCTCCCGAATGGATCCTATTTTATGGAGCTTAGAACCTCATCCTTGATGAATGCATCCTTGACCTCGGACTACAGTCTCCTCTTTTGCTTTACCGAAAGGAACTTTGGGTCCATACTCAGCTTATGAGTGGTTACCTCCGATGGGATCCCTGTCATGTCAAGATGGGACCAAGCGAAACAATCTATGTTAGCTTTAAGAAAATCAATGGGTTTTTTCCTAAGCTCGGGGGTTAACCCCGTGCCCAGGTATACCTTTCGATCCGGTAGGTGCTCGATTAATATGACTTGCTCCAACTCTTCGACCATTGATTTGGTGGCTTAGTGTCATCAGGAGCTATGAACGATCTCGGGACTCCGTAATCATCCTCTTCATCTACTCCTCGTTCTTTCGGTTCGATCAAGATCGGCATCGGTGATTGCTATTTAATTTTTTTCCTTTATGCTCTGCTTCGTGTTCCTTGATGTCGAAACTACGGGCACCGGGATTACCTCGTTGACTAAGAACATTTCCTTTGTGGCTGGCTGCTCTCCGTAGACTGCCTTGACTACTTCCGACGTAGGGAGCTTCAGCGCCTGGTGTAAGGTTGAGGGTACCGCCCTTATGTTTTGAACCCACGACCTTCCGAATGGGGCGTTGTATCTCATGTTCCCTTAGATCACGTAGAACTTTGTCTCTTGGATCATCCCGGCAATGTTCACTGGTAGGGTTATCTCCCCTTTAATGGTTTCGTATGCCATGTTAAATCCGTTCAACACCCGGACCGCCGACACTATTTGGTCTGTAACCCCAACTGCTCTACGACCCTCGATCTGATGATGTTGGCCGAGCTACCTGGATCAATCAATACACATTTGACTCGAGATTTATTGATGAGCACAGATATTACCAGCGCATCATTGTATGGTTGCATGATGCCCTCGGCATCCTTGTCAGTGAATGAATAGTTCCCTCTGAGACATAATCTCGGGTGCATTTTTCCCTTGTGATAGATACTTTAGTGCGTTTTATGATTGGCCCTTGGGGGATATCAACCCCTCCAATGATCATGTTGATGATGTGCTAAGGCTTCTCTTGTTCAGACTATCTGTTCGCATCCCTATTTCTGAAGTGGTTTTTGGCTCGATCACTAAGAAATTCCCGATGTGCCCGTTATTGAACAATCGGGAAACTTCTTCCCTCAACTATCGGTAGTACTCGGTTATGTGGACATGAGTCCATGATACTCATACATAAAGTTAGGATCTCTTTAGGTATGGTCGGGCTATAATAGTCGAGGCCACTTGGTTTCTTTGATCCGCCCGATGACCGATACGATGTTGGCATCATCAATGTTAAAGTTGTACTCCGATAATCTTGGTTCTTCTCTACCCCCGAGCGACCTATCAAAACCATTTTTGCTCATCAGACCTCGGCTACTGGGCCCTCGATCGCCCCTCTTTTTGTTTCTTGGGGGCTGACGCCCGGACCCATTTCCCCTTTGGTCTGCTGTATGGTTGGTACCGATCTCGGACCGGCCTTGGCTTATGATTGACGACTCTCTTAGACCAGTCTTCAGTCCCATCAACAGACCTAGAAGGAGTTTCGAGTTGGTCATCTTCGACTCTAATCTTTGACTGGTACATGTTGTGGACGTCGGCCTAAGTTACCGCCGGGTACTCTACCAAGTTTTGTTTTAGCTGTTGTGAAGCCAAGGAGCTTTGGGGGTTAAGTCCTTGAGTAAACGCTTGAACGATCCAATCATCTGCGATCGGAGGCAGGTCTATCCGTTCTATCTGGAACTTCGATACAAAGTCCCTGAGCATCTCATTGTCTCTTTGCTTAACCTTGTAAAGGTTCGACTTTTTAGTCTCGACTTTGATGGCCCCTGCATGGGCCTTCACGAAAGCATCTGCACGTATAGCAAACGAGTCAATGGAATTTGGGGGTAAGTTGTGATACCATATCTTGCTCCTTTGGACAGGGTTTTTCCAAACTTCTTCAGTAAGACCGACTCAATTTCATCATCTTCTAAGTCGTCCACTTTGATTGCGCATGTATAGGAGGTCACATGCTCATTCAGATTTGTGGTTCCGTTGTATTTTGGGATATCAGGCATACAAAACCTCTTTGGGATTAGCTTTGGTGCTACGCTCGGAGGAAAAGGCTTCTGGATAAACTTCTTGGAATCTGGCCCTTTTAATATCGGGGCGCTCCCGAGATTTGATCGACCCTGGAATTGTATGTTTCCACCTTTTTGTTGTTGGCCTCAATTTTCTTTTCACCTGAATCCACCCGCTTTGTTAACGCTTCGAGCATTCTCATTATTTCGGGATTGACTCCGGGATCAGCTTCACCCGATCTCTCGGTGATCTGCTCACTTCTTCGGATATTTTCTCGGGATTATTCAGGCTCAACTCTACTAGGAGCGTGGCTTTGATTTTGCAGCTACACTATCGCTGCCTGTTAAGCCTGCAACATTTCGAAGATTAACTGCAGGCTTACCCCATCGCCTTCACCTTCGGATGCTTCTTGAGCTCTTGGAGGGGGTCCCCCGCGAATGCTATTTTTGGGATCAGTTGACAGGTTGACATCGATGGCCACCTGTAAGTTAGCATCGAACGAATCGATAACTGGGACTCCATTAGGGTCAGCAGGAGGCACCTCATTGCTAGGCACTAGGTTGTTGTTTTCACCGTGATGGCCATACTCAGTGTCAACATTCAAGTGAGCAAATTGAGAATTCGACCAAACTGACATGAAATTAAGACTTTAAAGACAAGCGTAAAATATAGTGTGTTATGGAGATTTGTATCAAATCACCACTATTATCCTTAGCCTCACGGTGAGCGCCAAACTGTTTACCCTTAAAATGGATAACAATTGATATTATACGCGGTTTTAAGGATATGTTGATTGATTCAACATAAATAATCAAGAATATTAGATAAACGAGTTAAAAACTAAATGAATAATCAAACTAATTGTAATGTTACGACCTGGCTCCAACATAGGTTGAACAGTAGTTCTTTGAAACCAATTATGAATGAAGAACAATAGTAAAGTAAGAACTTTGCAATAGCTAGAAAGTAGAAAAATGAATTTGTATTGCCTTGGTATGCATGTTACAATACTTTTTTATCAAAGAAAAACTTCCCCTTTATATAGTAGGAGAGTTTCATCCATAGTACAAGTCTAAAAAGGGTAAAAATCTTCCTTTCTCACTAATTACTGATCCGTAACCGACATCGTGCGAGATCTACGCCGTGATATCCGGATAGGTGCGGATATCACGACCCTCTGTTAGTCATGTGTAATCGTTTGCCATATCTCCCAAGATCCTAGAGCTCGTTTCAGGTCTGGGGAGCGTTGTTTTATCACACCCGACGATGAGCCCATTGTTCATCTTTCGTGGGTCTCGGTACGAACGACTCCCAACCTTGTGTGTTCGTGCCCTCCTTCCGTCTTCTTCACCGGAAAATCAGGGTATGCATTGCCTCCAATTTTACCGGTATACCGAGGTAGGAATGATATAAAAAACTGAAGGTAGAATCATAAATTCATAAGAAGATTACAGTATCTATTAGAGACCGAATACTCTTTGGTTAATAAGATAATGGAGGGATGGGAAAAGTAGTTGATACGTCATATCTGTACTTTGACCTAGGGACGAAAGAGAAAATAACCATTGGCCTATGGATCTAATAAGGATAAATGGAAGAATACCAGCGTAAATCATGGCATAAGACATGGAATTTTAAAGTAACAAAGTCCATATTTCTTTAAGACATCAAATCTTGAAGTTAGATCCATATACAATTAATTGTACATTGACAAAAAGGAGGATGGTTTGAGTATTAAGCATCCAAAATTCTGCGTGGCGTTATTAATTTATTAACAATGACAAAGATTTATTTAAGTGAAGCAAGATAATTGGTGGACGTAAAGATTTATTTAAGTGAAGCAAGATAATTGGGAGACGTACTTGTCTAATTGGGGGAAAATTGTTATAAAAATTATTTTGTTTGAATTTGGAACATTCTTCATGAATGAAATCAAAGATGAAAGTGTATCAGAGAGATATTTGACGTCATACCGGCAAGATTATGGTGAAGTATTAAGTACTCCTTTATTCTTAACTTGAAATTTTAGGTTCGAGTTATGAGTATGAAGTTGTCTTTGTTAGAGAGCGATTTACCCTCCAAATATAAAACTTTTCAAGGCGAATGCAGGTTTAATCGTACCCCGTGCGAATACCGGACATGATCAGATGGAAAACAAAAAAATATATTTGACGTTGAGCTTAGGAAAGACGATGTTGAATTTCTGTCAAGATTTGCATAGATTTTATTTAAGAAAACATTAGTGGAAATAATTGGATGGAGATAATATCATGACTACAACCTTAATGTGATTATCCTCTTTTTATTTAAGATAAAAGTGATTACCTTGTTTGATTATTTGGTCCTAGAGGCTAAAGGGTCATTATTCTCTAGGGAACGCTAGAGTCTAGATCCCTACGGTAACAGGTCTTATCTAATACTTGTGTGAGATAGCGAAACCTTGAATAGAAGCTCATCTAGTCTAGAGGGTCCTACGACATCTCCCGTGAGCAATTAGCAAGGGCTACTTTTCTGCAAAGTATGGTATCTATCATCTCATAAAATCATTAACCATATTAAATTGATACGTTTCAATTTAGATGAGACAATTTGACTTGACATGAAGTTTAACATAATAAAAGAAGCTTTAAATTTATGATCTTAAAAATTTAAGAGGTAAAAACTTTGTGTGGCTATGACAATTATGTGATTATAAAAATATGTCATTCTTTTTATGATAGACTAATAAAAAAGATTTAATATCTAAATTGAAATAGAGGGAGTATTGATTTAATGTTAACTTCCTCCGCACATATATTGACACCGCAGCGCGCGCAGCAAGAGAGGGTAAATAGAACGGATAGTGTACGATGAAGTTGAGTTAAGAGGAGCATCCGACAAAAAGATGTTTGTGTGAAACTAAAAGCTATTGGCAAGTGAGTACGGAGTTTAACAAGTGAGACTTTTAGAATAGCTCAAGGACCCACGGGAGAAGACAAGATGCATGCCACGTTATTTAAAAAAATACGAAAATGATCAAATTTACCTTTAAACTATCGAAAATAAAGTTGATCTGCACCTTAAGTTTTTGTACATTGACATTGTTGTAATTATCTATATATATTTCAAAGGCCAAGCGTGTCACAATCCAGATTTCCCACACTCGGGAGTTGTGATGACGCCTACTAATGTGAGCTAGATAAGTCAATCCTTAACAGCTTACTTCATTAACAAATCACTTCTTTTAACGATTATCAGTGATAGCATGAAAACAACAGAATTTAATAAACGTCGGAAGACTTAAATTAAAGAAATTGAACAAAATACGGAAATCAACATATGTCTCTACCCAAGAACTAGTGTCACATTACTCACGAACTTCTAAGAGTACTAAATACAACCGTTTGAAAGAAAAATATAAACTATTTGTCTCGAATACATGAGATAACAGACTGAAATAAAGATAGAGGAGACACCGGGCCTGCGGACGCTTGCAAGGCTACCTCGGTGTCTCACTGGACTGAAAGCTGGCTCCCGCGCTACTGTTGCTGTCCAAGACCTGGATCTGTGCAAAAAAGCACAGAGTGTAGTATCAGCACAACCGACTCCATGTGCTGGTAAGTGTCTGGCCTAACCCCGACGAGATAGTGACAAGGCTAAAACCAGACTCCAGATAAACCTGTGCAGTTATATACTATATGGCGGAAAAGTAAACAGGTAATAAGAAATCAAAGCTGGGAAAGGGGAAACATGCTCCGGGGGTAGCAGATAAAGCAGAATACCAAAGAATAATAAAGAAGCTATAGTTTAACTTCTAACACGGATAAAGAGGAATAAGGCAATTTTCACTTTCAGTTTCATCTTGTTGCAGGTGTGCAACCCGATCCCATTTCTCATATCTTATGATAGGCGTACCACCCGCTCCCATTTCAGTATATCTTGTGATAGGCGTACCACCCGCTCCCATTTATTATATCTCGTGGTAGGCGTACCATCAGCTCCCATTTCATTATATCTTGTGGTAGGCGTACCACCCGCTCCCATTTTATTATATCTCGTGGTAGGCATACCACCCGCTCCCATTTCATTATATCTCGTGGTAGGCGTATCAGCCGCTCCCATTTCATTATATCTCGTGGTATACCCCCCGCTCCCATTTCATTATATCTTGTGGTAGGCGTACCACCCGCTCCCCTTTACATTTCATCACACAATCATAAGAAATTCCGGCAAGGGAACATAAATAATATAATAACTTCCCTGCAAGGGAACACAACAATGTTATAATTTTCCCGGCAAGAGAACAACAATATTGAAATAGTCATCCCGGCAAGGGAGAATCAGTTATAACTAACCTCAACTCAACTTGTACTCAGTTCAATTATTGAAAATGCCCAATCATAGAAGATCATTAAATAAAGCACTCAAGAGTCATTTAAGAACACAACAACTTTCAATTTAAGACTCACGGTCATGCTTGACACCAACGTATAGATACTCGTCACCATGCCTATACGTCGTACTCAACACGAAGCAAGTAGCAAGTATGACTCAACTCCTAATCCCTCAAGCTAGGGTTAGACCAAACACTTACCTCGATGCCTTGATCACCACTCAAGTCTCAACTATAGCTTTACCCCTTGATTCCACCACCAATCCGCCCGAATCTAGTGACAAGTTACTTAATTACATCAATAAGTGCTAAATGAATCAACCCCAAAGCATGAAAATGAGTTTTCTAAAATTTTACCCAAAAGTCAGAAATCACCCCCCGGGCCCACGTGGTCAAAAACTGAGGTTCGGACCAAAACCCGATTACCCATTCCCCCACGAATCCAAATATATAATTTGTTTTGAAATCGGACCTCAAATTGAGGTCCAAATCCCCAATTTTAGAAAACCTAGGTTCTACCCAAAACACCCAATTTCCCCCATAAATTTTTTTGATTTGAAGTTGAAATCATATTAAAAGATGTTAAGGAGTGAAGAAAATGAGTTAGAAATCACTTACCAACGTTTTGGAGAAGAAAAATTGTTTGAAAAATCGCCTCTTATGTTTTGGGGTTTTGAAAAGTGAAAAATAACTGAAATTCCCGTTTATTTATACCTCTCTCATACCCCTAGTGTGGACCGCATCAAATGGACCGCGGCCGCACAGCCTCCACCGCGGATCGCACAAAGGCGACCGCGGTCGCGCTGGCCCCTCCCTAAAGACCTGCAGTTCAGCACCCTAGACGGACCGACAAAGGCGACTGCGACCGCTCAGCCTCCACCGCGGCCGTGCTGGCTCCTCCGCGGTCTCACGCGATTTCTCGCGGACCGCACTAGAGAGTTCAGAGACTGCAACTTCCTGAACCTGCAACATCTGACTTTCTAAGCCTAAGGCATTCCGGAGCCCACTCAAAACTCACCCGAGCCCTCAAAACTCCAACCCAAGTATACACAAAAACTCAAAAACATCCTACGGACATATTCGTATACTCAAATGACCAAAATAACATCACGAGCGTCGAATTAAACTTCGAGATCAATAAAATTTCTCAAAACTCTTTTAAACATCAAATTTCTCAATTAAGGTCCGGATCACGTCAAACGACGTCCGTTTTAAACCAAATTTCACAGTTAAGACTCAAGTCATATATAAGACATGTACCGGGCGCCGGAACCAAAATACGGGCCCGATACTATTGCTTTCTAATCAGTTTTCACTTCAAATTTTCTTAACAATTTCTGAAAACAGTTTCACTTAAAAATTCATTTCTCGGGCTAGGGACCTCGGATTCCGATTTCGGGCATACGCCCAAGTCCCATATTTTCCTACGGACCCTCCGGGACTGTCAAATCACTGGTGCGGGTCCGTTTACCCAAAATGTTGACCGAAGACAAATTTATTCATTTTAAAGTCAAGACTTAACATTTTTCACAAAATTTCATATTTAAGCTTTCCGGATACGTGCCTGGACTGTGCACGCAAATCGAAGCGACTCTAAATGAGGTTTTCAAGGCCTCGGAAGTACATAATTGGTAAGAAAACAGGTGATGACCCTTTGGATCGTCACAATGGGCCTCTCAACGAGTATAATGATGAAAAAGATGAAAATTGGGGAAGTGGAGCAAAGCCCATGGCCTCCACAATGTGGACAAGGATCTAAAATAACCATCATTCGAATAATTTCATTTCAAGATGCCATGTAAAAATAAATAAAATATGTTATAAATTCGGGTGTGCATTTCATACGACCCGACTTCAATTTCCAATAATGTTAAATAAAATAAACATGTCGTGAACCACGGGTGCATTTCATGTAGCGTGGTTTACGATGTGTTTTTAAAAACAAACAAGTGTATGACGATCATGACAACAACAATAACAACCCAGCATAATCCTACTTAATGTGGTCTGGTGTTGTGATTCCCAAATGGGAAAAGCCATGGAAGAGAAACAAGAAATACAAAAGAAAAGGAAAATAAAATGTAGAGAAAAATATTAGATTTTCATTCATCAAATACCTCTCCAAAGTGCAGTACATTAGGTATTTAAAGGAAAAAAGTAAAATGTGCAAAGGCGGGTTAAAAGCAAAACTACTAACTAATTTTAGGACTAAAGTGTAACTTCGAAAAACTCTATAAATCCTCCAGCCATGTCTTCATCAATTCGTTACATTCCATCCACTTTAGAATAACCTTGTCCTCAAGGTTGAAATGAACACTGCTGAACAACTCCACAATGGAAAAAATAAAATATACTGCAATGACACTTTTAACTTCTTGTATACTGATGCCTCAAGCAAGAGTCTTTCACTCACAACATAAGGCAGCAAGCTTAGGAATGCTAGTCCGAACACAAGCCATTCAACACCTTCTAGCACCAGTGTGGAAGCCAAGAAAATTCCCATACCAAGAACAACAGTTACAACACCACTTAAAGATATCAAGGCACCACTAATAAGAAATGAATAAGTTGTCACAATAGATAGCAAAAAATCTAGGCAATGGATTAGTGATCTTGAATGCTGCAGAGACCCACATATTTTGCACCAATAATCTTGACTAAGATGACCAAGTACTACAACATCACCTTGGCTCCAGAATAGAGGTGAAATGCACTTGCAAGCTAATACGTCAATAATGCCATCTCTAGGATCGAAAACAAAAAAGTTTTCTTTATATTCTTGTTTGAGCTCCTCAAATAACATGACATTAGCAAGTAAATTACTTATCTGGGACTGCAAAAAGAATGAAACCATGATCATATTATCTCCATCACAGACTTGCATTATGTCATATGCACGACCCACAATATCTATTATATGGTAGATACTTGTGATCGATAACACAATATCTGGATTGCACCACCAGGTTTCTGGTTTGTACCATAGCCTTGGATAAAGTGATTCCCTTGACAATAATAGAAATATCATTTTGCACCATACAATTTCAATGGAGAAGAACTCCAAAATAGTAAATGAATTAGGAACATGAAAAACTCCACCCACCCCCTTCTTACTCCATTGCTCAACCATGGAACCCCTCGCTTCCTCCACTGATAATAAAGTCTCATCCCTCAAGTAGCTTAACAGTGATATGGTGTAACGACCCGAACCGTCGTTTCCTGTATTTTTGTCCCGTATTTCCCGTTAAATGCTTATTCATGTTTCAATATGTGTACTTGGTGAATTTGAGTCAATTCAGATCGAGTTTGGTATGAAATGGGACAATTAGTCTCTTTAAGGAAGAATTAGTTTGGAAAAGTCAACCGGACGTTGACTTGTGAGTTAGAGGGCTCGGAATTGAATTCCGATGATTCGGTTAGTTTCGGGGGATGATTTAAGGCCTAGGAGCGCAATCGGAATTAATTTTGGAGGTCCGGTGAAGAAATTAGCTCATTTTGGCGAAGTTAGTATTTTGGCGATTTCCGGTTGATAGGTGAAATTTTGATCCGACGGTCGGAATGGAATTCCGAGAATTTCTGTAGCTTCGTTATGTCATTTTGGACTTGTGTGCAAAATTTGAAGTCAATCGGACGTGATTTGATAGGTTTCGGCATCGGAAATAGAAGTTGGAAATTCTAAAGTTCATAAAACTTGGATTGGAGGTTGATTCATGATTTTAGCGTTGTTTGATGTGATTTGAGGCCTCGAGCAAGTCCGTAATGTATTTTGGGACTGGTTGGTATTATTGGTCGGGGTCCCGGGGGCCTCGGGTGTGTTTCGGATGCCCAACGGGTCATTTTTGGAAGATTTTTGCCGTTTTGAGCATAAATGTAATGATCTAAAGGTTCATTTTTAGTTCTAGAGATCCAAATTTGATTTTGAGACTTCCAGAATTTAAATCATGAATTATAGGACTGATCTGAAAATTTTGGTTTAATTTCATCAAGTCGCGATTGGGTTTTTGACGTGAAATGTGAGTTAATTGTTTAACGAGCGAAATGGGTATTGAACTGGGCAAACGAGCTCCGAATTGAGTTTCAATTGAAGGTTTATGTTTGTATTATTATTTGTGACTCATAGGAACAAGAATCGTCTAATTCCGAGTTCGTATGATGGAGTTAGAGCCATTTTAGTAAAAAATGGCTGTGCTGCAAATTTCTTAAAAGCTGTTGTATTTTCTGCAGTAGTGAACAGTACCCGCGCGTGAACTGTAACCGCGCGGGTGAACAGTGAACAATGACCTCACGCGCATGAACAGTCCCCCGCGTGAACAGTACCGAAAATTTCTGGACAGATTTAATGTCCAACAGTCCGAGTTTGGTCATTTGTTTTTGACTTCCAAGCTCGGATTTTGGGCGATTTTTAGCAAGAAATCTTGGAAAATCTTGAGGTAAGTCACTTGTGATTATTTCTACTCCATAATATTGAATTATCATCGAATAATCCGACTAGATTACATGTTTTTGAGGAGTAAATTGAAGATTTAGGCCTAGGGATTTGAAAATAAGATTTGAAGATTTGAGGGGTCATTTGAACTCCGATTTTGGTAAATTTTATATGTACGGACTCGTGGCGAGACGAGGAATCCAGTGATGTGACTTTCGTAATTTTTCGAGAAGTGGGACCGGGGCTCGGGTTTTGCGAATTTCGTGAATTTTAATATTTTTCGAGTCTTTTCGATTGGGTTATATAACCTTAGCCTATTGTAATGTATTCGTTGTGGTTTTGACCAGATTCGACGCGCGAAGAGGTAAATTCGAGAGGCAAGGGCATAGCGGAGTAGACATTGGACCGTCTTGAGGTGAGTAATGATTTTAAATGATGCACTGAGGGTTTGAAACCCCGGATTGCACAACATACTGCTATGTTGAGATGAGACACGCGTTGTATGACGAGCGCGGGGTCATTTACTATTGGGGATTGTGACTTGGTCCATCCCAGTTGATATTTTTACCGCGTAATTGATAAAGATTTATTGTTTTTCACTATGATTGGGCTTATTGCCATATTTGGGCTTCGTGCCAATTATCTGAAATCTTTTGTGAATTTACATCACTATTTTCCTCACGAATTGAAATATTATTTGAACTCAGTCCAATTGAATTATATTATTTTGTGAACTCAGCTACATTTATACTCAACTCGAGATTTAATGATATTTATAATGTTGTTGAGCTGAGCACTATTGTTTTACTGATGCCCAAGAGGCTTATGATTATTTTCTGGACTGATTGAGGCCGAGGGCCATACGTGAGGATATGTTGAGTGATGTGAGGAGGCTTTCAGGCCTCGAGTGTTATATGAGGAGGCTTTCAGGCCTCGTGTGTGATGTGTGAAGGCTTTCAGGCCTATTGATATTGCGCTTGGGCTGTAGGAGCCCCTCCGGAGTCTGTACACACCCCCAGTGAGCGCAGGGTACCCAGGTGAGTTGGGAGTGGGCCCGAGAGGCCGTTGCTTGTGTGTGGTGAGTTGGGAGTGAGCCCGAGGGGCTGATGTTGTGTGCTGGTGAGTTGGGAGTGAGCCCGAGGGGCTGATACTATACTGAGATTTACATATTGAGCCCGAGGGCAAGCTTTTGATTTATCCTTTCTGTGGAAATTATTTGTCTTTACTGTTTTAAAAGAAGAATTATCTGATACTCACTATTTTACTGTATAACTGATTTTACTGCTTGGGATAGCGCTATATTGTGCCGTTATGAGATTTCATGTTTTCAGTCGTTATTTATTTTTATTACTCACTGGGTCGGAGTACTCACATTACTCCCTGCACCATGTGTGCAGATACAGGCAGAGCTGAGTTCGCTCCTGAGCGCTGATTCTTTCCAGACCAGGCGGTGACTAGGAGTAACGAGGTAGCTGTTGACGTCCGCAACCCCGTTTTCCCCCTTATCTTTGTTATTTATGATAATTCCAGACTTTGTAAAATATTAGTAAACTCTGTAGTAGCTCATGACTTGTGACACCCCGATTTCGGGCTGAATTGGGAGAGTTTTCCTTGTTCTATCACGTTTATTTCGCATTTAAGATTATATTGCCCATGATTTAGACTTATTCCTGCTAAGTAATTATAAAGAGATGTACTGTTTTGTAGATTGGCTGGCCTTGTCCTCACGAGAGGCGCCATCACGACCGGGTTGGGATTTTGGGTCGTGACATATGGATAATGCATTTCCAATGCCCTTAATCCAGGCAGACATTTGTGAGATGGACCACAATAAAGAGACATACAAGAACATATCTGTAGCTCCTATTAAAGCATACTGAGGAACCTGCCGGAAAAAGCTAAGAGCATTTGAGCCTTCAAATTGTTTACGCATAAAAATAAGTTCCAACTCCCATGTCTCTGCAGATATTCTACTTGGCTGAGTACCTGTTACTCCACTATCATCAGTTATAAGCATCAAGATCATATACTTCAGAAAAGTTACTGCACAAACGACTAATGACAAAACAATATAGATTTCCTCATTTGTCGGCGGGTGCTCACGTTTTCCATAATGTTTCTCCATAAGTTCAAACCAGTACTGATCCTTTTCTATCCAACCTTTCTGACTGCAATCCATTAGAATACCAACAAAAATAATTTTATCAACCAACACCTTTGCTTGAGCTGTTGTGGCTTCTAAACTATTTCTAGATCACATAAACATAGTGTTAAGGATGTGTTTATCAAATTCTTTGCTAACTGTTGGAAACTGACCATCAGTGTAGTGGCCAAGTCGAAAGGCATCAGCTGTTACCAGCTTACTGCCATTTGCAGTTTCTTTTATAACAATATGGTACATTGAACCAACTATAGCAACAGTGTAGGAACTATCAGCATTAATAGAAATTGGAACCAGAAAATCATAAGGGCCACTTCTTCCTAAATAATCCCATAACCAGCATTCAACTCTCCACATCCTAGGACCTATTACATCATCTCTTGGATCTCCCAAAGCAGGGAAACAAACATCAGCAAGTCCACACCTGATATCACCAGTGAGAGCCATGATACATTTTACTAGAAAACTCCCTTTGAAGTGACTTGTAGGACAATTTACTTGTCCTTCTCTGCATAGGGAATTTACAAGTGATGTTCCACCATCTCTTATACAACCACAAATATTTCCAAAACCTTCGGACCCGAAACAAAGTATGTCATGGAAGAAAAGAAACACAAGATTGCTTGAAATTCTAGAAAAATGATAAACACCTGCAACCATACCAAACTTGGAATACAAAGCACTCGAGGAAATTTCCACAACTGTAGATGAATCATGACTAGCTTTCACGCACAAAGCATGTAATGGCTGACCTAGCTCAAGTAAAGTATAATTTTCGTACTCCTCAATCAAATACAACCCAGTTTCGTCAAGACTAGATTGTCTCGATCCATCAATAATACACCTAATTTGCAGTAGAGACAACACTATCTCCGGTTTCTCAAAAATACTTCCTTTACTTCCTCATTTTTTTCATTGTCTTCCACTACAACCTCATTATTCCAAAATCAGAACAATTTTCAGCTGCCATGTTATCCTCGATCTCATCAACAATAGTGGAACTTTCATATGATTCCGACGAATTGGCTCCAAAATTTTCTCCTATTTCACGGATGCCGACAAAGTAAACAGATAAATCTCTGCTACTTTCAAAATTTTCATCATCTTTATGTGCTAGTACTTCACCTCCACTGTCAACATCAATGTGGACCAAATGAGTCTCATAGTCACTGAACATTAGTTTAGTAATCCCACAAAATTCAGTTTTTGGCTCAAGACTATTACTAAAAATTGAGCCAACATTCTCTTCGTTAACTTCAGGAATTAAAACTTCTAAAGACATTTGTCTAGTTCTTTGAGGACACTTATCAAACACCTGATCTCCAACGCCTTCAGATTCTAGAGCCCCAATTTTCACACTGCTCTCCTTCTCATTCCTTATTACCAAGCCAAGTCGATCACCATCAATTTCGTCTCTTTGAGGACTTTTATCGAACATTTGGTCTCCTTTATTTTCCAAACCAACGCATCTTCGTCCTCAACTTCTAATGGTTCTTCATCATCCAAATCGTGGTAGAAGGAGTCAAACGAAACCACTGAAGAAGGAAAAACAACAGGTTCAGAGGTGTGAATGTATGTTAAATCAGTAGTTACCTTGGTGTCCAGTGCCTCAATGCTCGATTTGAGCAAGCAATCAGACTCTCTCGTAGTCACTGAAGTTATGGAATCTCTGCTGATTTCATCGTTATGGGAATCCGAATAGGTGTCATTCCATCGACGATAGGCTTCGTAATCACTCCAAAATTGCTTCGACCAACGAATGTTCTCTCGCAACAACGAAAGGATCTCTGCAATAATAGCCTGCTCACTAGTGATTATGTTGGGCTCTGTTATGATCGGCTGCTCACTTTCCCACTCTTTGAAACTTGTAGGGATTTTGTGGATAAGAGTAGTTCTACAAACTCGGTTACTAGATAACCTAGTAGTAGCAGGTTGGCGGCCAAGTTCATACTTGCGTTTCTTCCTCCAATCTTTCTTCTTGCTACCAATGACACGCCTTTTGTGCAGAGGATCTCGTGAAACACCCATGACTGCTGAGATACGCTCAAAACCATAGGGATTTGGATGGAAACTGAGATATGCATTGTAGTAGTGATATGCATATGGATTCGACTTCACATTATTAAAATTAAAGCCGTATGGATACTGCGGTGAATGATAGTAATATTATCTGACCATAGCGGCAGAATTTGGGCCGAGAAATGTTAGCTCTGATACCATTGTTGTGATTCAAATGGGAAAAGCCATGGAACAGAAACAAGAAATACAAAAGAAAAGGAAAGGAAAATGCAGAGAAAAATATTAAATTTTCATTCATCATATACCTCTCCAAAGTGCAGTACATTAGGTATTTAAAGGAAAAAAGTAAAAATGTGCGAAAGCTAATTATGGGTTAAAAGCAAAACTACTAACTAATTTTAGGACTAAAGTGTAACTTCGAAAAACTCTATAAATCCTCCGGTCATGTCTTCATCAATTCTTTACATCTGGGGAGGGTAGTGTGCACGCAGACATTACCTCTACCCTAGGGTAAAGAGGTTGTTTCCAAATAGACCCCCTGCATCCTTCCCTCTAATAACTTCCCACCTTGATCTTGGCAGACTCGAACTCACAACCTCTTGGTTGGAAGTGGAGGTTGCTTACCATCAGAGCAACCCTCTTGTCCTGTATGACGACCATGAATTTTCCTAAAAACATTAAAACTGGTTAGAAAGTTAAAAATGCACGTATGTTTAAAATGTGTAATTAATAATATAATTAGGCCAATATTAATAGTTAAGCGATCATGCTAAAACCACGAAATCTGGGAATGCATAACACCTTCTTCCGGGTTAACAGAATTCCTTACCCGGATTTCTGTGTTCGCAGATCATAAGTAAGAGTCAACTTCCCCGATTCGGGATTTTAAACCGGTGACTTGGGACACCATAAATTATCCTAAGTGACGACTCTGAATTTGAATAAATAATCATGTTTCCATTATTGTCACTTTAATTGGAAAAACTCCCTTATATCCCTTCCGGGGTATAAAAAAGAGGTGTGACACTTGTGATTAACTATTAACTAAATTAGACTATCCTAATTATCTAAACAAGAATTAAACCTAGAAGTATTTGATTCTAAAATAATTAAAATAAAAAGAAAATAAATAATGAATTTTGAACAGAGGAATAGCAGATTTTTATGTTATTAATGCGATGAAAACGATCTAGGGTTTATGGGCTATCTAACAATCCTATTGTATTCTTCAATTGAATTGACTAATTAATTTATCTGGTTTATTGGTTGACAGGGTTAATATTATTCATAAAAATCTGTCGAGTTCTCACTCGCCTATTCAAGCTAACCTAACGTCTATATATCTATGGAGTTAGAATCAACAAGAACGCATTTATATTTTCTGTACATCAACAAAGCAAGGCAATTAGGTATATGTCTATCCTAACCGCGAACCCATTCCTCGATGCCCAAGTTCAAGTACTTGCTCTATTCAATCTAGAATTTTCACTTTCGAGTTCAATTCTAGATTCGTAGATAATATTCAATTGGTGATCAAACTATCAAATAATAAGTTCATGATTAAATAAACTAATATGATAATCAAGAAACCAAAATTAATATGCGAATAACAGTAGTAATGAAAGAACCAAAACCCTAGAATGTGAAGTTTAGCTCCACATAGACATGGTAGCCAAACAACAATACATACGAAGAAACATAAAAAATACTTTACTAAGTTTGGTGGAAGAAAAGATGAAATCCGGCTTCCACGACGGCTCTGTGCTCTCCCTTGGTCAAAAGTTTATCCAAAGTTCTTCTGATTCCTCAAAATAACGTTTTTAAATGTATTTATACCAAGTAGGGTCGGTCCCAGAAGAAATCACCTTCTCCTACGCGAAATAGGATTATTACTCTATAAAACACACACAGGCGCGCTGCATGAGGCGACGCGCCATGCGATTTGGTAGTGGGACCCATGACCAAGATGACATTATATATGCGTATATATGTATATTATATGTATATGAGATATGGAAAAAGGTTAGGCGTTATATACGCACCGCCACCTGATCAGCTAGTATATGTTAACGATTTTGCCCATATTGACCAAGATGATATGATTGGGTGCCGTCAGAGGCTTGATGATGTTATGTACACCTATACCTATGCATGACACGACATTTACATGCACGTGCATGACATTATAAATGTTTCAGGATTTATAAAGTTATTTGTCAGAGACCTTGCAATTTCGACCGGGAGCAAAAATGGGCAGTCGCAGCGCTCCGCGCGCCGTCCCACGCGTCGTGGATGTGGAAAGTTAGAAAAATCTAAAACATGAAAGTTGTAGTCCTTTTCAATAGCTTTCCAATGATATATTATAGAGCCCAAATGAATTTCTGAGCGAAAAGTTATATGCATTTTACTGGACAATGCGCAGTCTGCTCGATTCTTCGTTTTGTTCTTAAAGTGCACGATCATCTGTTGTTCCCCGAACACGATCCCAACATAATCCTTGGGCTTTTACTCAGACCTCAAAGCTCCAGGATAGCTTGAATTCATTCTATAACATCTACATAGATTGGAATCATTCCTACAAGGCATAAAACACACAATTAGTGCAAAACACTAGCGATTAAAGCTCAAATTCAATTAGAGTGCAATAAGCGACTAAAATACGTAATTATAGCATATCATCAACATCTTACACTTAAAACATTGCTCGTCATCGAGAAATCAAACTACACTTTATATAGACACGACATTTTTAAACAATTCTCCTAACACATCATACTAAGAATATTTAAAATAGATTAAGCACAAGAGCGTAACATCTTCATCTCAAGATTTGACTCACAAGTACCATGCATTATTCACAACTCACTCACTTACTCTAACATATAGTTCAACAACATTGCCTTTCCTTCATGAATCAAGTGTCGTCACACAACAATAGAGAGTAGTTCCACATACAATAGAAATTAATACAATTAGGAACTCAAGATAGAAAGAATTCACTCACTCTCAGAAACAACATTCATTTGCCATAAAGATGAATCATAGGCTTGTCCGTAGTGTACTACTCTACTAATTGAGCTCATTCAGTTTAGGATCAAGTAGGACTTTAATATATTGTAATGTAGGTTGTGGGACGGGTAAGATATATTTGGATATAAGAGTGATTATACCTCCCTAAACACTTTAAATAAATACATTTTAGCCTCCAAACTCCACACTTATGTCAAACCATAACTCTGCCTTCACATCAATATATATTAACTCCATACTTCTTTAAGCACAATTACATCAAGAGTCACCACTATCAAGGAATATTTTTCACAACAATGTAACTAGTTTTTTCTTTCTTTTTCAATTCAAGTGGCTCTTACTTTTTCAAAATAGTGCACCTTTCTCCTTATTTCATTAGTTCCACTCAAAAGCCAAACTAACCACCCTACACTTTAAATTTTACAAAGTTCATAACAATTCAAGTGCTCATGAGAGGTGAAAAGGTTCAAATAGATCGTTAATCAAACAAATGGGTAAGGCTTGTAATGTGGTTGCCAACGAAATAGGATTATAAGCCCAAAGGGTTAACTACGATATATAACAATTAGGTGGGTAATATATATATATATATCTGACTCAACAAAGAAATGTCTATATCACTTCCAAGATTAAACAAAACTACTATTTCACTTTGCAAACACACTGGGTGAATTCTAGACGTAAATGTAATGCACAAAATAACACACAAACCTCACACACACATGGCACATAACTCACTCAGGATTGGACTCATCAAGACACTTTAGTCAAAACAGTTAAGCAAATTTAAGATCATACAATTTAAGATACTTATACAAGAGTCCAAAGCTGAGCCTAATCGTCACAGCCAAAGTACTCACTACAATAAAGTTAAGAGATGTTGCTTCACTCCAATCACAACACAATGGCTCCTACTCCTAAAAATAAAACTAACTATACCCGGTTCAAACAAAACCCTTGAAAACAAATCGCGACACATAGAAAAACCAAAGGAAAATTACTACACTACCTACAAAGAAAATCTTTTTGTCCTTTTTTTTCTTTTCAACTTAAATCCCTCAATAAAACTGTCAAGTGAGATCCATCGTCACGAAAAGTCCAATTTTTCTACTTTTTTTCGATTTTTCTTATTTATTTTTTTAAAATTAAGCTACTTTACTACACCATTAATTCTACTAACTCTGTAAATAAAATAAGAAGCTAGCTAACAATAAAAAGATAAGAAACTAATAATATACTAATATAATACTATACAAAGCACATAGAAGCTTTCACCCTACACTTAAAAGAGTGCAATGTCCCTAATGCACTAATATTACAAAAATAACAAGGGTGAACAAGAAACTCCCTGAAAGGCCAAAGGCCGAAGCAGTCGCGTCTCACGGGTACTTAGACTTCCCCAGGCATGGTCCTTTGTGTGGGCACCCCACACTTAGTTGTCACCATCTAGCTCGCTTTTGCGCATCTTATGGCCTTGTTTCCTATACTCATAATCCTACAACATAAAACAATACTACAAATATAATAGAAAAATAAAATAAATCAAAAATAAACAAAAATAAAAGATAGAAGTAAAGCTGGGTTGCCTCCCAACAAGCGCCTATTTAACATTGCGACATGACGTGAACCACTTTTTGTCTCCACCTCGAACTTATGAATTGCTAATTTAGCTTTAATCTTTATATTATGCTCCTGGGGTGGTGAGACAAATTTAATTGGGCCAAGCAACCAATATCGCATTTTACACTTTTTGGCCTTCGGATGAGGTATGTAATATTGTCTCTCTGGCACGACAAATTCCATAATGTTAGCACCCCGCTCCTCGTCCATTGGCTCTTCCAAAGGCTCAGATGAGTCGATTTCCATGTCATCATCCAAATACAATTTTGAAAAATGTATGGAATGAGGATCAATACGCCGTAACTCTAGAATTGTATTACTCTTTACATCCTCATATTTGTATGCAGAAGAATCGTCAACTATAACATTATCTGCTTCCTCGCATGGCTCTAGTGTACTTTTCTCAACATGGGCATCATCAACAAAAAAGCTCGAATGATTGACTCTCCACTTTTAGCTCCTCAATTTGGCGTATAAGCTCATTTTCAGCTTCACACAACTCATTACTATTTTGTTGGGCGTTAGTATTAATTTAGCTTCCAATGCCAAATGTATAGATCTCTTGTCCTAGTTCAGCTCTTCCTTCTATAAAATGTCTCATCCCATCAGGAATTTCCTCAATTTGAGCCTTGTATATTTCCATTCTTTCAGCTTGTTCTACCAGCCAAGTTTGACTCAAAATCTCCTCTTTTTCAAAATTTTCCTCTTGCTGGTACTTGCTCTCTTCATTCAATTCTTCCATATTGCCCTTCATTCTTGTGATTGTTGCCCTCATTCTTTTCATATCTTTTTTGAGTTCATCATGTTTCTCTGCTACTTGCCTCAAAATATACCTAATATATGCATCAGGTTCCATATCCTGCACTTCATTGCCCCTATCAAACTCACTAACACTATTAGAAAGATCATAATGAGGGCTCAGAGAAGGATGAAAAAATTAGGACAACCATCCCAATGACCATCTTGACCACCACACATATTACAAATACTCCACTCAAAGGATTGGGATTGTGTGCACAACTTATTCCCGTGAACATTCTGACAATTTTTCCACCAGTAGGGTCTTCCACAATATGGACAAGGATCTAAAATAACCATCATTCGAATAATTTTCATTCCAAGATGCCATGTTAAAATAAATAAAAAAAATACTAACTAAACTAAAATAAAAAAAATATTGAATAGATAAAAAATAAATGTCTAATCTAGAAAAATAGCTAATTTTTAAGTCCCTGGCAACGGCGCCAAAAACTTGTTGATACCAAACATGCAAGTATACACGGTCGTCAAGTAATAAAGTGACTAAAAGTCGGATGTCGAACCCACGAGGACTTGTGATCAACTATTAACTAAATTAGACTATCCTAATTATACAAAGAAGAATTAAACCTAGAAGTATTTGATTCTAAACTAATTAAAATAAAAATAAAACAAATAATAAATTTTGAATAGAGGAATAGAAGATTTTTTATGTTATCAATGCTATGAAAACGATCTAGGGTTATGGGCTATCTAACAATCCTATTGTATTCTTCAATCGAATTGACTTATCGAGTTTATTGGTTGACAGGGTTAATATTGCTCATAAAAATATGTCGAGTTCTCACTCTCCTATTTTAGCTAACCTAATGCCTATATATCTATGGAGTTAGAATCAATAAGAACACGTTTATATTTCCTGTACATCAACCAAGCAAGGCAATTAGGTATATGTCTATCCTAACTGCGGATCCATTCCCTATTGCCCAGGTTCAAGAACTTGCTCTACTCAATCCTATATGCCATTTAGAATTCCCACTTTCAAGTTTAATTCTAGATTCGCAGATAGTATTCAATTGTTTATCAAACAATCAAATAATAAGTTTAGGATTAATAAATGAACTAATATGATAATCAAGAAATCAAAATTAATATCCGAATAGCAATAGTCATGAAAGAACCACAACTCTAGAACGTGAAGTTTAGCTCCACATAGACATGGTAGCCAAACAACAATTCATACTAAGAAACATAAAAATTACTAAGTTTGGTGGAACAAAAGATGAAACCTGGCCTCACGGCGGCTCTGTGCTGTCCCTTGGTCAAAAGTTTGTCCAAAGTTCCTCTGATTCCTCAAAATAACATTTTTACATGTATTTATACCAAGTAGGGTCGGACCCAAATGAAACCACCTTATCCTACGCAAAATAGAATTGTTACTCTATAAAAAAACACATAGGCGCTCTGCATGGGGCGACACGCCATGCGGTGTGGTAGTGGGGTTTGTCAGAGAGCTTGCAATTTCGACCAGCAGCAAAAATAGGTAGCCGCGACGCGCTGTGGCTGTGAGAATTTAGAAAACTGTAAAACATGAAAGTTGTAGCCCTTTTTAATATCTTTCCAATAATATATTATGGATCCCAAACAAATTTTTGAGCGAAATGTTATGTTCATTTTACTGGACAATGCGCAGTATGTCTGCCTGCTCGATTCTTCGTTTCGTTCTTAAAGTACACTATCATCCGTTGATCCTCGAACACGATCCCAACTTAATCCTAGGGCTTTTACTCAGACTTCAAAGCTCTAGGATAGCTTGAATTCATTCTATAAAATCTACAAACATCGAAATCACTCCTACAAGGCATAAAACACTCAATTAGTGCAAAACACTAGCGATTATAACTCAAATTCAATTAAAGTGAAATAAGCGACTAAAATATGTAATTATAGCCTATCATTACAGCCACCATGGCGAGAATGAGAACATTGCACCAGGAAACGTTATACCCTCTGCTAGCTTCGATGGAGTTCCGGCTATAGATCCAATCGATGTCAGTTCGCATGTAGCCATCAATGAAAATTTGACCGTCGACCCCGAAAGAAACATTTGTAGGGGTACCCGATCAGCTACTCAGAATGCACATGGCGGTGAAGATGTCGGGATCAGCCAGTGGGTAATCTTCAAAATGTTGCAGGCCCAACATGCAGCAATAGCTCAGCTCCAAAATCATGACCACACGCCAAGCAGGGTTGAACTGGAGCCATCCCAACAATTTGTACACAGGGTCGAATCGGCTTCGAGAAAATCGAATGAGAAGGAATCGGAGACTAATCCTGTTATTATAAAGATGCTCGAAGAACTGACAAAGCGAATCGAGACAACAGAAAAGAAGATCGAATAAAACGATAAGAATGTGGAAGCCTATAACTCCAGGGTCGACCAAATCCTAGGGCACCACCGATATTGAAAGGAGTAGATTCCAAAAAGTTTGTACAAAAACCTTTCCCCTCAAGTGCGGCTCCGAAGCCAATCCCCAAGAAGTTCCGTATGCCCGATATTCCTAAGTATAACAGGACGATTGATCCAAACGAACATGTCACCTCATACACGTGTGCCATCAAGGGAAATGACTTGGAAGATGACAAGATTGAATCCGACTTGCTGAAGAAATTTGAGGAGACTCTATCGAAGGGTTCTATGATATGGTATCATAATTTACCGCCTAATTGTATTGACTTGTATGCTATGCTTGTAGATTCTTTTGTAAAGTCACACGCCGGAGCCATTAAGATCGCAACAAGAAAGTCCGACCTTTTCAAGGTAAGGCGGAAGGATAACGAGATGCTCAGGGAATTCGTATCTCGATTCCAAATGGAACAAATGGATTTGCCACTGGTCACCAACGATTGGGTTGTTCAAGCTTTCACTCAAGGTCTCAATGTTCGGAGTTCCATAGCTTCAGAGTAGTTGAAGCAAATTTTGATCGAATATCCAGCTATCACTTGGGCCGATGTACACAATCGATACCAGTCGAAGATTATGGTCGGGGATGACCAACTGGGGGTCCTTCCAGGTCCGTTTATCCTAACATGCCTGTAGATAGAATCAAGAGGGATATCGACCGATAACCAAGGTTGAATAGAGATTGATATCGATCGTATAATGGAAACCGTAGAGGCAGCAGATCTGGGCGAAACTTTGCACGGAATGAGAGGAGAAATGATTGAGGTCAAAGTTCACGGGGATTCATGAGCAAGAGTGGTTTCGATAGGATGCCAAGACCAAAGAAGCATCGCGATTGTCAGAATATAACTTCAACGTAGATGCATCCGCCATCGTACTAGCCATCAGATGTATCAAGGATACTAGATGGCCTAGACCTCTGCAGACCGATCCGGCCCAAAGAAATCCCAACCAAATGTGCAAGTATCATGGCAGTCATGGCCATAAAATAGAAGATTGTAGGCAACTAAGGGAGGAAGTAGCTAGATTGTTCAACGAGGGGCACCGTCGGGAATTCTTAAGTGATTGGGCCAAGAATCACTTTATAAATAGAGATTCAAACAAATAGAACGAGCAAGAGGATCCACAACACATGATTCACATGATTGTTGGAGGGGTCGATATTCCTCAAGGACCAATGTTTAAGCGCACCAAGGTGTCGATCACAAGGGAGAAACAAACTCGGGATTACGTACTAGAAGGAACCTTGTCTTTCAATGACAAGGATGCAGAAGAGATCGTACAACCCCACAATGATGCACTGGTAATATCTACACTTATGAATAAAACTCAGGTTAAACATGTTTTAATTGATCCAGGTAGCTCGGTTAACATTATTCGATCGAGGGTTGTAGAATAGCTTGGCCTACAGGATCAGGTTGTGCCCGCGGCCCGAGTACTAAACGGCTTCAATATGGCATGTAAAACCACCAAAGGCGAGATAACTTTGCTAGTAAACATGGCTGGGACCATCCAAGAAACGAAGTTCCATGTGATCAAGGGCGATATGAGGTATAATGCCCTATTTGAGAGACCGTGGATCCACAACATGAGGGTAGTGTCCTCGACCCTACACCAGGTTCTAAAGTTCCTGATGCCGGAGGGAGTGAAAATAGTCTACGGGGAGAAACCCTCCACCATGGAAAAGTTTGTAGTCGATGAGTGATACCAATATGGTCGCTCTCATCAACGAAAGGGTTGAATTTGAAGGGAAAATAGGAGGCCAAATAGAAACCACATATACTGGCCTCGATCCAATCAGAGAAGTATGAGACTGACGAGGATGATGACTACGGGGTTCCTCGATCCTTCATAGTCCCTGATGATTCCGACACTCCCAAGTCAACAGTCGAAGAGCTGGAACAAATCATACCAACCGAACATCAGCCCGAGCGAAAGGTATACCTGGGCACAGGGCTAGCCCTTGAGATCAAGAGAAAACTTGTTCAATTCCCTAAAACAAACATGGATTGCTTTGCATGGTCCCATCTCGATATGACAGGGATCCCACCGAAAATTACCACCCATAAACTAAACCTAGATCTGAAATTTCGTCTGATGAAGCAAAAAAGAAGGCCCCATTCCGAGGTCAAACATGCTTTTATCAAAGATGAGGTAGCCAAACTTCTCAAAATAGGGTCCATCTAGGAGGTAAAATATGTTGAATGGTTAACAAATGTAGTAGTCCCTAAAAGGGAAATAAACTTAGAATGTGTGTAGATTACAAAGACCTAAATAAAGCATGTCCCAAGGATTCTTTTCCTTTGCCTAATGTCAATCGCGTGATCGATGCCACGGCCGGCCACGAGATCCTCAGTTTTCTTGATGCCTATTCAAGGTACAACCAAATATGGATGAACCCGGAAGACCAGGAAAAGACCTCGTTCATCACTAAATATGGTACCTACTACTATAATGAAATGCCATTCGGATGAAAAAATGCTGGTGCAACCTATCAACGCTTAGTAAACCGAATGTTCGAAGAACAAATAGGGAAATCTATGGAAGTTTATATTGATGACATGCAAGTTAAGCCCCTACGAACAAAGGACCATTTGAAGCATTTGCAGGAAACTTTCAGTACACTAAAGAAATACAACATGAAATTCAACCCAAAAAAATACACGTTCGGGGTCAGCTCTGGAAAATTTCTCGACTTCATGGTATCCAATCGAGGAATCGAGATCAACCTCGAAAAAATCAAAGCTATCGAGAACATCACGATAGTAGACAACGTAAAGGCCGTATAGAGGTTAACAAGGCGCATAACCGCCTTGGGGAAATTCATTTCGAGGTCCTTCGATAAGAGACATAAATTCTTTTTGTTGCTGAAGAAGAAGAATAACTTCGCATGGACTCCGAAATGCCAACAAGCCTTGGAGGAGCTTAAACGGTACTTGTCGAGCCTGCCGCAGCTTCACACGCTGAGGGTAGACAAACAACTTTACTTATATCTGGCAGTATCGGAGATAGCAATAAGTGGAGTCCTAGTCCGAGAAGAACAAGGCACACAATTCCCTATCTATTATATTAGTCGGACCCTAGGTGAAGCCGAAACTAGATATCCTTATCTAGAATAGTTAGTGCTCGCTTTGATAAGCATCTCTAGAAAACAAAATTCATACTTTCAATGTTATCCCATATGTGTTGTAAAAACTTATCACCTTCGAAATATTTTGCATAAACCCGAGCTTTCGGGGCGATTGGTCAAATGGGTTGTAGAACTCAGTAGGTATGATATTGAGTATTGACCCCGAACAGTCATCAAGTCTCAAATCTTGGAAGACTTCATGGCTGACTTCAAGTCGGCCCTAGTACCCGAGGTTGAAAGAGAATTGTTAGTCAACTCAGGTACATCTTCGGGGATCTGGACCCTCTTTACAGACGGTGCTTCGAACGTAAAGGGGTTCGGACTCGACATCATGCTAAAACCACCCACAGGTAACGTGGTTAGACAATCTATTAGAACTGTAAAATTGACTAACAATGAGGCTGAATATGAGGCCATGATTGCAGGTCTAGAACTAGCCAAAGGCTTGGGAGAAGAGGTGATCAAAGCCAAATGTGACTCCCTCCTCATTGTGAATCAGGTTAACGGAACCTTTAAAGTTCAAGAGGAAAGAATGCAAAGATACCTGGATAAGCTACACGTAACTTTACACTGATTCAAGGAATGGACTTTGCAACATGTGCCTCGAGATAAAAATAGTGAAGCCGATGCCCTCGCAAATCTAGGGTCATCGGTCGAAGAAAACGAACTCAATTCGGGGGTTGTCGTACAACTCATGAGATCAATGGTCGAAGAAGGCCACGCCGAGATAAACTCCACAAGCTTGACCTGGGATTGGAGAAACAAGTACAAAGAGTATTTGAAAAATGGGAAACTTCCCTCAGACCCAAAGGAATCGAGGGCCCTATGCACGAAGGCAACCCAATTTAGCCTGTCTGAAGATGGAACCTTACTCAGAAGTATGTTTGACAGTCCGATAGCAATATGTCTGGGACCGGGAGATACCGAGTATGTTTTGAGGGAAGTCCACGATGGCACATGCGGGAACCACTCAGGCGCCGAATCACTGGTTCGAAAGGTAATCAGAGCCAGCTATTACTGGGTTGATATGGAAAAATATGCGAAGGAGTTTGTGCAAAAATATGATAAATGCCAAAGACATGCTCTGATGTTCATCAGCCTGGGGAGTTGCTGCATTCGGTTTTATCCCCATGGCCGTTTATGAAGTGGGGGATGGACATCGTCGGCCCTCTTCCATCGTCACCAAGTAAGGCTCGATTTGTTTTATTTATGATTGACTATTTCTCTAAATTGGGTTGAAGCACAGGCCTACCAAAAGGTCAGGGATAAAGAAGTCATAGACTTCATTTGGGACCACATCGTATGTCAATTCGGAATACCATCTAAAATTTCATGTGACAACAGAAAACAGTTTATCGGCAGCAAGGTGACCAAATTTCTCGAAGGCCTCAAGATCAGGAGGATCTTATCAACACCTTATCACCCTAGTGGGAATCGGAAAGCCGAGTCGACCAACAAAATCATAATACAAAACCTCAAGAAAAGGTTGACCGACGCCAAAGGAAAATGGAGAGAAATCCTGCCCGAAGTCCTTTGGGCGTATCGCACAACTTCGAAGTCCAGTACTAGGGCTACCCCGTCCTATTTGATTTATGGTGCCAAAGCTTTAATACTGGTCAAAGTTGGGGAACCAAGCATCAGATTTCAATATGAGACGAAGGAATCGAATGATGAGGCCATGAATACGAGCCTGGAGCTATTAGATGAACGACGTGAAACTGCCTTTGTTCGATTGGATGCCCAAAAACAATGGATTGAAAGGTATTACAATCAAAGGACCAACCTTTGATATTTTAATGTCGGGGACTTGGTACTGAGGAAGGTCATGTTAAACACCCAAAATCCAATTGAAGGGAAATTGGGTCCGAAGTAGGAAAGGCTGTACCAGATTCTCGAGATCACATGATAAGGATCTTATAAGCTCGGAACAATGGATGGAGAACGGCTACCGAACAATTGGAACGTAACCCATCTCAAATGATATTACTGCTAAGGTACAACCTTATTTTAATTCTTTCTATTTTTTGACTAACACTTGTAGGTTATTTACAAGGAGCGGCATGAAGCCTTTAGGTATGAAAGCACACGTTGCACTCTTTTTCCTTGAACCGTTTTTGTCCCAATAGGGTTTTTCGGCAAGGTTTTTAATGAGGCAACGGTAGATCGTGCTAACTTAGAATAGAAGGCCGATCACGAATCGGTATTAAAGATTATGTTTATAGTATCCGATATTTCTCTACAATCTACCTCGAATACTAGGGGGGATTACCCTAAGATATTAAATTGTTCTAGCAAGGAAATTATTTCAAAATAAAAGGGCTTCAATAGGTAGGATTTATTGTAAGGGATAACCGGTCAAAACGAACCGTGCCCACATAGATTGCTCGAGCCCCGACATAAAATATATACACATGTGTGACTAGTTTTTACAAGAATAAAGAGAAGTACTTTCTTGCAACTATCTAATGTCTTGGAAATATTTCCACTTTGCAACCCCATACTTTCGATCTATTATGGAAACGAGCCCAATGACTGATTGCAACCGGAGTTCGGATAATAACTCCAATACTTGGGGGCTGTAGTCCATAAAATAAACTCGAACAGATTGAACTATTGGACATTGAGGGCATAAGATCTCTTTGGCAACCCTCGAAACTTCGGTAACACCGAACCCCGATAACGCCTTAACCCAGAAGGGCAATAAAGGAAAGGTTTGTTCGAAACCTCGAACACAACCTCATTATTTTGTGCTAAGGCATTCCAACCTTTGTAAATACAAGCAATAAAAAAAGGAAACATTTTAGAGCCGAAAAGGGTGGAAAGACTTATATATATAGACAATCTTTTTACAAAGGACAGATTGGCCCAAACCAAAATACAAAGGCCTAAAGGCTACTTTTACTTCGAGTTCAAGAGATCATTCTCACTCGACTAGAAAGCCTAAGGGCTACTTTTATTTTTGAGTCCGAGAAACCACTCTCACTTGGCTATCAAACTTAAGGGTTACCTTAATTCAAGTTCAAATAATTGATCTCACTTGGCATAAAACCGCCTCAGTTCGAATTCGAGCTTTCAATCGAGGACTACCGATCAGAAATGGTCGAGGACAGTACTTGCCATCGGTCCTTACCATCTCAAGGCTTTGAATGCGACCCCACTATGTCATGATAAGGCACTTTGAACTTTGTATAAAGTAATGAAAAGCAACAGATTTGGAAACCATGGAAGGGAAAAATTTATACAAAAGCCTTTTTACAAGGGCAATATGGCCCGATCAAGAATTCTTTACAAAGGCTGATCAGCCTCTACATAAAAGCAAATATTACAAAGCCTAAGCAGCATGGTCCTTATCGGAGGAAGCATCTTCTCCCTTGGAGTCATTTCCAGTAGATTCGCTCAAACTCTCGGAGTCTTCCTCAGGGAAAACCAATTTTCGAGCCCTTATTTCTTCTGCTCTTGCAATCTTGATTTCAGTGTATATATCAAAACCCTGAACATGGGTTCCCTTGAGGGCCTCCCTTCAAGCTTGCCACTTCGCATGATCCACCATGCTCCGGCATGTGCCTGGGTAGCTTCGACATCGACCTTGTATTGGGTCGCATTGGCTTGGGACTTGGTGTTGGCCACTGCCGCCTTAGATTTGGCCACTTCGAGCTCTTTGGCCAAGTCAACTAAATTGGATTGAAGCTCCTCAATTTTCTTTGCTTGTACCGAGGCTTTCTCCTTTTCAGCCCGAAGCTGAGACTCGGCCTACTCCAACTCTGCTTGGACGACCTCCTTTTTTGAAGCTAGTATGTCCAAACACCCTTTGAACTTTTCAGCCTCGGCTCGTACTTCGTCTATTTGCCTTTGAAGGTCCTTGATCTGTTCGATCCTCTGTCGGACCTGCAGAATCGGATCGTTAGTTTTTATCTCCAACTCATCTTCATGAAGCACTCAGAATACCTACTCGACTATCTTAGCATGCTCATCTCGAGCCATCACCAAATCTGTCCGAAGCTTCTCACTGAGAAGCTTGTAGGTATCGAGGCCCTAGACCCCAGCCTTGCTGTCACGACTTAAACCGATGGGTCGCGACAGGCACCCGGTACCTTACTCAACTGAGCACCAACTTAACGTATCTTTCTTATTACATCATCATATACACGTGACATACGAGCCTAGTAGGCCAACATAATCATTTATAAACTCAAAACATAGGCCGACAAGGCCGTACAATCTTTCACATACACGACATATGTCTACAAGCCTCTAAGAATACATAAATGTCATAATGTTCGGGATAGAGTGCCGCCATACCAAACAATACACGTCTAAATCATACTAACCAAACAAGCAACTTCGAAGCAAATGGAGCGCACCAACATCTTATGTTGAGCTAATAGCCTACTTGGAGGGCTCTCGACCTGTCTATTGGGACCTGCGTGCATGAAACGCAACGTCCCCAGGCAAAAGGGACGTCAGTACGAATAATGTACCGAGTATGTAAGGCACGTAAATAAATACATAAGAGACATGGAAGATATATAGAGTACATAACTCAACCTGTAAGTCTGAATAACTTTGTAAATCATAAATTACTTTTAGCGTTATGCATATGTGTATGAATGTCATGTCGTGCATAGGTACATGTTTCATAACATTATCAGCCTCCGAGGGGAATCCCATCATATCATATCGGCCACTGTGGGCAAACTCATCATCGTATACCAGCTGATCAGGTGGTGGTGCGTATATAACGCCATAACCTTTCCCATATCCCATATATATATATATATACATACATATATACGCGTATATAACGCCGTTTGAATACATACATATATATGCGTATATAACGCCATTTGAATACATACCCATATACGCGTATATAACGCCGTTTGAATCATATTTCAGCCACTGTGGGCAACATCATCATCATATACCAGCTGATCAGGTGGTGGTGCGTATATAACGCCGTAACCTTTTCCCATATCCCATATACATATATTTACATATATACACGTATATAACGCCATCTGGTTATGGGTCAATGCGCACGAATGCAATGCATGAAAAGTACGTCAATAAAATCATTCGGAATGTCATAAGACCATTTTGCCTCTTGAGCAAAATCATAAAGTAACATCTTTTTAACTTTCGTATATTTCTGACACCCATGAACAGATGATAAAATATTATGACACATGGAAATTAAAGAACATAGATATTTATATTACTTCTATGAGTAGAGTTACTTATGAAATTTGTGCATTTGCACGTTTCATTCATATCGTATGAATCATGCCAAAAGAAAGAAGGATAGCCTTAACATACCTTTGTCGCTTCACTCAATGACAACGATGAACTCAGTCCATTCAACACCTTAATCTTAATAAATGAAGAATTAGATCCTTAGCTTGCTCACACCACAAGAAAATTCACTTCTTAGTTCTTTGAAGAAGGAGAAGAAGATGAGCTAGAGTGAATTCTTCCTAGGCTTGTGCAAGTAAAACATCCACCGAAAATAAGGATTTGCAAGATGATTAACTTATATAAAGGGGTTGGCCGTAATGTTTCTTAGAGAGGAGCTCTTGAATGACAAAGTCACCTTATCACTATTTGTGTAAGATGGTGGATAAAACTTACCCAGAAATGAGTTCCTTAACTTTGGATAATTGATACTATTGATAAGTATGAATATGTATGGACAAAATAGCTTGGACGGTGGATGAGGCAAATCTTGTCTTTACTTGGTAATAGAAACTTTTACAAGACTATATATATACATGAACACCTTGAACCTATCTCTAATAATTATTGAATATATTTAATGATAGTAATATGAGTTGTGCATAAAAACATGTACATATATGTCATATAATAAATCATAACAAATTCTAATTAACTCTCTAAATTATACAACTTCTATTCTTCAATATATAATAATTAGCCAACTCCTACAATTTACTTTCACTCGGTATATCCTTGTATATACTAACAAGGATCCAAATTCACGAGGTAAATTATACTATAACTTTACGAATGGTCGTAATCCTCCGAGTTCATACGGATCAACTACAACACGATTCAACGTAATACTACGGGACGTGACATCTCACTTCTGGGCTCTCATTAATTTATTTATGGCGTATTTTCATGTACAAAAATATGAGGTGTAACACTTGCGCTCCTCTCGGATTCGAAGGAAGGCCTCGTGATGCAGTACCAAAGCATACCAGTAAGGAAGAAAATGTTAGAATTATCTACAATTCAAATTTTTTAAAAGAGATAATGGAACGACCCTCGAACTTACCCGATTCAGAGCATGCTGAGCCTCGTCGAACAAACAAGCGGCTCCCACCGCATCCATCATGACTTGGTCCTCTTTGATTACCAAGCATCTTAGGTAGCTAGCAATCCCCATAGGGGTAGAGAAGACCTGGGCATCCTCCGGAAGAGTAAGTAATATGGTGCGCTTACAATCGGGGTTAGCACTAAGGGCCAGAAACCGGTCTTTTAGTTTCGGGATTGATAAAGACCCGGCGACATCTGATGTCAGTGTTTTCTTCAGCAGCAGTAAGTCACCAAAACCAATGTTATCACCCGAAGCTTCAAACTCCACCCCATCCAGGAAGGTGTGGATGTCAACTGGCCCCTGAAGACCCTCGCAAGGGCCACCTACCAAGTTAGCAGCTTCGCGGATCGTGGAGTCTGAAAATTGAGGGGACTCGGAGATATAAACCACTCTAAGATCGTCCCTCGGGACATCTTCAGTTGTTTTAGAATCCTTTCCTCCATTTCCCTCCTCGATTATCTCAGTTTGGGACGAAGAGGCCTCGACCTTTGCTGATCCCAAAATTTCGGCCAAAGCTCCCTTGTCAACCCCTCCGGTTCGGTGGACTTTAATATCAAAATGCCAGCCCGCACATCGGTTATAAGATTGTATCCTTCTTCCTCCTCTGACTCATCTCTTAGTTGACAGATCGAGTCCGGATTGATAGCACTGGTGCCCCCCTTAGGCTTATGGGCCCTCCTCGCCGGTTTTTTCTTTTTCGGGCTCAGAGAGCTTAGTGCTCCTTTCCTTTTCTTCGCTTTGGCCTGCTTCGGGGCAGATGGAGAAGGAAGTGCTCTTCTTCAGTAGATGGGGCCCTCATTTCTACATCCTTCCCCGAGACCTACAAATAAAAAATAACGAGTAAGCTCGATACAAAACCCGAACGATGACTATTCTAAGAAAGAAAATTACCGTGGTCACGGGCCTCCCATTGACCCTTTGACAACTCCATCCAAGCACGCTCAAAGTAAGACTTCCGTGACACTAAGCCCTTAACCCATTTCCTGATATCGGGGATTACTTTCGGTACATGGGCCATAGCTACAACACAAAAAACATAGATGAGAAAAGAAGATGAGAAGTAAAACGGAAAAGTTAGATATTCAAGGCAAAGTAATACTAACTATGCATGTTCCATTTTTCAGAAAACAACATGTCTTCGATAGGGATTAGGTCCGAAGACCTTATTCAGACAAATCGGCCCATCCAACCACGATATCAGGTCTCATATATGATCGAGAACAAGGTTTTGGTGGCTCAGCAATAAAGCTTGATCAATCCTCCTCGATAAAGCCAGGTACTGTAGAGACGCTTAAGGTGATCGAGGGTAAAAGGATGCCCCTCGATCTTGTTTAAAAGAAATCGAAGGAGGATCATGATCCTTCAGAATGATGGATAGATGTGGCCAAAGGTCACATCGTACCTCTTGTAGAAGGAAATGATGATGGGGTCTAAAGGACCCAATGTGAAAGGATAAGTGTAAACACTTAGAAACCCTTCCATATGGGTAGTGATTGATTCCTCAGGCGAAGACACCACCACGTGCTTGTCAACCCAGTTGCAGTCCTCTTTAACTTGGTCGAGGAGATCATCGGTAATTATGCATATGTACCTCATCATCGATTCATATCGACCCAATACCGAGAGTGTATTCTCTACCTTAAAATCAGCAGTAGTGAGACACTTTGTCGAAACGAAGTCCTCTAGGGGAGGTTCCGCCACGAATCCATCGCCGGCGGGCCTTGATGAAGAAGAGGTTTCCTTTTGCGGAATAATTTTTGATGTCTTAGCCATTTTACGTTTACAAATGAAGAAGAATGGAAATTGAGAAGAAACACTTGGTATTTTATGATGAAACGAGCGAAGAAACACCAGAGATCTAAAAATAAAAAGCTTTGAGGAAGGCAAAGAAATTTTGAAGATTAGGGCAAAGAAGATTTGAAAGTAAAGTTTGGGCAATAGAAGAAAGATACATTTACATGTTTAAGATGATGGTTAAAATCTGGTAGTGTCCGACTGTCGACTGGCACGCATTAAATGCTTGGAAAACTGTATCGACAAGACGTTTCGGTTACCTCTATTGCTTATGTCATGATGTATTGAGGTGAAGATCGAGGGGTCAAATCGTTTCTTGTCATTACACTCCAAAAAATGAGGGGACTATCTGTATACGGTGAAAATCGGGCTTGCCCTCTTTGTGCGATTGATCGAGGCTGGAGCATGATAAGTCAAGGATCGACTTCGATTTATATCAAACTATGGTGCAGAGTTAGGTTGTCAAGCTCGAGACCCTGAGACCTATTAAGCTCGAGACCCTAAGACCGATTAAGCTCTAGACCCTAGACCGATTAAGATCGAGACCGATCAAAATCGAGACTGACCAAGATTGAGATTGACCAAGATCGAGACCGAATAAGATGGATTTTGAGGGAAGCTTACTGGGTCGAATAACGGAAAGAAGAAATATCTGCAATCGGGCGAAGATTACGACGCAAATCCTGGTACATATTAAGAAGAGGCCGATTAATTAGCCAATCACGGGATTTCTTACTGTATCTAGAATTATACCAAGAGTAGGACTCCCCTACTATATAAAGGAAGTCTGCTCATTTGTAAAAGACATCATATTTACGTTGCATAAAGCAATACACTACTTTTCTCTTAATCTTTCAGCATTTTGTTACTTTGTTCTTGTATCAATTGAATCTTCCACTACTAGAAATCCGGTAAAAACCGACCACAAAAAGCAACCAACTTTGGTCGCTTATAGGCCTAAAAGCGACCAAAAAACGACCAAACATGCCTGGTCGCAATATTGCTGGTCCCTTTACTTTAGGGACCAAAGTTGGTCGCTAATTAGCGACCAACTTTGGTCTCTAAGGTAAAAGGACCAAATATTCTGATTTTGACTTTAGTGACCAACTTTGGTCGCTATATTAATTTAATAATATAAATTTGGCGACCAAAGTTGGTCTCTACATATGAAATACGTTGTTTTTAATTTATCATTAATCATTAGAAAGCGACCAACTTTGGTCTCTAATCCAAATATTATATTTTAAAATCTGGACAATAGAGACCAAAGTTGGTCGCTAAATTCAAGAATTTAATTTTTTTTTAAAGATAAGCGACCAACATTGGTCGCTATATTTCCAGAAATTATATTTTTTTTAATAGAAATCTGGGCAGGTAGCGACCAAGGTTGGTCGCTATTGCCCAGAAAATTATTTTTTTATAGTGAAATGCGACCAAATAGAGACCAAAGTTGGTCGCTTTTCTTGGTATATTTTTGGCAGAAACTGCCTGTTTTGGCAGCTACACCACCTGCCAGCTTACCAAACATCCTAAACAGGCATTTTATGCCAGCAACAACAACAACAACAATTAAAAGCAACAATCAATAGAACTAACACATTAAGCTAACAAAACTAAGTTAACGCTTATTACAAGCCCATTCGAACTAAAAAGAACTAACACAATAGAACTAAATTTTTTTGTCTAGTTCAAAGTATATAAAGTACTCAAGGAGTGTTCTTTCAGCATCCTCGTCCGAAAGTTGGATTGCCTCGCCCGATTCATTAGGTGGTTGACTGCGTATGAATTCTCCCACGTCAGCTGCATGTGAAGCGAACCTATATGAAAAATTATATATATTGAATTAGTATTTCAAAATTTATATAAAAGTAAATCAAAATACTTAATGAAAAGTAAAAAACTTACATGTATATAGTCGAGGTTCGACCCTCCTTTCTGAATCAGTCTCTTTCTTCTTCTTTACAATACTGTCACGACCCGAATTCCCCACCGTCGGGAGTCGTGATGGCGCCTACTGTCGGAGCTAGGCAAGCCAACCTTAACATACCTTTTCAACTAATTTTCAACAAGATAATAATAAAAGCAATAAATTCAAGCGGAAGCCTTAATTTAATATTTAATGAACGAAAATGCGGAAAAATTAACATCATCCTCTACCCAAGATTTAGTGTCACAATACTCACGGACTACTATAAGATACTACAAATAAGAGTTTGAAAGAAAATACATAAGGAGTCTGCTTCGATACAATGAAAACAAACAGAAATAAAATAGATGAGAAAAATTCATTTCTCGGGCTTGGGACCTCAGAATTTGATTTTGGGCACACGCCCAAGTCCCATATTTTCTACGGACCCTCCGGGACCGTCGAATCACAGGTCCGGGTCCGTTTACCCAAAATGTTGACCGATGTCAACATTATGCATATTAATACCAAAATTCATCAAATGTTTCACATAATTCACATATTCTAACATAAAAACTTTCCGGCTACGCGCCCAAACTATGCACGCCAATCGAGGCAACTAAAAGCGAGGTTTTCAAGGCCTCGAAAGCGCAGAACAAGGAAGAACTACGGTGATGACCCTTCGGGTCATCACAAATACGAGTTTCATTGAATAGCTCATCTTGCTTCATTGGCATCATAAAGCTGTCTGGTGGCTTTGGTGATTATCCTCGTGGTACTATTACTCGGGATGAACTTGGATACAGAGAATAACTTGGATACAGTACCTGACAGGGTGTGTCTTTGATCAATTGTTGATCTCTATAGCTACAATGATAATGAGAAGGCAACGACATGTGTTTCAAAATAGTGATGGTATAGGTAGGATTTAACATTTCCTAAGTAGATAAAAGAGGTTATAGAGGAATTCTCTACTTCACTTTCCAAGAGGAAAAGAAGTTTGATTGATAGTGACAATGTTGATGAAGACGGAATGTTTTCCGTTGGTCATGACAGTTCCCATAAAGCGGGGATCATAAGACTCTATGATGACAAAGATTATAGGAAGTTTTGTTCTAAACTTTCTTCCAAGTCTGATCCGTACAAGCTTAATATGATATTGGTGATATTTCTTCGGATTCAGACAATGATTTGACCGACAAAAGTATGGAAATGCTCTTAAAAAGAATTAAAGGTAAAATGTTTTTCTTGGTAGAGAAGGATGCTGAAAAGATTTTACCTTTAATTCTTTTTAAGAGCATTTCCATACTTTTGTCGGTCAAATCATTGTCTGAATCCGAAGAAATATCACTAATATCACATTAAGCTTGTACGGATCAGACTTGAAAGAAAATTTAGAACAAAACTTCCTATAATCTCTGTCATCATAGAGTCTTATGATCCCCATTCTATGGGAACTGCCATGACCAACGGAACACATTCCGTTCTTCATCAACCTTGTCACTCTCAATTAAACTTCTTTTCCTCATGGAAAATGAAGTACAGAATTACTCTATAAGCTCTTCTTTTATCTACTTAGAAAATACTAAATTCCTACCTACACCATCACTATTTGAAACACATGCCATTGCCTTCTCATCATCATTGTCGCTAATGAGAAGAACAATTAAAGGCACACTTTGCCAGGTACTGTGTCTTAGTTATTCTTGGTGGAAGTTCTATTGCTTGTCTAATAACGTCATCAACCTCTTCTAATAATCCTCTGGCAATCTAAAATTCCAAAACATAAACTAAAAGTTCAATTCATATCCTAAACCTTCAATTCATATCCACAAAAGTTCAAGTCATATCCTAAAGGTTCAACTCATATCGTAAAAAGTTCAAGTCATATCGTAAAATTTCAATTTATATCGTACAAGTTCAATTCACAAGAACAAAACCTAAAAACTAAAAGTTCATCAATTCTTATCCTACGAGTTTAAACATAAACTAAAAGTTCAATTTATATCCTAAAGGTTCAATTCATATCCACAAAAGTTCAAGTCATATCCTAAAATTTCTATTTATATCCTAAAAATTCAACTCATATCCTAAAAGTTTCAATTTATATCCTACAAGTTCAATTCACAAGAACAAAACCTAAAAACTAAAAGTTATATTCATATCCTACGAGTTTAAACATAAACTAAAAGTTCAAGTCATATCCTAAAGGTTCAATACATATGCTAAAGGTTCAATTTATTTCCTAAAAGTTCAACTCATATCCTAAAAGTTTCAATTCATATCCTAAAAAGTTCAAGTCATACATAAAAGCTTCAATTTATATCCTACAAGTTCAATTCACAAGAACAAAACCTAAAAACTAAAAGTTATATTCATATCTTACGAGTTTAAACATAAACTAAAACTTCAAGTCATATCCTAAAGGTTCAATACATATCCTAAAGGTTCAATTTATTTCCCAAAAGTTCAACTCATATCCTAAAAGTTTCAATTCATATTCTAAAAAGTTCAAGTCATACATAAAAGCTTTAATTTATATCGTACAAGTTCAATTCACAAGAACAAAACCTAAAAACTAAAAGTTATATTCATATCCTACGAGTTTAAACATAAACTAAAAGTTCAAGTCATATCCTAAAGGTTCAATACATATGCTAAAGGTTCAATTTATTTCCTAAAAGTTCAACTCATATCCTAAAAGTTTCAATTCATATCCTAAAAAGTTCAAGTCATACATAAAAGCTTCAATTTATATCCTACAAGTTCAATTCACAAGAACAAAACCTAAAAACTAAAAGTTATATTCATATCTTACGAGTTTAAACATAAACTAAAACTTCAAGTCATATCCTAAAGGTTCAATACATATCCTAAAGGTTCAATTTATTTCCCAAAAGTTCAACTCATATCCTAAAAGTTTCAATTCATATTCTAAAAAGTTCAAGTCATACATAAAAGCTTTAATTTATATCGTACAAGTTCAATTCACAAGAACAAAACCTAAAAACTAAAAGTTCATCAATTCTTATCCTACGAGTTTAAACATAAACTAAAAGTTCAATTTATATCCTAAAGGTTCAATTCATATCCACAAAAGTTCAAGTCATATCCTAAAATTTCTATTTATATCCTAAAAATTCAACTCATACCTAAAAGGTTCAATTTATATCCTAAAGGTTCAACTCATACATAAAAGCTTCAATTCATATCCACAAAAGTTCAAGTCATATCCTAAAGGTTCAACTCATACATAAAAGCTTCAATTTATATCCTAAAAGTTATATTCATATCCTACGAGTTTAAACTTAAACTAAAAGTTCAATTTATATCCTAAAAGCTTCAACTCATACCTAAAAGGTTCAATTCATATCCTAAAAATTCAACTCATATCCTAAAAGGTTCAATTTATATCCACAAAAGTTCAAGTCATATCCTAACGGTTCAACTCATACATAAAAGCTTCAATTTATATCCTAAAAGTTATATTCATATCCTACGAGTTTAAGTTCAATTTATATCCTAAAGGTTCAACTCATACCTAAAAGGTTCAATTCATATCCTAAAAATTCAACTCGTATCCTAAAAGGTTCAATTTATATCCTACAAGTTCAATTCACAAGAACAAAACCTAAAAACTATAAGTTATATTCGTATCCTACGAGTTTAAACTTAAACTAAAAGTTCAATTTATATCCTAAAAGTGGGCGACTCGTTGTACTCAAACAAGAGCCACGCAACGATTCCGCTTAAGGCCTTAAACATTAACATTGTCTTGAACTTTAAGAGAAAATCCAAATATACTATCATGTGTCTATATTAAATATCTACCTATAAACTAATCAAGATTAAACTAAAAGTTCAATTTATACCCTAATATATATCTACCTATGAATCAAGTCTTTGACGTTAAATTAGTATCTATTGCTTACTAAAATATTGAAGGAGAAATACTCAATAAAGCCTAGCCTAAATATTCAACCCATACCCTAAACCCTAGATTTCTATAAAATGTTAAATAATGATAAATACAATCTAAACCCTAGGTTTCTATAAAATACAATGTTAAATAATCAATTGAAACACTAATTCTAGGTTGAAACAATAAACAATTGAAACACTAATTGAAACCCTAGGTTTGTAATTCTAACCTTGAATTTTTAGGAGGTGGAGAAGGAGAGACGCAACAGCGGCAGAGGTGACGGCGGCAGCTGAGCGGTGGTCGTTGGTGGCGTGGGTGGGGCCTGGTGGTGGGAGTTGGAAGGGGGTGGGGTTTGAGTGTGTGAGAGAAAAGAGGGATTTTGGGAATTTTTTAGAAAGAATGGGAGGGGATCCCGGTTTTGAGAGTTATGTAATTAAAATAGCGACCAACATTGGTCGCTATTTTGGTGGGTAAAATAGTTTTGAATTTTTAGACATAACGACCAACTTTGGTCGCTATATTCTGACCGTTTGACCAAAATAGCGACCAAAGTTGGTCTCTATTTCAAAAAATAAAATAAATATATATATATATATAAGCTATATTCGATACGGTATTACCTCATACACTTATACTTAGTGCATAGTATAGCGTAAGTACATATATTATATATATATATAAGCTATATTCGATACGGTATTACCTCATACACTTATACTTAGTGCATAGTATAGCGTAAGTACATATATTATATATATATATATAAGCTGTATTCGATACGGTATTACCTAGTACACTTATACTTAGTGCATAATATAGCGTAAGTATATATATTGTATATATATAAGCTGTATTCGATACGGTATTACCTCATACACTTATACTTAGTGCATAGTATAGCGTAAGTACATATATTATATATATATAAGTTGTATTCGATACGGTATTACCTAATACACTTATACTTAGTGCATAATATAGCGTAAGTATATATATTGTATATATATAAGCTGTATTCGATACGGTATTACCTCATACACTTATAGTTAGTGCATAGTATAGCGTAAGTACATATTATATATATATATATAAAAGCTATATTCGATACGGTATTACCTAGTACACTTATACTTAGTGCATAATATAGCGTAAGTATATATATATTATATATATAAGCTGTATATATATATATATATATATATATATATATAAGCTGTATTCGATACGGTATTACCTAATACACTTATAGTTAGTGCATAGTATAGCGTAAGTACATATTATATATATATATATATATATATATATAAGCTGTATTCGATACAGTATTACCTCATACACTTATACTTAGTGCATAGTATAGCGTGAGTACATATATTATATATATATAAGCTATATTCAATACGATATTACCTCATACACTTATACTTAGTGCATAGTATAGCGTAAGTACATATATTATATATATAAGCTGTATTCGATACGGTATTACCTCATACACTTATACTTAGTGCATATTATAGCGTAAGTACATATATTATATATATATAAGCTGTATTCGATACGGTATTACCTAATACACTTATAGTTAGTGCATAGTATAGTGTAAGTACATATTATATATATATATATAAGCTATATAAAGTTGTATTCGATACGGTATTACTTCATACACTTATACTTAGTGCATAGTATAGCGTAATTATATATATTATATATATATAAGTTGTATTCGATACGGTATTACCTAATACACTTATAGTTAGTGCATAGTATAGCGTAAGTATATATATTATATATATAAGCTGTATTCGATACGGTATTACCTCATACACTTATACTTAGTGTATAGTATAGCGTAAGTACATATATTATATATATATATATATATATAAGCTATATTCGATACGGTATTACCTCATACACTTATACTTAGTGCATAGTATAGCGTAAGTACATATATTGTATATATAGACACACACGCCCGCTTCGTAGTACTATTCATCCCTTGTATTACAAAATTATTAACGACTTACATTTATATTATTTACATAGTAAACACAAAAGTGATTTTTAAATTTGACCATATAGAGACCAACTTTGGTCGCTAACTTTAAATGAATTTAATTTAGCGACCAAAGTTGGTCACTAAATGTACATGAATTTAAATTAGAGACCAAATTTGGTCACTAAAATTTAATCAGATTTATTTATATTTTATATAATATTTAAATTAATAATAAAAATTGTTAAACGTTAGAACTGGGTCCCACATTGGCGACCAACTTTGGTCGCTAAATTTTGAATTATATTTATTTATATTTTATAAATTTTTTACATAAATATATATTTATTAAAATATTATAACTGGGTCCCACTTTAGCGACCAAAGTTGGTCGCTATCTTCTTATCCTTCAGTTAGCGACCAACTTTGGTCGCAAGTTTTAAATTATATATATTTATATTTTATAAGTTTTATAAAATAATAATAAAATTATTAAAAAAATTGTGTGGATCCCACTTTTGCGACCAACATTGGTCGCTAAACTCAGTGTATCTTTGACCAAGCAAGTCTGACCAGTCCAGTCAACAGTTTGACTAAATTTGCGTCCAAATAGCGACCAACTATGGTCGTTAAATTATTTCAAATATTTTTTTTATTATTTTCGGTAGTTTGGCGAGCAACTTTGGTCGCTTTTCTTAACGGACCAAATTTGGTCGCTTTTTGGCCGAATTCTAGTAGTGTTCACTTGGTTCAAGGGTGATCAAAATTCGAGGGCCAAGGCTTCTTGATTTATTTGGTTTGCTTTAATTTTTATTTTACTGCTAAACTCAATATCAATTTACGTTTTTGTTTAGTTTGTGTTAAATAAAATCATGTATCCTTAAAACCACAATATATATTCAATTGTTATACGTTTTTAGGGTAAACGAATGTCTTCAAAACTACTGGTTATTCTGAAACGGATAAGGATCAAATTCCATACTTTGCGTTTCATCATTGCAAAATAGTTGGATGCAGTGTGTAGAGAGTAGGGCTGTATTTTGGGCCGGGCCCAGGCCTTCGTGGGCCAAATGGGCCGGGCTTCGTGGGCCTGGGCTCTGGCGGTCCCGGGCCTGGCGGTCCCGGGCTTCGTGGGCTCAACGGGTGGAACCGGCCCATGACGGGCCTAAGCTCACATGGTTCTGGGCTTAACGGGCCGGGCTCGTGGGCTTCGCGGGCCTAGTGGTTTTTTTTTAAGGCAATTTCTTGTAGTATCATGGCTATATTAAAAATATATATGTAGTATATATGTAGATCTAATTATTAAAGTGCTTGACGAAAAAGAAAAATAACTAAACAATAGTAAAACACTAAATTGTCATGCATAATATATTGTCTTGTAGTATATATATTGTATCTTATGTATATATATTATAACTTATTACTTATATATTTTCTTGTAGTATATATTGTATGTTATGTATATATATTCTCTTATATATTTTTTTGTAGTATATATTGTATCTTATGTATATATATTCTCTTATATATTTTCTTGTAGTATATATATTGTATCTTATGTATATATATTCTCTTATATATTTTCTTGTAGTATATATATTGTATCTTATGTATATATATTCTCTTATATATTTTCTTGTAGTATATATATTGTATCTTATGTATATATATTATAACTTATTACTTATATATTTTCTTGTAGTATATATTGTATGTTATGTATATATATTCTCTTATATATTTTTTTGTAGTATATATTGTATCTTATGTATATATATTCTCTTATATATTTTCTTGTAGTATATATATTGTATCTTATGTATATATATTCTCTTATATATTTTCTTGTAGTATATATTGTATGTTATGTATATATATTCTCTTATATATTTTTTTGTAGTATATATTGTATCTTATGTATATATATTCTCTTATATATTTTCTTGTAGTATATATTGTATGTTATGTATATATTGTAGCTTATAAATAATTCTAAGTAAAGACAAAGAAATATTGCGAAAAGATATTCAAGGGTAGAAGCAATAAATTTTATTACCAAAAATGGCATATCTTTCTTAGTCATCCTTCCCCCAATGGAATGAGCACAACAAGGTACTAATACCACCATTAGAAGGAAAAAAACTAAGGAAGATGTGCCAAAATACAAGTTACATAATAGTCTATGTATTATCTCTAACAAATCTCATAAATCCTTCAAGGTTCGGAGGAGGTTGCGTTGGTGGTGGTGGAAAAGAAGCTTGTTCATCACCACTTCCAGGCGAAGCCGAATCCTCCGCAAGTTCCGCTATAATTTCTTCATAAGCTTCATCTATCGCCGGTTGTGATTCTGCAATTCCAAAGTTTCTTCTTTCCGAGCGGATCCAATCTCTAAACAGTACTGATTTTTCCAAGCTATCCCTCATAGACGCTCTATGATCACCTATTTGCAGTCTTGCTTGACTGAAAGCGCTCTCTGATGCAACAGTTGAAGCTTGAATTGATAAAATATCCCGAGCCATCCTTGCAAGAACCGGAAAATGTTTTTCCCTTGCCTTCCACCATTCCAAAAGATCAAAAGAGCCGTCTGGATTCTCCTTTTCAAGTCCCTGAGACAAATAAACTTGAAGCTCATTTAGATGTGAAGTTTCATCATAATTATCACCTTGAGAACCCCTGAACTCCGTCCAAGATTTAAGAGCTTTTAAGCCCGCAGCTCTTTTAGACGATTGTGAGCTAGACGAAGTAGGGGTTGGAATAGTTGGCCTAGCATGCTCTAAGGCAAGTTGATAAGCATTATAAACTGTTTGAGCATTAATTTTAATTGAGGTTTTTGCATCTTCAAGTGTAGCAACTTCCTCATTTGAAAGATCTAAAGCCTTATAAATATTTGAATACCAAAAATGAGGACCTCCCAATTTCATTGTAGGATTTAACATTGCAGCAAGACCATAAATAGGAGGGATAGGAAAAAAATATTTTTTAAACTTTTGTTTCATTTCATTTATAGCAAGTTCATAAATGTCCCCACCCTCACCAAATTCAACAAACAAATCAGATAGTGCTGCAATATAAACTAAACAGTTTGAAATAGTAGGATAATATTGCCCAGAAAATGCATTTGTAGCAATTTGAAAATGTTCTAAAAAATCTAAAAGAATTTTAACATTCGTCCAATCTTGAGTAGTAAGCATTTCATCATCATCCTCACCACCTACCCGAGAATTAAACGTTGCATTAATTGGGTTTCTATATTCATATGCAACTACTAAACTTTCGTACATACAATTCCATCTAGTCGGGCAAGGTTTAGGAACCTTTCTTTCTCTAAGGCCATATTCATCACATTTTTTAAAATACTCTCTAAGTCTACTTCTACGGTTTGAATAAAAAGCCAATTAAGAGCCATTCTAACCTTTTCAATTTCTATGTTTAAAATTCGCATACCATCACCGACAATTAAATGATAAATATGACAAATACATCTAACATGGAAAATATTAGTAAATGCAGGATTTAGTGTTGTTGTAAGCATGCCTATAGCACTAGTGTTACTAGAAGCATTATCCATAGAAATTGCCATTATTTTATCGCTAAAGCAAAAATATCTACAAATATCTGCAACAGTGTTAGCTATAAACTTACATGTGTGACGCGAATTAATTATTCTATACGCAATTATGCGTTTTTGCATTATCCATTCCTCATCTATCCAATGACTTGTAACAGTTAGATAATCACAATCATTACCACTTCTACCAATATCAGTAGTAATAGAAATCTGATTAGGTATATGAGTAAATAAATACCGCAAATATTGTTCATATTCATGTTTGAATTTATAAATATCACTCTTAACTGTTGCGCGAGGCCAACCTTTATAAGTAGGATTAAAAACTCTTCTAATATAATGAACCCAATTAGGATTAGAAGCAAAAGTATAAGGTAAGCACATAACAGTAATCATCTTTGCTAATTCTTCACGATCTCTATTTGGATCGTAATATAAAATACCTCCGGTGACAGTGTTAATTCCTGGTTGAACTAGATTTGAACCTGTACTAGGGTTAACCGCAGAATCTACACTTGTCCCCTCTAGCTGCGCTTTCATTTGTAAAAATCTAGCCTTATCTCTAGGGTGTGTTTTTATGTGCCTAGTCAAACTACCCGTGCCGCTACGGTCTCCAGTATATTTATGCGACATTAATTTCCCACAAGTTTTACACTTAGCCTTATTTTGTTCTCTTACTTGAGTAAAAAAATTCCAAACTAATGATGTTTCTAGGCGTTTAGCAGGTTCTCTATTAAAAGTAGGAGTTTCTACAGGTGGGTCGGCCGGTGCATCAGTTGGGTTATTAAGAGGACTAGTAGGTGTATCATCTAAATCCGGTGCTTGGGTTTCATCATCATCCTCATTTTCCTCATTATTTTCTAAGATAGTTTCATTAGGATAAAGAGCATTCATAATTTCATCATCTAATGTTTCACCTGGTGCAACATTATGGCAAAATTCACTATCGGTAAATTGAAAACAAGGGTGATCACTATCAAGAATTACGGAAGGAGGACGACGTCTAGGTTGGCGACTACTTTCAACTTGCTTATCTTTTCTAGGTCGGGGAGCCGGGGGAAGGGTAGTTGGTTGGCCACTACTTTCAACGGTTTTATCTTTTCCTTTACCAAACATTTTTTTCAAAGAAAATATCATATTAATTATAATTATGCAAACTAAACCACACAAAAATATATTCTTAAAACGTAAGAGTTGAAACGAGTAAAACTTCAATTCAACAACTTCTTGAAAATTGAAAATCGTTGAACACTTGAAAACTTCAATTCAACAACTTCACAATTTTTCACGAAATTTCAACAATAAATTAAGTAAATGTAGTAGAGAGATTGAGAGAGATTGAGAGATATTAATGAATTGGTGAATAAAAATGAAAGAATGAGGGGGTATTTATAGTTGAGAAATGGGAAAAAGTGTAATTATATAAAGTTCGGGGTTAAAATAAAGTTTGGGGGCCAAATGGCCATTTTCTAAACTTAAAAACGGTCAAATTATCAGCCCAAACGACTAGATTTTAAATATGGCCGTTGGAGAATTTTAAAAACAAAAAAAAAAAAAATTAAAAAAAAAATAGTCGTTGGGCCCGTTAGGCCCGCCAGGCCCGGCTGACGGTCCCGGGCTAAACGGTCCCGGGCTCGTGGGCTAACCTATGAAGACCGGCCCGTCACGGGCTTCTCAGGACCACCAGGCCCGTTAGGACCACGGGCCCGGTCCGGTCCGGTTCAGGCCCGGCCCACCAAGCAACATTAGTAGAGAGTTCCATTTTATAATGTACTTCTTCTAGATGACCAGCAATAATATTGCACCAAAATTTCCACATCGGAGCGACTTAGCTTGTTCTATTTATATATGTACAAACATGTCGAGAGGGGCTAATATTGAAAGATAGACATGAATTAGTTTAATATGCATGAATCATTTAGGTGTATACATTGAAGAATATTTGAATAAAATTGTCGAATCATAGGAATATTCAATTAATGAGGAGGTTGAATTATTGCCTTTATTGGAGGAATAGCTGTCGCATTCCTCTTCCTAAAGCAAGTTTCATTGTTTATCTTCTTTTGTGACAAAGGGATATTTAAATATCTGATTGGAATTAAATCTATTGCTTCTACTTATTTATTTAAATAATCTACTTTTGTTTTCAACACACTTAATCAGTTCTTCAAAGAACGATCGTGCACTGCTAGAAGTACGATAGTCGATTAATCTAAAAAAAAATTATGTGAATGCTCATTACACTAATTCCTTAATTTATTTTTACATAAAATTTACATTGTTTGATACTATATGAAAAGTATTTCAATTCATAAGTTTTATCATTAAAATTATTTAAATATTTAAAATATATGGTAATCCTAGGGAAAGTTTCTTAATTATCCAAATAATAATAGTGCCACCACATGAAATGAGGCAGTGAATTTATGTTCAAGGATTTTATATTTTATTTTTCTTCGATTCTTTTTAAAAAAAATAACAAAACAAATAAATCTCAGTCTATATATTCCTCATAATTTACACGTACTACAAATTAAAATTCAATCTGCCGTATTTTTTGGGGGTCAAAATTCACTTCCAAATTTTGTAAAAATAACAAGAACAATAATCTTATTAAAATCAAACACACGCTAGATTCACTTGATTCATGTTATTAAGCTTTGAATATAAAGTCGTTGATCTTCAATTTCATGCCAAGAAAAACGACTAAAGTTGGAAAACTAGATTTTAAATCTGTTATCAAAAATTTTATATGGAGCTTTTAAACATAATTTATATACTAATGAGTCATGGGGGTCCAAAATTACAGATCGCAGTTATGCTCGAGATTAGCAACGTTACAACGTATCTGCTTATAGAGTACTATTACACGGTTTAGTTAGTCTTTCAAAAGAAGTTTCTAGAATATAATTTATCCAACTTATACATATATAAATACTTGGCGATATTGCATGTTTTCTTCTTAGCTTGCTTTCCCCTGACCATGATGTAATATGCGGCTCTATTTAAGGCTTGTCTAAGGGTTTTTTTGTTACCAAAGTAATCTCTATTTCTATTAAGCCATATATGCTACACGCAAAAAGGAAAACTTGTATCCCAAAATAAGTTGAGGTCGAAATCCCTTTTTTGTCGAGCAGTTTAATTTTAACCGATCTATCAAGCTAAGGGGAGAATTGCCGCTAACGCTAGGAGGTCGTTTTGTCTTGGTTCGTTATTAATTCCTAGGTGTAATGTTATTGAAAATAATTGGGGTAAAATCATGACTAACAATTTACATCATTGATGAGAAAAAAAGTTATTATTATGTTTTTTGGTACATGAAAAAGTTACTTTCTTCAAATCACTAACTCTTATTACATTTTAATTGGTACTTTCTTCGGTTCACTTTATTTGATTTTTTGATCTCTTTTTGTAGTCCATAATATTTGATTTATTCAAATATCAAGAAGGAATTAACTTTTTTTTTTCAAAGTTATCCTTGGAGTAAGAGTTTCGAATTTCAATAAAAAAATTAAAGAGATAGTAATGGTCAATAATGTTATTTTTATTGTTATTTAATATTAAAAAATGAATTGTTTAATATATATAAAAATAACTAAAAAATTAATTAAAGTGGACCGGATGAAATATTTATTTCAATCAATATGTACACGTTATTCTCAACCTTAAATATTCAAAATTATCACTGTAGCACCACTAGTGCCTTATTTAACTTTATTAAAATTTGATTGATGATTGCATGTCACTATTAATTGATGCTGGCAATCTGACCTTGAAGCACGTATTTAGGGAAGTTAATAGAGTGACAGACTAGTTAGCTAAGAATGAAATGAGTCCGGAATTAAAGTGTGGTTCTTTTGGACTCAAAGAATTATAATATGTGAAAAAAATGGGCACCATAATATATATAGCGCGATATTTTACCGCGCTATACTTTAATGATACGTTTGTCCGTTAAAGTATAGTGGAGTACAATACCGTACTTTATTTAAACTTAAATGGGCGGGAAGGTATAACGCCCTTATGTAGGGCGCTATACCTACACAAATAAACGGGCCCTCTCCTTTCCCACCACCAAAATTAGAACCCGCCCCCCATTAAAAAAACTCAAAAACTAGCGGTCCCCCCTCCCTGTTAACGAAAAAACATTCGGTTGGAACTCACCGATTCCACAAAAGTGTAGATTCTCGGTCCCACATCGTATCTAAAGCGTTATCTTGTAGTGGGTTGCTCGTTTAGGCTCCAAATCACCAAATTTTCATCTTTCTAAAAAATTAAAATCGAGGTATTCCGACTTATTTTTTGTTAAAACTCATGTATAAAACATGCCTATTAGTTGTTTTTACTGTGTTCTATGTTATTTCGTGACTGTTTTGCGATTTAATTAATTTATTATTTTTTATTCGGATTATATTATTAGTGCGATAAAAAAATTAGTAAAATAGAGAAATTATTATTCGTTGTTAAAAATAATATTAATTAGTTAAATTTTTATTTTGGTATATGTTTTTTGTGATTATTTTGTAATTAAATTAATTTGTTGTTTTTATCCGATTTAGATTAGTTATTTGCTAAAAGATTAATGAAATAGATAAATTGTTATTTTAGGGATAATTAATCTTATTTAGATATTATTGTTGTACATATATGAATATGTGACTTTAGTTCCCTGTAGTGGTATGTTGTACCCGTAATTTTAATGTAGTGCTCGTATTTGTAATCTAGTGCCCTTTTAGCATAGTAAAATATAGTGTCATTTAGTGTAGTATCTTTGTAGCTATTGAGATTAATAATTTAATTATATGTTAAACCCAAAAATATCTGAAAAAAGTTGACAGTTCAAATACAAACTCTCTCAAAATTTAGTCAACAAACGTAAGAAAATAACATTAAAAAATAACAATATATGTCAAACTAAGTATTGTTATATGAATATTTAATAATTAAATTTTCTATAGTTGTGAAAATTAATTATTTAATTTAATTTTAGTCAAAAATAGGTGAGTAACAAACAAACATATAAAATAATAAACTAACATACAAAATAAAAAATTAACATATTAAATAATAAACAAACATATAAAATAATAAACTAACATATAAAATGACTAACTAACATATTAAAATATAAAATTATAATATAGAAAATGTATCAACCTAATTAACAATATAGTAAAAATATTGAATAAATTTTAATATTAATGATATTGCAATATATTTAAAGATGTAAAGCAATTAAAAAGAAAAATGCTCTAATTAATATTGTTCAATTTCCAGTAGTCGTCATGGAGATTCTGCTTGTGCAACCCAGACCTGCATCACTAGAGCTATTGTTGCTATATGTCGAGCATAGGTCTTCGTACATATGGGAGGGTCAGTGTTTGGCCCAGACATTCCGCGCTAGATGGGTAGACGATATGTGGGACTTTATTATTGCCCACCCACTCCATCCCCATAAAGCTAGACGCCTTTAGGATAAGGGTTTCTACAGGATCATAGAGATCGGCCGGTTGTAGTTGGACTAGTCGTTGATCACTGTCACACCTCCTTTTTCACCCGCGCCACCGCCAAGGGGCGCAGAGGGAATTTTTCCAATTAAAGGACAATCGAAACGGGATTTTATTTAAAGATTCAGAGTCGCCACTTGGGAGATTTATGGTGTCCCAAGTCACCGGTTGAATCCCGAATCGAGGAAAATATTGACTCTGTATTACAGTCCGCGAACCAGAAATCTGAGTAAGGAATTCTGTTAACCCGGGAGAAGGTGTTAGGCATTCCCGAGTTCCGTGGTTCTAGCACGGTCGCTCAACTGTCATATTAGGCTTATTTATCTGATTTTTAATACATGTTGAATCTATGTGCAAATTTTAACTGTGTACCGCTCTTATTATTATTTTTTATCGAGAATTGCAACATCATGAAAATACATCTCGAACCACGTTACATCAATGCACTCGTGGTTATTGATACATTTCAACCCTGTTGAAATTTGGATTTGGGTCACAAAAATGTGCACCCGAGTTTAAGAAGATAACATTATTAAATACGCGCCTAAAACGACTAGCGTATCATTATTTTGGGTAGGGCCGTGAAATTTTGCTAAACGGCCCATCCCGAAGTCTAAGTAATTTTACCAACACGTATAGAGGGCCCCACAGCTTGTGTATTTTTGTTTGTCGAGGCTCGTCTCATTCATTATTTTTTAAAGAAATTTGCAACGTCGTGTAAATGCATCTCGAACCACGTCACAATCAATGTACCCATGATTAGCGACACATTTCGACTTCGTTGAGATTTGGATTTGGGTCACATAAATGTGCACCCGAGTTTAAGAGAGTAAATTATTTAAAGCGCGCCGGAAGTGACTTGCACGTTGTTATCTTTTGGGGAAGGCCGTGAAATTGGCTAAACGGCCCGTCCCTAAGTCTAAGTATTTTAAAACAAATATTTATTGAGGGCCCCGCAATTATGTATTTTTTATTCGGCGAGGCTCATCTCATTTTTATTCAAGGATATCCTAAAGAGACTATATTTTTCTATTAAGTTCGTCTCTAAAATAAAAGAGAAGAGGTCCTAATTAGTTACATGTTTATAAGCTCGTGCCTCTTATTATTTATTAGATTAAGACAAATGCAAACGGAAAATTGCAACAGAGCTTACTCAAGGGAGATTGTATTGTTCCTTATTCTATTAGTTAATAACACTAAAGTTGAGGTTATGAATAGGACACGAGATTGACACCCAGTAATATCAAAACAAACTAACTATTCTTTGATTAATTTAAACTAACATTATTAGATGAATTGAACTATTGGAATTAACTATGTGTAATACAAAGCCATTTTTTTAACTCTTTTTACGACTTGTCGAAGAAATGCGTCAATGCTTAAAAACTGACATCAGGCTAACATCAATCACTAACATTTGAGAATATTAGTTACTAACATTATTCACATTGCTATTTAAAATGATGTTACTTACTCAAGTGAACTCGCAATTTCAGAACTAACCCTATTAAACCAACATGCTGATTTTCATGAACTATTTGAACCTGTTTTGTGGCATAACCTATTTGAAACTATTACACGACTACTGAAAAAGAATTAACTACACTATATTTCATAACTAGTAATCACAAACTAAGATTAATTACAATTGATATTCACATGTTTGTAGAAATAGATTCAATAGTCCAGTTTATGCATTCCAAAGTCATTCTAATACATACTATGCGATATCAAGTGAACTATTGCTTATACATTTAATTAAACACAAAGAAACAGGAGAAATTCAGAAATCCATTCCAACAACTCTTTACTTCCTTTCCATTAAATTTGAGAGCTTTAGAACATGTACCTGGATAAGGGAAATACAAGAAGATGAAGGAGCAGTCAGCAACAGTAGTAACACAGCAACCCAACAGCAACCCAACAACAGCAATTCAAACCAAATTCGAGGCTCAGAAAAATTTGAAGAAAACCAAACAAGCTCAATAGAACAGCCCCAAAAGTTTGTAAAAGACTAAATAGCAACAACCAACATCACCACAAACAGACTCAACCACGCGTGTATTAAACCCAAAACTGAACTCGCAGACCACCGAACCAATTAAGCATTCAAAAAGGAATCAGGTTCACTGTCCCGAATTCGAGTTACTCCTACAGATGCAATGAAAAACCCTCTCTTTCTTTTGTTTTTCCTCTTTTTAAACTCTCCAGCACTCTTTTAAGATTTTCAGAATCTTTTTTCTCCCCCTTAAACTGTGTAAAACTCCTCTTATATGTATCCAAACTTTCTTAACTTTCTAGCTCTTAGGAGCATTAACTGATTAAGAAAGTATTTCCCTCCATGATATTCCCTGCAGCCCATTATCAAGTGTCTTCTTGTTTGAAGTTATTTTGTTCCCCACACTTGCATGTCTTGTTCCCCACTACTATATGTCTTGTGCTCTTTTTAATTCACTTGTTCCCCACTACCCTTAACTTTTCTTTATTTAATTTCATTATTCCCCTCTACTATATGTTTTGTCCCCCACTATATTAAACAATGTATTATTTTAACATTATTAGTGCTTAGTGGATGAAGCACTCAAATTAATCATTTTTTAAGACTTTAAATCCCAAAATACCCCTGAAACTACTGAAATTACCATCCTACCCCGATCCCTTTTAATCTGTACTACAAACCATATCAGCTATTACCAAATCAAGCCTAACAATTGATTAATTGAACACATGAAACTAACTTCCAATCAACAACATTAGGACAATTCAACAAAGCCAGATTCATATCAAAACAAACTTAGCAGAACAAATAAGTAGATCCAAATCACTAAACACAATCATCAATTGAACTCAAAACAGTAGGAAAGTCGTCAAAACGCACGCACATATAATTTCAATGAATATGCCGTAGGATACTTCATGCGAAAATTTTATCAAAATGAACTCACATATTAAAACAAAACCACAAATAGGTCCGTGAATAGCATAGATTCGAGGTAAGAGATATGACCTTTACTACTGCACTTTCTTGCTCCGTTACACAGTGAAAACGAAATTCTAAAGAAAAAGCAAACAAAAAATTCGTGAATGAGCTATGGTTGACCTTTATGCTAATGATCCGACGTCGAACAATGATGAACTTCCGATGAAACACAGCTTCATTCACGACATTGTTTCGACGCTTGATTAAAAGACACGGACTCGAACGGAACCTCGATGCACTGCTTCGACGTACGACTGAGCCCGACCTCGGATGACTGGTCTCCTTTTGGACTGGAGGGTGGTTATGGAGAAGGACTGAGAGACGATGAAGGGGTCGTTGGCGTGACAGTGGAGCTGGAGAAGCAGTGGCTTGGAGATGTTGCTGCTCGCTGCTGCTCGACGGAAAAGGGTGGTCGATGTTCAGCTGGCGATGGGATGGCTTGGATGGAGGTGAACGACGAAGTGAGGAAGACGTGAAGCAGTTGATGATGAAGCTCAGGCGTGGTGGTTTGGAGATGGACGTTCGTCTGTGGTCGGAGAGCTGATGGAGTCGACGGTGAGGCTGGTTGGTCGTGGTGGGCGTGAGGCGGAGGGCAGCCATGGACGTGGTCGTTTGGATGACGATGAAGAAAAAGGCAGCCATGGGGGGTGGTCGTTTGGATGAAGAAGAGAAGAGGGCAGCCATGGGGGTCGTTTGGAGCTAGAGATGGCAGGGGGGGTCGTTTGTTCGAAGAAGAGAAGAGGGCAGCCATGGGGGTCGTTTGGAGCTGGAGATGGCAGTGGGTTGGTTTGGAGAAGAAGAAGAAGAAAGGGCAGCCATGGAGGTGAGGGGGAAGGGGGGGTCGTTTGGAGAAGATGAAGAGGAGAGGGGGCGGGTGGTTTAGGGTTTAGGGGTTGAAAAATGAAAAATGGAAGAAAGGGGGGTGGTTGTTTGGGCTATGGGGCAGACCGGGTCGGGGATGGGGTATGGGCTGGGTATCCGGGTTTCAATTTCAAAGGGGAAGAAAAATTGTTTGGACTTTAAATTGATTTGGCCCAAATATGACTTAACACTCCTTTATTTTGTCTTTCTTTTCTTAAACTAATAAAACTAAAAATTTCAAAAATCCTAAATTAGCTTATAGGACTAGATTGATTTACAAAAGTACTGCTAACTTTTCAATAACAATTAACACACACAATCAAATAAAATCACATAACTTGAACATGAAATGCTAAAAATGCAAAAATACATTATTTTGTGATTTTCTTTCTCTTAAAAACAAAACATGGTTCAATTAATTCCTAAGTGCACAATTAAATCTTAAATGTGCATGCAACACATATTTTGTATTTTTCTTAATTAAAACAAACTAAACATTCATAGACAAAAATAATTATCCAAAATGTCATGCAAAGTTCTCAAAATGGTACCCAAAGGCAATTTGTTTTATTTTTCGATTTCTTTGGGAGTAGTTTTCGTGAAGCAAAAATCACGTGCTCACAGCTGCCCCTCTTTGTCCGAAAACACAAAGAGTTTTCGTGCAAAGCTAAAGTGAGCGGATACGAGCAATTTTGCCTGTTGGAATTCTCCGTGTGAAGCATTTTTTCGAAAAGATTTAACCGAACCTTTGCTTCAGAGGTTTCCTACATATCCCTGGCTAAAAGGGAATCAGGTCAATGTAGTTCGGGAAGTTTTGCTAGCTGGGCCTACCATGGGACTACAATGTTACTGTTGTTGCATGCTGTTATTACTGCTTTCCGACCTCCTTATTGTACCATGCTGAAAGATAAAGAAGTTATACTAAGCTATGATCTATGAATTACAAAGATTTATTCTCAAACTTGGTCATGTGACTGTTGTTGCCTTGTTGCCTTGTGTTTCCTCTGGTATTTATTTACTTCCGATTTGACTTGTATTCTCCCTTGATTGCCGATCTCGAGCTGCTTATTTCCTTCTTGTGAGCTTCGCATTATTTTTCCTTCGAATCTTGAACTGCCTTTATCTGCTGGGGATTTTTGTTGTTTCCCGCTGGGGATTTCGGTTGTATTCCTCTGCTTTACCAATTATTTCTTAAAATATAACACCTCTATTCTCCAGGCGGGCTCCTGACTTCAACAACTTCTTAAAATATAACACCTCTATTCTTCAGGCGGGCTCCTGACTTCAACAACTTCTTAAAAATATAACACCTCTATTCTCCAGGCGGGCTCCTGACTTTAACAACTTCTTGAAAATATAACACCTCTATTCTCCAGGAAGGCTCCTGACTTCAACAACTTCTTAAAAATATAACACCTCCATTCTCCAGGCGGGCTTCTGACTTCAACTATAATTTAAAAGATAATGCCTCCATTCTCCAGGCGGGCTCCTGACTTCGACTATTTCTTAAAACGTAACACCTCCATTCTCCAGGCGGGCTCCTGACTTTGACTATTTCTTAAAACATAACACCTCCATTCTCCAGGCGTGCTCCTGACTTCGACTGATTCTTAAAAACATAACACCTCCATTCTCCAGGCGGGCTCCTGACTTCAACAACTTCTTAAAATGTAACACCTCCATTCTCCAGGCGGGCTCCTGACTTCAACAACTTCTAAAAAATACAACACCTACATTCTCCAGGAGGGCTCCTGACTTCAACAACTTCTTAAAATGTAACACCTCCATTCTTCAGGCGGGCTCCTGACTTCAATAAACCTTAAAATACAACACCTCCATTCTCCAGGCGGGCTCCTGACTTCAATAAATATTAAAATATAACACCTCCATTCTCCAGGCCGGCTCCTGACTTCAACTACTTCTTAAATATATAACACCTCCATTCTCCAGGCGGGTTCCTAACTCCTTTAACTTGAATCATCTTCTTTCAATTGCTTCCCTCAAAACTGGTGTCTTATTCCTCCAAAAACTGCTGGGGACAACACCGGTGTTTTATTCACAACTATGTTATTTTCCTTCTTCACAGACTACTTCCTTTAAAGTTGGTGCCTTCCTTCCACTGGAACTACTTTCCTCAAGCTGGTATTTTCACTTCTCTGAAACCTGTCGGGGATAACACGGCTGAGGAATTATCTTCCTTCTCTAAGACTAGTTGCTTTCCTCCCTTTAACAATGGTGGGGATGATACTGATTCAAAGACCACTACCCTTAAAACGTGGGTTATCTTGCTTCTTCCAAGATTGCTTTCTTTAAAACTTGTATTGCCTTCGCCCGTAAACTGTTGGGGATTTTACTTCCTTCAAAACTTGTGTTATCTTCCCTCTTCCCCAAGTGGCTATCTAATCTCAAGAAAATTTTCACAATGAGAGAAAATTTTCTGCCCCAGTTTGATAATCTTCTTTGTGGCCATGTCTTCCCGCTGTCAATAACATTTCCTTTCCCTGCTTCAAATCAAAGAAAAATTTGTTAGCTTAAAACATGGTGAGTGGTCGTGCCACTCCTGCTGGGGGTGGTTTTTTTCCTTTTTCCTTTCACTGCTTTGCTCTTTATTACAAAACCTGCCGAGGATGATATTATTTGCTGGGGATGATATTCCTGCTGGGGATGGTTTTTCTTTTCTCTTCCTTCCCCTCTCTATGTTGTCCGACCATCGCGGAACTTGGTCGATAATCTGTCGGAGTTGTTCCTGCATCTCGCAAATCTGCTGGGGATCCTCTTGGAATTTGATCCATGACTTTTCAACTGTTGTTTTTGTGTTTTTATCCAACTTCCCATGGAAATTCGGTCCTTCTTGGAATCTAAACCCATTCATCATTTGGTCTTGCGACAAACTTCTTTTCGCTTTGTCGCCTTATCTTTGGCCCGTCCTATCCACATTGTGTTTTTGCACCATCTTGGCAACTGGTAATAAGATCTGAAAATACTTTTCAAAAACATATTGCTGGGGGGATAAAGTCTTTATACCAAGAAATGAAAAAGTGATGATTTCAAAAGATAGAAAAAGAAGAAATCTTTCTGAACAAATGCTGGGGAAAAGGAAAGAAAAGAACTTATCTGAATGATATAACCGATCCCAACGATCATGTCGTGCATTTCAGATTAATCAACCCAGTCTATTTGTATCAATCAATCTTTCGGACGGCCTCATCTTGCTGGGGATAAACAGGCACTCAGCTCTTTGCCAAATGCGGATCCTTTCCGCCAATCTTGTCTTATCGCCTTATAGTGCCCTTCGAGGGGTTTTCACTAATAAGACTCTCTCGTTTCTCTCAACTCTCGTCGTCTTATGGTGCATGTGAAGGTTTTCACCGATAAGACTCTCTCATTTTATTTCTCTCATCTTCCGTCGCCTTATGGTGCCTGTGAAGGTTTTCACCGATAAGACTCTCTCATTTTATTTTATTTTTTCTAGCTGGGGATCGGAGTGTTACCGATATGACTCTCTCTGCTGGGGATTCTTTCGGCTACCAATTCATTTCCAGCTTATGATCCTCTTCTATGCTGGGGATCAGAGTGTTATTCCCGACTTCCGTTTGCATGACTTGGCACCTCTCGGATACTGATCGGGAGGTCTTTTTGGACATCAATATGGGTTTTTGTGTATGGCTAAAAGAAAAAGGGTAAAAGGTTCAAAATAATCTAGATGGGTAAAACATTACAACTCTTGGAATCAAACTTCCTTTACAACTTCAGCCCCAGTTTCTTGCTTGGGGATTTTTATTATTATTTTTTCTTTTTACACTATGACCGAGCCGTGAGGCGCCTACATATCCTTTTTGAGGAATCAGGTCAAACGTAGTTCCCAATTCCTTTGTTTTTCTTGTGACTTTTCTTTTTGTCTTTATTATCATTATTTTTCTCTTCTCTTTTTCTTTCATTTTCATTACTGATTCCAAAAGATGGGTATGAAAGAATAAATAAGGCTCAAAGGGGGAAGCAAAGGTTAAAGTGCTTGGATAGAAGAAAGAATTGCCTTCGTCATTTCATTCTCCGATAAATGCCAAGTACAAACAAACAACAATTACAATCAAAAGAAATCATACATAATATCTCTTAACTGCGTCCGAATTGATAGCCATGTCGACGCATTTCCCTTCGATATCTGTTAAACATAAAGCGCCATTGGACAACACTCTGGTTACAATGAATGGCCCTTGCCAATTCGGGGCGAACTTGCCTTTTGCTTCGACCTGATGTGGCAGGATTCGTTTCAACACCTGCTGCCCCACTTCAAATTTTCTGGGGCGCACCTTCTTGTTGTAGGCTCTTGCCATTCTCCTTTGATACAGTTGGCCATGGCATACTGCTGCCAATCGTTTTTCATCAATCAAGCTCAACTGCTCTAATCGGGCTTTGACTCATTCATCGTCATCAATCCCAGCCTCAGCGACAATCCGAAGGGACGGGATTTCAACTTCTGCCGGTATCACTGCTTCAGTTCCGTATACCAACAAATAAGGAGTTGCACCTACTGAAGTGCGAACAGTAGTGCGATATCCCAACAATGCAAATGGTAGCTTTTCATGCCATTGTCTCGGACCTTCTACCATCTTCCGAAGTATCTTCTTTATGTTTTTGTTGGCTGTCTCAACCGCTCCATTCGCCTTGGGACGATATGGGGTGGAATTGCGGTGTGTAATCTTAAACTGTTGACATACCTCTTTCATCAAATTGCTGTTAAGATTAGCACCATTATCTGTGATGATCACCTTCGGGATTCCAAATCTACAGATGATATGGGCGTGAACAAAATCTACCACTGCCTTCTTGGTTACCGACTTGAAAGTCATAGCTTCAACCCACTTAGTGAAATAATCGATGGTCACCAGAATGAACCTATGACCGTTGGTAGCTGCCGGCTCAATAGGTCCAATGACATCCATGCCCCAGGCAACAAACGGCCATGGTGCTGACATTGTATGCAATTCCGATGGTGGAGAATGAATCAGATCTCCGTGTATCTGGCACTGATGACATTTGCGCACAAAACTGATACAGTCTCGCTCCATGGTGAGCCAATAATAACCTGCTCGGAGAATTTTCTTCGCCAACACATATTCGCTCATATGTGGTCCGCAGACTCCTGAATGTACTTCGGACATGACAACCATAGCCTGTCTAGCGTCTATGCATCTTAACAGTCCTAGGTCTGGTGTCTTCTTATACAGAACTCCTCCACCCAAGAAAAATCCACTTGCCAACCATCGAATTGTTCTCTTTTGATCCCCCGTGGCTTGCACTGGGTATATCCCCATTCTGATGTATTCCTTGATATCGTGAAACCATGGTTCACCATCCAGTTCTTCTTCAATCATGTTACAATAAGCATGCTGATCTCGGACTTGAATATGCAAAGGATCGACATAAGCTTTGTCCGGATGGTGCAACATTGATGCTAAGTGGCCTGAGCATCGGCGACCTCATTATGAACTCTTGGGATGCGTCTGAACTCCACTGATCGAAATCGTTTACTCAGATCAAGCAAGCATTGTCGATATGGTATGAGCTTCAAATCCCTTGTTTCCCATTCACCCTGAATCTGATGCACCAGGAGGTCCGAGTCTCCCAAGACGTCCTGGATATCCATGTCCGCAGCTAATCTTAAACCCAAAATGCATGCTTCGTACTCAGCCATATTGTTGGTACAATAAAAACGAAGTTGAGCCGTAATAGGATAGTGATGCCCTGTTTCAGAAATAAGCACAGCTCCTATTCCGACTCCTTTCATGTTAGCAGCCCCATCAAAGAAAAGTTTCCAGCTTGGTTTTTCGGCATGTTCTAGTTCATCAATACGCATCACCTCTTCATCAGGAAAATAAGTCCTCAGCGGCTCATACTCTTCATCGACCGGGTTCTCGGCCAAATGATCGGCCAATGCCTTGGCTTTCATCGCAGTCCGAGTCACATAGATTATGTCAAACTCTGTGAGCAAAATTTACCATTTTGCAAGTCTTCCTGTCGGCATAGGCTTTTGGAAGATATACTTCAATAGATCCAAGCGTGAAATAAGGTAAGTAGTGTAGGATGACAAATAATGTTTCAACTTTTGTGCCACCCAAGTTAAGGCGCAACATGTCCTTTCTAGGTGAGTGTACTTAACCTCATAAGTTGTGAACTTCTTGCTAAGATAATAGATGGACTGCTCCTTCCTGTCGGTGACGTCATGCTGCCCCAGTACACATCCAAATGAATTTTCCAAGACTGTCAAGTAAAGAATCAAAGGTCTCCCTGGTTCTGGCGGAACCAGCACAGGTGGGTTTGTCAAGTAACCTTTTATCTTGTCAAATGCTTCTTGACACTCATCAGTCCACTTGATCGCAGCGTCCTTCCTCAACAACTTGAAAATAGGCTCACAAGTTGTCGTGAGCTGAGCAATAAACCTGCTGATGTTGTTCAGCCTTCCTAACAGACTCATCACTTCAGTCTTGTTCCTCGGAGGGGGAAAATCTTGTATGGCTTTGATCTTTGATGGGTCCAACTCGATGCCTTGCCGACTGACTATGAATCCTAACAGCTTTCCGGATGGAACACCAAATGCACACTTGGCGGGGTTAAGCTTGAGATTGTACCTACGAAGCCTCTGGAAGAATTTCCTCAAATCCTCGATGTGGTCGGCCTGATGCTTTGATTTTATGATCACATCATCTACATATACTTCAATCTCCTTGTGTATCATATTAAGAAACACAGTAGTCATTGCCCTCATATAAGTTGCCCCAGCATTCTTTAAACCAAATGGCATTACCCGGTAGCAATAAGTTCCCCAGGGTGTGATGAACGTCGTCTTCTCTGCATCCTCTTTATCCATTAGAATCTGATGATACCCGACATAGCAATCCACAAAAGATCCGATCTCACACTTGGCACAATTATCGATCAAAATGTAGATGTTGGGTAGTGGGAAGTTATCCTTCGGACTTGCTTTGTTGAGATTGCGGTAATCGACGCATACTCTGATCTTGCCATCCTTCTTTGGCACAGGCACAACATTAGCCAACCAAACAGGATATCGGGTGACCCAGATAACCTTTGCATCCAACTGTTTGGTAACTTCTTCTTTAATCTTCACACTCATATCCGTTTTGAATTTCCTCAACTTTTGCTTGACGGGTGGGAACGCTGGATCAGTGGGCAATTTGTGGACCACTAAATCAGTGCTTAAACCTGGCATGTCGTCATATGACCACGCAAAAACATCCTTGTACTCAATGAGTGCTTTGATTAACTCCTCCCGGATTTTTGGCTCGAGGTGGACACTTATTTTAGTCTCTCGGACGTTGTCTGTGTCCCCTAAATTGACGGCTTCTGTGTCATTCAAATTGGGTTTGGTTTTTTCTTCGAAGTGAATTAACTCCTTACTAATTTCTGCGAAGGCTTCATCCTCATCATCATATGCTGATTCGTAATCGCAATCTACTTCTTGAACTATCATTTCGGAATCAGATTGATTTTTAAGACTGGGCTGAGAATTCCTTATGCACGTCATGTCATTAAGACCAGTATAAAGAGAACTGTACAGAAAAATAAAAGAAGAAAACAAAATTAAAATAAAATAAGGAATGAAGAAGAAAATTTTTTATTTTATTGAATTATGGGATAACAAGGTTTCACACTTTGATGAATACAACAAATAAAAGAAATCTGGACTACAACCCTAGAATAATCCAGACAACAGGAAGGAAAATCAGAGCCAACTACCAAGACTACCTCCGAATGGGAAAAGGAGTAGCCATCCAATTGTTAATTCTTGCCTTTGGCCCCACAAACTGCACATCCGCCTTGCTGGACCCCTCCCCAGCTTCTACCATGTTGATTTCGGTTAATAATCTTTCAAAGCCTTCATTTAAGTCTCCATCTGCACCAATCCAAGGCCCTGTAACTTTGGATAGCAATTGCTTTTTGATGCTTGGCCTGACAAAAGATCTGGACAGGCGCGGGACTGGCTTGGGAAGGACCCAGACTCTTTTCTTCAATTTGTGGGCCCGTCTCACATCCGTCACTGTAGGCTTGAACCCCAAACCAAAGGTATCCAGATTTTTAGGCAAAGAAACCGGCTGAACAATACCTTGAAGGTCAGCCCCTAAACCGTTACCTGGCACAAACCCGTTTTTCAACATCTCTGAGGCTACCATGACAGTTACAGCTGCTATTTTGGGAAGTGCGATGCTTTCACCCTCGGGAACTTTGTCCACTAAAACCGTATCGAAAACCTAGTAGACCCACGACCCCTTGTCATCGTCAGTCTCTATGAAGGGTACGATGGTATCACTCATGGCGCTTGTATTGTCTTCCCCATGTACTACAATCTCTTGCCTATCCCATTCGAATTTGACCATCTGATGTAATGTAGAAGGCACTGCTTTGGCGGCGTGGATCCAGGGTCGCCCTAACAGAAGGTTATATGACACTGCTACGTCTAACACTTGAAACTCCATGGTGAACTCGACCGGACCAATTGTTAGTTCAAGCACGATGTCACCCACTGTGTCTGTACCACCACCATCAAACCCTCGAACATAGATGTTGTTCTTGTGAATTCTGTCACCATCGACCTTCAGTTTGTTCAAGGTGGTCAACGGACAGATATTTGCACTAGAACCATTATCAATTAGTACTCGAGTGACTACCGAGTCTTCACACATCATAGTCAAATAGAGGGCCCTATTATGTTCTGTACCTTCCACAAGCAACTCATCGTCTGAAAAAGTGACTCTGTTGACCTCAAAAATCTTGTTTGCTATTTTCTCCTGATAGTTCACAGAGATCTTATCCGGGACGTGGGCTTCGTTCAGAATTTTCATCAATACCTGGCGATGCTCATCTGAATGGATCAACAAGGATAATAATGAGATCTGTGTCGGGGTCTTTCTCAACTGCTCCACAATGGAGTAATCTTGCTCCTTCATTTTCTTTAAGAATTCTTCCGCCTCTTCCTTGGTAACTGGATTCTTTGTTGCTATTGGATTGGCCCTTCTTAACTCTGCGGGAGCAAAACACCTCCCCGAACGAGTTAGACCTTGGGCTTCACACACTTCTCCTTTGACTTCTTTCCCTTTGTATATCACCGTCGCTCGTTCATAATTCCAAGGAACAACTTTGTTGTTGATCACTGGAAGCTGAGTTACCGGTTTTATAATGACAGGCTCTGTGCGAGCACCCTTCACAACCACAACAGGTTTACTTGCAACCCCTAGCACTACCACTTTAGCTTTCTCTGGTTTCACTGCAACAATGCTTGACGACCCTCTCTCGGCTACCACAACTGGCTTATCATCTACCCCTCTCAACTGGACCACGGACTTCCCACTGGTTACTTTTTCCTTTGAGCTAGTTTCGCTGGAACGGATCATCATTACCGTCTGTGAGGGATTCCTGGGCTCCCCCTCTTTGTGTATCAACTCAATCATGTGTGTCTCATGGTGAGCTGGCAGTGGATTCTGATTAATATTTGGTGCTTTTGGTGCTTGAACCTCGATCCGATGAGTATCGATAAGCTCTTGCACAGCTGTTTTTAGCTTCCAACATTTCTCTGTATCATGCCCTAGGGCCCCTGAACAGTACTCACAACTCACCGAATGGTCAAGATTTCTAGGAGGAGGATTTGGCATTTTGGGCTCAACTGGACTTAACATGCCCAACTGCCTCAATCTGTGGAAAAGACTGGTATATGATTCCCCCAGTAGAGTGAAAGTCTTTTGCTTCTGTGACCTCTCATTCTTGAGGGCTGGGTTTGATCAAAAACCTATCCCGGGGGGATTTCTGTAGGCCCTTGGGGGTGGATATGTGTTATGTGGAGCTGGGTATGGATTTTGTGGAGCCGGCATACGCCATGGCGCGTGTGCCGGAGTTTGGGTATAGGTTTGTGCATGATGGACGAAATAATGGGGATCTGGCAGTGGATAGTAATGTTGTGGAGGAATGTGGGGGTAATTTTGGTAGTAGGGTCGTGGTTGGCTATAGTAGGGTGACGGGCCTCTAGATCCGAACCAGGCTCCGGACTCAACAGTCGTAACATCTTCTTTCTTCTTCTTCCCAAGTACACCCCCAGTGCCGCATTGGATGGCCTGAGTGGTTGCCTTGATCGCTGAATAACTCATGATTTTGTTGGACTTAAGCCCTTCCTCGACCATGACTCCCATTTTTACAACCTCATTAAAAGATTTGCCAATTGCGGACACCAAATGGCCAAAGTAAGTCGGCTCCAAATCCTGCAAAAAATAATCGACCATCTCGCTCTCTTTCATTGGGGGATCTACCCTTGCTGCTTGCTCCCTCCACCGGAAACCATACTCTCTAAAGCTTTCACTATGCTTCTTTTCCAGTTTGGTCAGGGACAGTCGGTCCGAAATGATCTCAAGATTATATTGAAAGTGACAAGCGAATGCTTGGGCCAAATCGTCCCATGTGTACCACCTGTTATGATCTTGCCTGGTGTACCATTCTAGCGCCGATCCACTCAAACTTTGGCTGAAATACGCCATCAGTAATTCATCTCTTCCGCCTGCTCCCCTCAACTTGCTACAAAAACCTCTCAGATGAGCCACCAGATCGCCGTGTCCGTTGTACAAGTCGAACTTGGGCATTTTGAACCCTGCCGGTAGTTGTACATTCGGGAATAAACACAGATCTTTGTAAGCCACGCTTACCTGACCTCCTAGCCCTCTCATATCCCTGAAGGATTGCTCTATGCTTTTCATTTTTCTGAACATCTCTTCCTGTTCAGGATTTCTGGCCGGTTTTTCTGCTTTCTCCGGTAGGTCAGAATGTGGATCATGTGGGTAAGCTCCAGGCGCTTTGAAGGTAAGCTCCGAGGGATAATATTGGTTGTCCTGTGCTTGGAACAAAGGTTCACTCGAGGATTTATGGAGTGCAGTTGGTGGAGATGTCACAAAGACAGGGGTGATTGGCGGAGGAGTGTATGGGACTGATTTTGGTAGTGGAGCTTGTGGCATATGAGAAGTAGTGCCATGGTAGTGCTGATAAATGGGAAAACCTGGATCGGTGGCGGGAGGATCCTGAGACTGAGCTAATGGTGGGGTAAAAGTCGGGTTGGCAGGGTAAGCCAGCGGTGATTGCCCTTTGGACCAGGCCTGGTACATTTCGGCCATCTGTTGCTTGAGCTTGAGCATCTCCTCTTTCATTTTGTAGACATCCAACTCTTCTACTTCAACACTAGTGTCGACATCTGGAATAGACATGATTTTCGGTATTGGTCCCTTCGATCTGGTTTGGTAATGGTAATGTGCCAGTATCCTCTAAATAAACTAACTGCTTGAATTCTCTGGAAATCAACAAACTTGTTAGTTTTCAGAGTTTAACACATATGCGATTACACGTTGGGATGCAATGCATCTAGGCAATTAACCATTTCTATCATGCATTTGCTTCGGTTGCATGCGTCATTCCAGCCTCTCATAATTGTGCCCCTTTTTAAGCTTCATTTATTCTATCCTTCTTTATTCATTTTCATTTTCCCTTCTTTTTCTTTTTTAGTGGTGGTCGAATCCTATAGAGATTGCCTACGTATCATGTCCCCGCATGAATCAGACCGGGCGCAGTTCTGCCTTACAAGTGCGAAAAGCAAAGAGATAATTTTTTTTTGGAAATTTTTGATTTTTCATTAATAAATATTCTATTACAAACCAGACGCTTTTTGGAAAGGAAAATAACAGACTCGAAACCAAACCAAGTACGAACTCGATAACTACTGACAGACTCTGACGCAAAATAAAGACAGACTTTAACAGACAACAGACTCTAGGAAAGAATGAAAAATGCAGATTCAAACTATGAACACATTAAAGTTTTAAATTTGGGTGCCCGTGGGGGTTCATTCGGCCTCGCCGCGGGTTTAGGTGTGAGGTTCCTTTCCAGTTGTTCCAATTCATGCATGATTTGCTTCACAAATATCATCACCGCCGAGAAGAAAGTAGTGCGGGTCATGTTTTCACACACCCGGCATTTCCTGGTAATGTCGTGAGAAATAGTCAGAATCTTGTCCCTGGTTCGGTCTTTCTCCAAGAGTAGGCGTTCTACCCGATCCCCTCTAACCTTCAAAACCCGAGAGTCATGCAGATGTTGTTTCTGTAACTGCTGTATTTCATCTTCCATCGAGGCCACTAGATTATAGCAGTGTTTACTTTCGGTTTCAAAAGCCTTGGCTTGTTTAGCCGCCTTGCTCTCTAGGGTGGTTACCTCTCTTTTTAGACCGGCAATGATCTTTTCATAATCCTTCCTCGACTGCCGTAAGTACTGTGTGCGCTCTTTGGTTTTTCTTGCCCATTGCGCCTGGAGTTGTGCTATGGTACCCTCGGATTGCTTCAAATCATTTCGGCATTCACTAATTTCTTTTTTCAACCCTTTTATTAATCGCTCATCCGATCGACTCCTTTGTTGGTTGTCAGCATCTATCCTCATTTGTCGGATTTGGGCTTTCAGCGCCTCATTTTCTTGGGCCAATTTGTTCTTTTCTCCTTGATCGGCGTCAACTTGCAGACTATTTTCAAATCCCAGGTTTTTAATCTGTTGCTTTAGCTGGCCTATTTCTGCCCTGTAACTCTTTTCTTTAACCAACCAATCCCACTGTTCTTGCGATGCCTTGACGAACTCCTGGAGATGGGGTTTTTTAGCCGGCCTTTCGTGCTCAAGTTCTCTCCTGTACCAAGCAAGGTATCCTGGTGCCACTTTGCTTTTGGCCCGATCCCGCACGCAAGTATCTGCTTTTAAATATTGGCATTCACTCCAGATCTAACGGACTCTTGCTTCAGGGAACTGTCCGTCAGGGCTAATCTCAATTACTTGAGCACTAATATCTTCCTCATGTGGCACTGTTTGGAATCTCCCGAGTTGTCTCAAAACCCGATATGGCGCATAAGGCTGAATGCTCTTAAGCCCCATCAATAGAAAGTGGGTTCTAGCTGTCGGCATATGGATGACCTCGTCAACGGGCAACCATCCTAGTGTCCACTGTATTTGGCTGGCGGTGAGGGTCCGAAAGAACGATGTCCACGCCGTAACTTCCTCGGGTAGACTGACCCCCTTGATTCTTGTGTAGAACTCTTCTATGCAAGTTTTCTTCGAGGAACCATAACTCAAGAGCTGGGAACGGTGGCAGAGATGCTCAGTTATCCATATTTGTAGCAACAAGTTACACCCTCGAAAAAGTTCCCTCTGGCTTTGCAGGCTGTGAGAGCTCGGAAGATATCAGATACTATCATAGGCGCAAGAGTGCTTTCGGCTTGAATGAGCAAGGTACTAACGACCCCGGCTATTTTCAGATCAATGTTTCCGTCCTTCCTTGGAAATACCAAAAGGCCCAAAAAGGTTATCATAAAAGCCACTCGTCTATGCTCATCCCATTTCTGACGGTTACTTTTGCTGCATAACTTGTTACCCGGGTTGTTGAATCCTCCAACATGACCGTATCTATCGTATATGAAGCGCGGATTACAAAACCCTACGGCCAAATCTGGGTTATGGACCGTCCTGGGTATCTTTAACGAATCTAAAAACCGATGCACAGTGATAGCTCTTGGAGCAACCAGGTATTTTTGCCTCAACGGAACTTTAGCATTTTCGACGTACCCTGCTATTTCCTCCAAAGTCGGGGTGAGTTCAAAATCGGAGAAGTGGAAGACATTGTGTGTCGGGTCCCAGCAGGTGACCAAAGCTTTTATGATATCCCCCCGAGGTTGGATTTCCAATAAACCCGTAAGACCTTTTAGATATTTCTTGACCTCATCTTGCCCTTCACCACCTAAATCATCCCACCATAGCCGCAACTTGAAAGGGATTTTAGTCATTATTGAAAAAGGTTCATTTTGCATCGTGTTCATCCTGCACATTTATTGAGGTGATTAAGAAATAAAATTTATTTGACTCAGCAAATTGACTATTTTTAATTTTTTCACAGATTAAAAGGAAAATTTGGTTCCGCACACGGCTTTTCAGCGCTTCGGGAATGAAGATTTTAAAGCTGGGTGAGTTACCCGGTCAAAAATCCAAAAACGACTATGAGTGGCCGTTTATGCAAAGTCAGCCTTCCGGCGTCCCATTCGGGAACATTCGGCTATTTTGACAAAAAACGGCGTCACCCGCCTTATTTATGACGAAAATTAAAATTTTGACATTTTTGGCTATTTTTGTAAGAGGGGAGGTTGGACCCGATGAGGGTTGCCTACGTATCCCGCACCCTGTGAGAATCAAACCGGCGTAGTTAGGGCAGATAAAATAAACTTCTTTTGAAAACAAGGCTTTTCAATGAAAAACCATTTTTCATAAACAAAACCCTTTTTTTTTCATTTTCTCAAAAATTCGACAGAGTTTCGACGCTATTTGGACATTGATTTTTATTTTTTATTTCTTTATTTTTTCAAAACAGGCGATTAGCTACTTTTATTTCTCTTTCCTCAAAGTATTCAAAAGCCGGTCAGCATGCTAGTTCGAAACGAATAAATTCACAAGTAGAAGCAAGTAAGATGCATCAGGATGGTCGTTTTCATTTTTGGTACACCTGTCCTAGACAGACCCAACCCTTGTGTTGAGCCTCCAAAGTCAAATGCATGTGATGCAAACAAACATTCCTACTAGGGATCCGACATGGAGTTGAGTTATTCTAGGCTCATAACCTGGGCATTTGTTCTAGACTGTGTACCCGAGCGGACAACTCGAGTCGAGGAGGGGGCTACGTATCGGGGACCCGCGGGATCGTCCGACTTTGTAACTTGTCCGGCCTCTTTCTCATTTCGAGGTATGACACTAACAGAATAGGGAGTCTCGACCAGCAAGCTCATCCCAGAGGTAAGAAGAGAAGGGTTTCGGCACAGTTTATATACAGTTCAGATAATATCAAAGCGGTAAAAGCAGCATTCAGCACATTAGGCCCAAGCATGTAAAAGAAATCAGATAATAAACAAAGCCAAATATAACAATTTAACTAAGCTCGAATTCTGAACCCTGAACCAGAGATTCTGGGTTCATTCCCCAGCAGAGTCGCCAGAGCTGTCACACCTCCTTTTTCACCCGTTCCACCGCCAAGGGGCGCAGAGGGAATTTTTCCAATTAAAGGACAATCGAAATGAGATTTTATTTAAAGATTCAGAGTCGCCACTTGGGAGATTTATGGTGTTGCAAGTCACCGGTTGAATCCCGAATCGAGGAAAATATTGATTCTGTATTACAGTCCGCGAACCAGAAATCCGAGTAAGGAATTTTGTTAACCCGAGAGAAGGTGTTAGGCATTCCCGAGTTCCGTGGTTCTAGCACGGTCGCTCAACTGTCATATTAGGCTTATTTATCTGATTTTTAATACATGTTGAATCTATGTGCAAATTTTAACTGTGTACCGCTCTTATTATTATTTTTTTCCGAGAATTGCAACATCGTGAAAATACATCTCGAACCACGTCACATCAATACAACCGTGGTTATTGACACATTTCAACCATGTTGAGATGTGGATCACATAAATGTGCACCCGAGTTTAAAAAGATAACATTATTAAATACGCGCCTAAAGCGACTAGCGTATCATTATTTTGGGTAGGGTCGTGAAATTTTGCTAAACGGTCCATCCCGAAGTCTAAGTAATTTTACCAACACGTATAGAGGGCCCCTCAGCTTGTGTATTTTTGTTTGTCGAGGCTCATCTCATTCATTATTTTTTAAAGGAATTTGCAACGTCGTGAAAATGCCTCTCGAACCACATCACAATCAATGTACCCGTGATTAGCGACACATTTCGACTTCATTGAGATTTGGATTTGGGTCACATAAATGTGCACCCGAGTTTAAGAGAGTAAATTATTTAAAGCGCGCCGGAAGTGACTTGCGCATTGTTATCTTTTGGGGAAGGCCGTGAAATTGGCTAAACGGCCCGTCCCTAAGTCTAAGTATTTTAAAACAAATATTTATTGAGGGCCCCGCAATTCTGTATTTTTTATTCGGCGAGGCTCATCTCATTTTTATTCAAGGATATCCTAAAGCGACTATATTTTTCTATTAAGTTCGTCTCTAAAATAAAAGAGAAGAGGTCCTAATTAGTTACATGTTTATAAGCTCGTGCCTCTTATTATTTGTTAGATTAAGACAAATGCAAACGGAAAATTGCAACAGAGCTTACTCAAGAGAGATTGTATTGTTCCTTATTCTATTAGTTAATAACACTAAAGTTGAGATTATGAATAGAACACGAGATTGACACCCAGTAATATCAAAACAAACTAACTATTCTTTGATTAATTTAAACTAACATTATTAGATGAATTGAACTATTGGAATTAACTATGTGTAATACAAAGCCATTTTTTAAACTCTTTTTAGGACTTGTCGAAGAAATGCGTCAATGCTTAAAAACTGACATCAGGCTAACATCAATCCCTAACATTTGAGAATATTAGTTACTAACATTATTCACATTGCTATTTAAAATGATATTACTTACTCAAGTGAACTCGCAATTTCAGAACTAACCCTGTTAAACCAACATGCTGATTTCCATGAACTATTTGAACCTGTTTTGTGGCATAACCTATTTGAAACTATTACACGACTACTGAAAAAGAATTAACTACACTATATTTCATAACTAGTAATCACAAACTAAGATTAATTACAATTGATATTCATATGTTTGTAGAAATAGATTCAACAGTCCAATTTATGCATTCCAAAGTCATTCTAATACATACTATGCGATATCAAGTGAACTATTGCTTATACATTAAATTAAACACAAAGAAATAGGAGAAATTCAGAAATCCATTCCAACAACTCTTTACTTCCTTTCCATTAAATTTGAGAGCTTTAGAACATGTACCTGGATAAGGGAAATACAAGAAGATGAAGGAGCAGTCAGCAAAAGTAGTAACACAGCAAAACAACAGCAACCCAACAGCAGCAATTCAAACCAAATTTGAGGCTCAGAAAAATTTGAAGAAAACCAAACAAGCTCGATAGAACAGCCCCAAAAGTTTGTAAAAGACTAAATAGCAACAACCAATATCACCACAAACAGACTCAACCACGCGTGTATTAAACCCAAAACTGAACTCGCAGACCACCGAACCAATTAAGCATTCAAAAGGGAATCGGGTTCACTGTCCCGAATTCGAGTTACTCCTACAGATGCAATGAAAAACCCTCTCTTTCTTTTGTTTTTCCTCTTTTTAAACTCTCCAGCACTCTTTTACGATTTTCAGAATCTTTTTTCTCCCCCTTAAACTGTGTAAAACTCCTCTTATTTATATCCAAACTTTCTTAACTTTCTAGCTCTTAGGAGCATTAACTGATTAAGAAAGTATTTCCCTCCATGATATTCCCTGCAGCCCATTATCAAGTGTCTTCTTGTTTGAAGTTATTTTGTTCCCCACACTTGCATGTCTTGTTCCCCACTACTATATGTCTTGTGCTCTTTTTAATTCACTTGTTCCCCACTACCCTTAACTTTTCTTTATTTAATTCCATTATTCCCCTCTACTATATGTTTTGTCCTCCACTATATTAAACATTGTATTATTTTAACATTATTAGTGCTTAGTGGACGAAGCACTCAAATTAATCATTTTTTAAGACTTTAAATCCCAAAATACCCCTGAAACTACTGAAATTACCATCCTACCCCGATCCCTTTTAATCTGTACTACAAACCATATAAGCTATTACCAAATCAAGCCTAACAATTGATTAATTGAACACATGAAACTAACTTCCAATCAACAACATTAGGACAATTCAACAAAGCCAGATTCATATCAAAACAAACTTAGCAGAACAAATAAGTAGATCCAAATCACTAAACACAATCATCAATTGAACTCAAAATAGTAGGAAAGTCGTCAAAACGCACGCACATATAATTTCAATGAATATGCCGTAGGATACTTCATGCGAAAATTTTATCAAAATGAACTCACATATTAAAACGAAACCACAAATAGGTCCGTGAATAGCATAGATTCGAGGTAAGAGATATGACCTTTACTACTGCACTTTCTTTCTCCGTTACACAGTGAAAACGAAATTCTAAAGAAAAAGCAAACAAAAAATTCGTGAACGAGCTATGGTTGACCTTTATGCTAATGATCCGACGTCGAACAATGATGAACTTCCGATGAAACCCCAGCTTCATTCACGACATTGTTTCGACGCTTGATTAACAGACGCGGACTCGAACGGAACCTCGACGCACTGCTTCGACGTACGACTGAGCCTGACCTCGGATGACTGGTCTCCTTTTGGACTGGAGGGTGGTTATGGAGAAGGACTAGGAGACGATGAAGGGGTCGTTGGCATGACAGTAGAGCTGGAGCAGTAGTGGCTTGGAGATGTTGCTGCTCGCTGTTGCTCGACGGAAAAGGGTGGTCGATGGTCAGCTGGCGATGGGATGGCTTGGATGGAGGTGAACGACGAAGTGAGGAAGACGTGAAACAGTTGATGATGAAGCTCAGGCATGGTGGTTTGGAGATGGACGTTCGTCTGTGGTCGGAGAGCTGATGGAGTCGACGGTGAGGCTGGTTGGTCGTAGTGGGCGTGAGGCGGAGGGCAGCCATGGACGTGGTCGTTTGGATGACGATGAAGAAAAAGGCAGCCATGGGGGGTGGTCGTTTGGATGAAGAAGAGAAGAGGACAGCCATGGGGGTCGTTTGGAGCTAGAGATGGCAGGGGGGGTCGTTTGTTCGAAAAAGAGAAGAGGGCAGCCATGGGGGTCGTTTGGAGCTGGAAATGGCAGTGGGGTGGTTTGGAGAAGAAGAAGAAGAAAGGGCAGCCATGGAGGTGAGGGGGAAGGGGGGTCGTTTGGAGAAGATGAAGAGGAGAGGGGGCGGGTGGTTTAGGGTTTAGGGGTTGAAAAATGAAAAATGGAAGAAAGGGGGGGTGGTTGTTTGGGCTATGGGGCAGACCGGGTCGGGGATGGGGTATGGGCTGGGTATCCGGGTTTCAATTTCAAAGGGGAAGAAAAATTGTTTGGACTTTAAATTGATTTGGCCCAAATATGACTTAACACTCCTTTATTTTGTCTTTCTTTTCTTAAACTAATAAAACTAAAAATTCCAAAAATCCTAAATTAGCTTATAGGACTAGATTGATTTACAAAAGTACTACTAACTTTTTAATAACAATTAACACACACAATCAAATAAAATCACATAACTTGAACATGAAATGCTAAAAATGCAAAAAATACATTATTTTGTGATTTTCTTTCTCTTAAAAACAAAACATGATTCAATTAATTCCTAAGTGCACAATTAAATCTTAAATGTGCATGCAACACATATTTTTGTATTTTTCTTAATTAAAACAAACTAAACATTCATAGACAAAAATAATTATCCAAAATGTCATGCAAAGTTCTCAAAATGGTACCCAAAGGCAAGTTGTTTTATTTTTCGATTTCTTTGGGAGTAGTTTTCGTGAAGCAAAAATCACGTGCTCACAATCACGGCTATGGTAGAGCGGTGGCGACCGGAGACACACACATTTTATTTACCCATCAGCGAGGCTACCATCACGATTCAGGACGTGGAGGTTCTTTATGGGCTGTCGATTGATGGATTACCTATAGCTTTACCGCATGTTGTTAAAGAATATACGGGATTGTATTACCTGGAAATGTTGCAGTGGATCACCAGTCCAGCCAGAGGAGGAGACTGCATTGAGTGGGGCCAGTCGTTTGCAGTTGACGCCCGTCCGGCTGCATCTGGAGGCGATGAATGCGGACATTACGGATGATACACCGGATCTTCTTATCCACCAGTACACGAGATTGTTGATGCTGCTTATGTTTGGTGGGGAAGTTTTTCCGAACACTTAGGGAAACCTAGTCAGCTTGAGATTCCTTCCTCATCTTGAGCGGCTAGATGATTTACCTCTTTACAGCTGGGGTGCAGCTGTTCTAGGTTACTTGTATAGGCAAATGTGTCGGGCTAGCATGGGCATCCAATGAGAGGTTGCCGAATTTTTGCCGCTACTGCAGGTGAAAACGTAGTCAATTATTTTCATAATTATAACATACATAGTAAAAATATACCTTAAATTTTACGTCCATAATGTATATTACGTTTGGGCTTGGGAGCAGTTCCTGTAGTTCTAGCTACCTCTACCACACATCGCCAGGATACACCACCTCCATCATTTCTCCCTTTAGCTAAGAGGTGGGTTGATAGGCAAGGCTACAGACGCGAGGTCGAGACTCAACATAATCTACCCTATTACAGGAATTTGTTGGATTTGCTTGAGGGCGCACAGGTATATGTATACTTAAGTTTACTTGGTCTGGCTTTATATGTGTTGCATTTACTCACGATTCCTTTTTTTTACTTAATAGTTCATATGGAGGCCATACATCGACGAGCCAATGGCTAGTTTGCCCGATTATTGTTTGAGCAGCCGACTTATGTGGAGCTCTACTGTCATATTGATGTGTCTCGATATTGTCGAGCATCATGTCACCAAGCGAATCATTCGCTAGTTTCGTCAACCGCAGCTTATACCTACTCCTCCCGCTTGGCTTAGGACATATTACCAGCGGGATGATTGTTCCAGGGTTGACCAGACATACGTGGCCTAGCTAGAGGCGTAGATTGAGATTCGGGACCGGCGGCATGACCTGATTCCTACACCCCCTCCACATGTGCATATGGATGGTGAGCATGAGTATATGGGCTGGTACCACAGCGTTACCCGACTTTCGTTAGGAATCCCGTTCATCACGCTAGTGGTCGGTACATTCCATATGTCGGAAGGTATGAGGCACTGGTATATTGTTTGTTATACTTACTTATATAGTTAACCTATCATTCAGTTCCGTAATTAATATTTTATATATTTTGCAAGCTATTGGCTTACATCTGTTGTACCAGTTGGATTGCAGATGCAACATCATACAAGCGAGGCAGCGGTAGCTTTGTATGAGTATGGCCGGCAGGTTACTGATCTGGCTTCTCGGACATTGAGGTGAGCCCGAGATGATGAGTGCTTAGGATACGAGGCTGATTATGTGCCGCCAGAGTAGTACCATCGTGGTCCAACAGTGGAGTCTGAACGTGGTCGACATAGAAGATGTGCCCAGAGAGGTAGGGGTGTCTCACGATGTCGTGGAGGTTGGTGAGGACGTGTTCCTCAGCAAAGGGGGCATTGAGGCACCTGTTGAGGATGCTGGAGTTGATCAGCCGGGTGACCACCCTAAGCCAGGTGATGCTCCTGGTGATATGCTGACATTCAGCCTTTAGCTGATGCTAGGGGCTTCATAATTGGGCACATTGGATGAACTTCCATCGGGAGCTAAATTACCACCACTACACAAACCAGCTAAAGGATATTTACGACGGTCGTGTCCTGTTTGCGAGCATATGCCGCATTTACGTGCATAAAATGGTATCACCAATATCCATTTGGTTCCGTATATGTGTTCATTTTTGCACTTGTCTTTGATGCACATACTCTTTGTTACATACCATTTTAAATGGTTCTGGCAGCCAATAATGCTCGGCACCTACTGGCTGCAACTGTCCACCATAGGTGTTTGTCACGACCCGAAATCCACCAGTCATGATGGTACCTAACCCAACCCGCTAGGTAAGCCAATTAACAATTATCCAGATTCATTTAGCTTAATAAAAAAATTAAACAAGAGAATTATTTAAATCTTATACATTTTCCAAGGACTGGTAGTACAAATTATGAGCTTCTACGAATGGAGTTTACAATGCAACAATGGAACAATGACACAGTCTGTTTGAAAAGTACATAAACAGAATTTTATAGTCTAAGGCTACCGTGAACAAGAGGCAGCTATAGCAGGAACACGGGTATGCCTTCAAATCTAGCAACTATCGAACGTAGCAACATTGGAATCCGGGATCTGCACGCACCGTGTAGGAAGTGCAGTATGAGTACAACCGACCCCATGTACTCAAAAAGTAACAAATCTAACCTCAGGTTGAAAGCAGTGACGAGTTATCATAGGATCGAGTCCAAATCCAATATTTCCACAACAGTTCATAACAACATACATGCAAGTATAAAAGAGATATCTCAAAAGTAAAATACACAGCTCGTTCATAGTTCCAGAAAATGGTCATGCTTTTCAAATATCTCAGTGAAAGAAAATTCCAGATCTCTCACCGAAAATGCCAAAAGTACGAGTAAGTTTGAAAACTGTAATTTTCCAAATATCCTTTCCACAATAAATAAAATGTTTCATTTTCTTTCCAAATAACAAGTATAAAATGCCTCTCCATACCCATATATTAATGTATATAATAAGTCATGAATGACGTGATACTATATAGCATGAGGAAGAATGCATCTCTATGCATGTATGTCATGTATGCATGTGAATGCCATGTATCTCAGAGATGAAACATGTACTCACACTCTCAGAGTACTCAATCTCATTACCTTGCATCCTTTCTTACTAAGCTCAATACTCAGCACACTAAATCACTCAGCGTTGTATAATAACTGATGCGCGTGCAGCCCGATCCATATATATATATAGTCGATTGCACTCACTGGGGGGTGTATAAACTCCAGAGGGTCTCCTAGAACCCAAGCGCTATATCGTTGTGGCGTGCAGCCCGATCCAATATCACTATGGCATGCAGCCCCATCTGTATATCTATATATTTATATCCTCACAACCAGGCCTTCGGCCCCACTCAGTCATCACTCTTTTCAGTCTCGCTCATGGGCTCAAAATATCATGAAACTAGCCCGACAACAATGATATGATGCATCAACAACAATAGCTGAGACTGAGATACGATATGAAAGCATGAATATGACTGAGTACAAAATATCAATGGAAATCAGTGAGATGACAACAACAAAAACCCACTATGGGTACAAACAATATCAATATAAAGCTTAAACATGATATTTAGCATGTTTGACAGCTCAATTACTTTATCACATGATGAAAGCACAAATATCAACAAAATAGGGCCACTATACAGGGCCATGGGAACAACAGAGTCCCATTTCGCAGGGTGCACGCCCACACGCCCATCACCTAGCATGTGTGTTACCTCAATACCAATCACATAACACACAGTTCGGGGTTTCATAGCCTTAGCACTAAGCTTAGGAGAGTTACTTATCTTAAACAAGCCAATTCTAACATCGAGCAAGCCAAGCGATGCTCCAAGAATCCCATCACGTGCGTTCCGTCCTCCGAATGGCTAGAAACTAATTAAAAACAACTCAAATACATCAAACAATGCTAAAGGAACCAATCTCAATCGAAAAAGGTCGAATCTTTAATCAAAAGCCCAAAATCAGCCAAAAAGCTCAACCAAGGCCCGCACCTCGGAACCCGACAAAACTTACCAAATTTGTCAACCCATTCAATTACGAGTTTAACCATACTAGTTTCACTCAAATCCGACTCTGAATCGGTGTTCAAAACTCAAAAATTCATATTATGAAACTTTAGGCCAAAACCCCCAATTTGTTTCTTTAAAATTCATCAACCAAAAGCTAAAATCGAAGATAGATTCATGAAATATAATCAAAACCGAGTATAGAACACTTACCCTAATAAATATGCTGAAAAGAGCCTCAAAAAATTGCCCAATTCCGAGCTCCCCAACTCAAAATATGTTAAATGCATAAAACCCTCATTTTAACACAGTTCTTCCTCATTTTGTGTGCCAAAAGATCTCAAAACTCACTTTTGATACCTCCAATGGATTCCATGTGAAATTCTAATCAAGTTAGGCTCTTGAATCGGTCGATTTGACCTTATATTGAAGGAGATATATTGGTTTCAATATTTGAAAATAGTGCAAATTTTTAAATACACAGTAGTGGTAATTTCGTAATTAATTTTAAAAATCTGGCGACCCAATTCTTAGTAAAATGACCATTAAATCCTCATATGATGTCCAAATTTAACGATTATTTTTGCTATGGATCTGTAATAACAATACAGATCTAATGTTTTAATAAAAGTAGAAATCGGAGCTCATTTGTTCAATGTGGTACAATTTATGCTTGAAAAAACGATGTCGAAACATGAGAAAAACGAGCGCAACACAACCCAAACCTATCTGAAACTCACCTGAGCCCCTCAGGAACCCATCTAAACATACTAAAAAGTTCCATATCATAATACGGACTTACTCGAGGCCTCAAAATAAACATAACAATATCGAAACAACGAAATGCACCTCAAATCAAACTTAATGAACTTTCGACTTTCGACTTCCAAAAACTCACACCGAAGTATTTCAAATCAACTCAGAATGAACCCAAATTTTGCACAAAAATCCTAATACATCATACGGATCTACTCGTGCCCCCAAACTATCGAGCAAAGTGAAAATACTCAAAATGACCGGTCGGGTCGTTACAGTGTTTAAGTATACAGCAACACTATATTCTTTATTAACGTACCTGGTTGTCGCAGAACCTGTATGTGAAATCACTTCACGGTATGTGAGCACGACACAGACCATTTCCCACAGGAGCAACCTTTTGGCTTCATTGACGGTGTGTGTATTATTTCCTGATTGTGATGGATAGTGGTGCGAACTTTAAAAATATTTCGCTCGTTGCAATACTGCAAAAATGAATGCCACTATGCTCGCTTCCTGTATTTTTCAAATCTTTTCATTGGTATTGGCATGAATTCAACACTTCTTTCTATCAATGAGGATGCACCTCTAGACCTTTCAAAAAATCTCTCTGCCATTTGCTTGAATGAAATCTGCACCATGGCAGTGATAGGAAATCTACGTGCAGACTTCAATAATCTGTTGAAAGACTCTGACACATTTGTAGTAAGAATTTCCCATCTTCTGCCACTATCAGCATGCAAATTCCACTTGTCAATCTCATGTCGCATCAACCAAGTATAGGCTCCTTGTCTTCCTGCCTGATCAATTCCTTTCTTTTCCTGAATTTACACTCTTGGTGATCTGTTGCAACCATCCACATTAAATCACGCAAGTCCTTGTTCGGATAAACCCTTTGAAAGTTGGCCTTCAGGCGCCTCACACAGTAACAGTGGTAGGTAAAGGTTCCTGCCATGCACGAAAATTCTATACAGAACGTAAAATACCGCCATGACGATCAGATATTAGACAAATACCCGAACGCTGTGTGACAACGTGCTCCTTCAAGTGGTTCAAAAATAATGTCCACGTCTATTGTCTTTCATTGGTACAAATAGCAAATGCTAGGGGAAATATACTTCAATTAGCATCTACTGCAACTACGATCAACAACTTAATATCATACTTTCCATAGACATGAGTGTCGTCTATGGATATTACCGGCCGACAATGCACAAAACCATTGATGGCTGGTTTAAATGCCTAGAACACATATCTGAATATGTGTTATAGTACTCCAGGACTCCGCTCAAGCTTCCATTCAACAACAGTCCCGGGGTTAAAGTGTTGCAATGCGTCCATGTACTTGGGTAGAGATGCAAAGGACTTATCCCAGTTATCATAAACAATATCAAACGCATGTTTGTGCCCGAGAAATGCCTTTCTTTTGGTAATGGTACACCCATATACCTGGTGGACAGATGTTATATACTCTTTGAGATTGTACCTTATGGACGCTTCAATGTGTAAAATAAAGACAAGAGAAATCAAGTCAACATTCAAGTTAAAATGATTCCCACTGAATGTGTCCATTTCACAATTATGGGTGCCAATATATTCGCCCACAACCCACATATTTATTTTCATCTTCCTCGCACGTAGCATCCAATTACAACTCGTAAACCATATGTAGACACGTGATTTTTGACCCTCCCCGAGAATTTTCACATTTTTAGCGTGAATATGTGAAATTGGGTCTAATATAGCTATTTTAACTATTTTACTTTATTTCGTTGCAAAAAGAAAAATTACAAAAATATATATATAAATTTTTAGTTTATGTATTTCTCATAAACTTGAAAAATACAAAAAAATAGTACCTTATTTTGTACTTTACATAATTTCGAAAATTACCAAAAAAAATATAGTTCTATTAATGTTTTGTAGTCATTTTAATTTTGAAAAATACAAAAATATTACTTTATATTTTATCTTTATATAAAAAAACGAAAATTACAAAAAATAGTTTTATTAATATTTTGTAGCTATTTTAATCTTGAAAAAATATTTAAAAAAAGATATAGTTTTGTTTTAAATATTAGTCTTATTTTTGGTAGTTATTTTTGCTTACATAGGAGTAGTTGAGCAACGTCATGTTCTTAATCTCGGGTCCGGGTAAAAGAATAATATTCGGGTTCAAATTACCCGCTTTTAGGCCTAATTTTCGGGCCTAGGTCCACCACACATGGGGGACACGCGTAGGGAACAAGGGCGGAACCCCACACACGGAGAACCCCACCACGCGGGGGACACAAGTCTTGAACCCCACCACGCATGGGGTTCCATTTTTCTTGGCAAAAGGGGTACAAAATACACGGTTGGACAGATTTTTAGGGGTTGGACTTTGGAAATTTTTGGAGGGGCTTAGCACTATTCATCTTCTTCCTCAAGAGAAGAAGAAGGAAAACCCTAACGAAACCCCACCCAAACCAACCTGCTGTTGCGTCGCCCAACTCCCCCATCGTCTGCCTCACTAGCTGAACCCGCAAATGACCCCCCACGCCTCAGCTGCTATCAAGCAGCAGCTGCTGCGGCTTCCTCGTCGGAACCACTGCAGCATCGACGACCCACAAACACTGCTCCATCTTTTCTGTCCAAACAGCCCGCCACCAGCACCCTCCATAGCTGCTACTTCCTCAAGCCAAACGACCACCGGAGCCCCATCGAGCAGCAGCTGTTGCTGCTGCGTCGTCACTGTCCCTTGACCCCACTCCCTTGCGTCCAAACGCCACCGCCAAATAGTAACTTCCGTTCAGCCCCCTCGCGTTCAAAGGACCTCTCGAAAAAACCAGTAGCATCCACGATTCATCCTCAGCCCGTTCGCGTTCGAGTTTCTGGCGCGAGCTGTTCCGTTTGAGCTTTGATGACTATTTCCATGGGTTCCCGTTCGAGGTTATCCGTTGAGGCCGAGGTTGAGGGCTGGTCCATGGCTCCATCCGTTTCTGTTTTGTTCAGGTTAGTAAACCTCAAGTGTTAGATAAGGAAAGGTTACGTTAAATGTTCGAAGATGTAATATAGAAATTGGTATGATAATTTTCTGCTTATGTCTTCACTGTATGCATTTTTGTCCATTTTTGCATTATGTATTGTTGTTTATTTGATGTCATTTGATTAAGTTGTATTACGTGTTCTATGACACAGTTTGACGTTAATTGGTTCGTCCCTTCCTTTACTTAGTGCATTTAGACAAAATTAATATTAGTACATGCTGTTACTACTCCCGAAACACTCATTCGCTAAACTCCTTTTATTGAATTTCTACCAAGTTAAGAGATTTTAGTTGTAAAGGGGCTGTGAGGTTTAGTATTGTTAAAGGCATAAAAATGGTATCCTTTTAAAAAAAATTAAAAAAAAACGAGACAAGCTTCGCCAAATAAAAAATGTACAGATTGCGGAGCCCTCACAAAAATATATGTGTTAAATACTTAGATTCCGGGACGGGCCGTTTAGCGAATTTCACGGCCCTACCCATAATAACAATACGCTAGTTGCTTTAGGCGTGCCTTTAATAATTTATTCTCCTTAACTCGGGTGCACATTTATGTGACCCAAATCCAAATCTCAACGGAGTCGAAATGTGTCTCTAATCACGGGCACATTGATTATGACGTGGTCTGAGATGCATTTCCATGACATTGCAAATTAAGTAAAAATAATTGATGAGACGAGCCTCGATAAACAAAAAATGCACAAGCTGTGGGGCCCTCTAAATGTATATATTAAAATACTCAGAATTCGGGACATGCCGTTTAGCGAATTTTACGGCCCTTCCCAAAATAACAATACGCTAGTTGCTCTAGGCGCGTATTTAATAATGTTATCTTCCTAGATTTTGTTTTGTGTCAATATCTTTCCGCTTATCTTTTCGTTTTGTCATAGCAGTTTGTTTAAGTTTGTCCAGGTTGTTTTAGGATTTTATTCTGGTTTGTTTTGTTTGCCTTGTTGTTTAAACCATTCCACCGGTAATCTAATGCAAAATCCGGTCTTTTATTATTTCTAGTCATCTCTTTGTTTAGTCCTTTTGTCATTTTGTTCAGCGCCGATTCTAGTGACATGACATGCGCACACAGTTTGGGCCTAGTCTTTAAAGTTAATCATAAAACCCCGAAAAGGTGATCAGAACATTTAAAGAAATAAGGACGGTTGAGATTATTCAGAGCTCGAGTCATATGGAACTAGGGCAAGTTAAACACAAAGAAAACCGTTAAAAGCAAGATTCGCCAAATTGGCATGAGGGTCATTCATGATAATGAGAGTGTCGCCCAACGGTGCTTTAGAAATGACAAAGGAAAAATAAAATGTTTAACATAATTGGCAAAGTCCAGCACCATCGGAAAAGACTGTAAATCTATGTTCAATTGTGTTGTTTGCACTTGGCATGTTTTGAAGACTGGAATGACGAAGGCATTTTGTTCTGCTACCTAAACACTTTATCCTTCGTTACCCCTTTTTGAGCCTTATTTATTTTCTTTCATACCCCTCGTTCGGAATTAGTAGCAACGAATAGAAAACGCAAGCGCGGCAGGTAAACAAAAGAAAGAAAAAAAAAGAGAAAGAAAAGAAAACAACAAAACGAAAAAGGGAAAAGAAAAAAAAGAAAAGAAAAATGATAACGAAAACAAAAAAAAAGAGTCAAATCAAAAAAAAAGGAATTGGGAACTACGTTTGACCTGATTCCTCAAAGAGGATACGTAGGCACTTCACGGCTCGGTCATAGTTTTGAAAAATGAAAAAAATCAATTAAGATATCCCCAAGCAAGAAACTGGGGCAAAGGTTGCGTTTGTTGTAAATAAATCTAATTCCAAAGGTTGTAATTAATAACCCAAAATCGATGCATTTTTTAGCCTTTAATACCTTTTCTTTCTAGCCCTATCCAAAACCCACATTACGGTCCAAAGAAAGACCTTCTGATCAGTCTTCAAAAGATGCCAAGTCAGACAAATGAGAGTCTCACCGGTGAGCATAACATTCTGTTCCACAGCAGAAAAGACTCTAATCCCCAGCAGAAAGAGTCATACCGGCAACACTCCAAATCCTCAGCTGGAAAGTGATACAAATGAGAGAGTCTTATCGGTGAAAACCTTCACAGGCACCATAAGGCGATGAAAGCTGAGAGACAAGCCAAAATGAGAGAGACTTGATAGTGAAAACCCTTTGGGCACTACAAGTCGAATAAGATTGAGAATCAGATGGGGAATTGCCAATTGAAGATCTTGAAAGATGATTAACGGTAGAGGATAGGCCACATGTGCGTGTCATGACCATTAGAGTCGGTATCTGCATTTGATAGGTTTTTATTTACAGTTTCTTTTGTTAAAGAGTCATTTTTTTTCTTTGTCTTTTTTATTCTGTTCCCTTTTATCTTTTTCCTTTCATAGAAAAATCCCCAATAGAGTCTGTTTGGTCAGAACAAGTGTGAATTGACTTCAAAATATGCCATCAGCTTTCCGAATATGCAAGATGAGATCTGACTAGTACATCCAAGTGGTATAGTCAGCAAGGAACAAGCGCGCGGCCAATGTCAAAAAACATATCCCCAGCAAAGGGAATTGACAAAAGGATTGACGAGTGTCAAGAGGGTACCTTTGTCGAAATCAAAGGTTATAAACCTCAAGGCCAAAACCCATGGGCAAATCAAGGAGAGCGATGAGCATGATTTGGGAAATTCATACTAGACTAAAAGATCGGGGAAATGCCAGTTTCCGAGCTATGCCACAAAAGAAGAGGGATATCCTCAGCAGAAAGGGATTATCCCCAGCAAATAATATCATCCCCAACAAGTTGTGGAACGCAGAGCAAGGAAGGAGAAAGGGAAAAGCCATCCCAGTAGGAGTATCACAACCAACCACCATGTTTTAAACTAACAAATTTTGTTTGATTTGAAACAGGTAAAGAAAATGGCATTGATGCCAAAATGCATGCCGCAAGGGATATTATCAAACTGGGGCAGAAAATTTTCCTTCCATTTAGAAAATTTTCTAGAAGTCAGGTACCCATTCGGGGAAGAATAAAGATAACGCCAGTCTCAAGGGAAGTGGTCTTAGAACCAGCGTTGCCCCCAACATAATAAGTTTCAATGGAGGAAGCTGTTCCCCAGCAAAGGGATGAAACTTGAGCTCAGAAAAGCAGAAGGCCAGTATCATTCCCAATAGCCTTCCGAAGAGTGAAGCACTAGTTCTGAAGGAATCAGAATCCCCCAGCAGTGTTATCCTCGACAGCGTTATCCCTAGCTGATAACATTTTACCCCCCCCCCAATAGGTAATTAAATAATTCCCCAATAGTGTTATCCCTAGCAGTTGCGAGGAGTCCAACACAAGGTTAGAAAGTCGGTATCCTCAGCGGTTCCTTTCGGGGAAAGGCAAAACGAGTCTCAAGGGAAGCCATCTTCGAAGGAAGAAGCTATGCAAAAAAAAAAGAAGAAAACAAAAAGAATAAAAAAGTATATAAAAAAAACAAAAAAAAACAAAAAAGGGAAAAGTCATCCCCATCAAAATAATCCCTAACAGTTTCGAGGGAAGACAACACAGGTAAGTAAATAATTCAGGAAGAAGGAAATGGTTCACGCATAGGAGACACACTTCCTAAGTGAATATGTCATTAATAGGAGACGCACTTCCTAATTTGAAATCATTAAAGTTTTTACCCATAGGAGATGCATTTCCTCCTAAGTTTGTTTTACCCATAGGAGATGCATTTCCTCCTAAGTTGTTATCAAAATCTTAGTCCGATGAATTTTTCTCCTAAGATAGGGACCTAGTCTGATGAACCTTCTCCTAGGATCAAAATCTTAGTCTGATGAATCTTTCTCCTAAGATACCAAAAAAAAGACCTAGTCCGATGAACCTTCTCCTAGGATCAAAATCTTAGTCTGATGAATTTTTCTCCTAAGATAGAGACCTAGTCTGACGAACCTTCTCCTAGGATCAAAATCTTAGTCTGATGAATCTTTCTCCTAAGATACCAAAAAAAACAAGACCTAGTCTGATGAACCTTCTCCTAGGATCAAAATCTTAGTCTGATGAATCTTTCTCCTAAGATACCAAAAAAAAGACCTAGTCCGATGAACCTTCTCCTAGGATCAAAATCTTAGTCTGATGAATTTTTCTCCTAAGATAGAGACCTAGTCTGACGAACCTTCTCCTAGGATCAAAATCTTAGTCTGATGAATCTTTCTCCTAAGATACCAAAAAAAACAAGACCTAGTCCGATGAACTTTCTCCTAGGATCAAAATCTTAGTCCGATGAATTTTTCTCCTAAGATAGAGACCTAGTCTGACGAACCTTCTCCTAGGATCAAAATCTTAGTCTGATGAATCTTTCTCCTAAGATACCAAAAAAAACAAGACCTAGTCTGATGAACTTTCTCCTAGGATCGAAATCTTAGTCCGATGAATTTTTCTCCTAAGATAGAGACCTAGTCTGACGAACCTTCTCCTAGGATCAAAATCTTAGTCTGATGAATCTTTCTCCTAAGATACCAAAAAAAAACAAGACCTAGTCCGTTGAACTTTCTCCTAGGATCAAAATCTTAGTCCGATGAATATTTCTCCTAAGATAATAAAGAAAAAAAACGTTTGAATTTGAAATAATAAAAAAAAAATATATATAAAAAAAGAGTCATTTTTAGTTTTCTTAAGATTATCAATGTTTAGTTTTCCTAAAGCCAGGCGCCCACCTGTATAACGAGAGGAATACATTCCAGTCTTTACTTTTCAAGTGTTGAAGTTGGGAGCCCGCCCATAATAACAGAGGAATACATTCAGTCTTTACTTTCAAGTTTTGAAGTTGGGAGCCCGCCCATATAACAGAGGCATACATTCAGTCTTTAGATTTCTAGTGTTGAAGCCAGGCGCCCACCTGTATAACGAGAGGAATACATTTCAATCTTTTTCATTACAAGTGTTGAAGTTGAGAGCCCGCCCATAGAACAGAGGCATACATTTCAGTCTTTTCATTTCAAGTGTTGAAGCCAGGCACCCACCTGTATAACAAGGGAATACGTTCCATGTCTTACCAATAGGAGGCGCGCTTCCTAGCTTGGCTTTTTTCAGGTTATATTTTATTTTAGGAGACTCACTTCCTAAATTGAGATTTTTCACGTAGGAGATGCACATCCTAGTCTAGTCTTTAGTTCACTCTCTGCATTGCATCAGTAGTGTCGGTGGGTTACGATTTTGCTAACGACTCACAAACCTTCCCAGTGCAAACTGGGTTAGGAAATTTCATTTGTGTTGTTTGTTTTGGTTGTCAGGAGCCTGCCTGTAGAGCGGAGGTTGTTATATGTCAAAGATTGAAGAAGTTAGGGGTCTGCCTGTAGAACAGAGGAACATCGTTCAAGGTCAAGCCGTAACCCATTGGAAGGCAGAAGGCTACAACAAAAATCCCCAGTATTCAATCCAAGTTAGAAACAACAAAAAGCTTGCCTCAAGAATGCGAGTCAACAGTCTGAGATAGTCAACAAAAGCTAGTCACAAAAAACAAAAAGAAAAAAAATCGAAAAGAAGAAAAAGAAAAAGAAAAAAGAATCCAAAGTACAGAAGGGGAGAACATATGTGGTCTGCTCAAGAACTAGCGCCTACAACTAGCAAGTATCAAGGTTCAAATCCAAAGTCTGTATGAAACACCATTCAAAACTCAAGATCAAGTTTCAGAAGACTTACAGATAGGAATCCTTGTAACTAATAGCTGATAGGTTTAGTTAGTCTTTCTCATTTTTCATTTTTGATGTAATGACAGGACCGCGGACCGGAACCTCAACGGAACGGCACCTCGATCGGCTCTTCACCTCGGTACACTCTACCATCTCTCTCAGCTCCGAACTACACGTGGCCTGATTCCTGTACAACCAAGGATATGTAGGCAGCTCAGATACCAGGGCTCGGTCACATCCCCTTCCTTTCCTTAGTGTAGTCCCTCCAAATAATGATCGGGTCAAAAACATGTCCAGTCGTTCTTTGACGGAAAACTCTTCGTGTTTCCAGTCAAATAGGGGCAGTTGTAGACACGTGATTTTTGACCCTCCCCGAGAATTTTCACATTTTTAGCGTGAATATGTGAAATTGGGTCTAATATAGCTATTTTAACTATTTTATTTTATTTCGTTGCAAAAAGAAAAATTACAAAAATATATATATAAATTTTTAGTTTATGTATTTCTCATAAACTTGAAAAATACAAAAAAATAGTACCTTATTTTGTACTTTACATAATTTCAAAAATTACCAAAAAAAAATATAGTTCTATTAATGTTTTGTAGTCATTTTAATTTTGAAAAATACAAAAATATTACTTTATATTTTATCTTTATATAAAAAAAACAAAAATTACAAAAAATAGTTTTATTAATATTTTGTAGATATTTTAATCTTGAAAAAATATTAAAAAAAAGATATAGTTTTGTTTTAAATATTAGTCTTATTTTTTGTAGTTATTTTTGCTTACATAGGAGTAGTTGAGCAACGTCATGTTCTTAATCTTGGGTCCGGGCAAAAGAATAATATTCGGGTTCAAATTACCCGCTTTTAGGCCTAATTTTCGGGCCTAACCCATAATAATCCGAGTCCACCACACATGGGGGACACGCGTGGGGAACAAGGGCGGAACCCCACGCACGGGGAACCCCACCACGCGGGGGACACAAGTCTTGAACCCCACCACGCATGGGGGTCCATTTTTCTTGGCAAAAGGGGTACAAAATACACTGTTGGACAGATTTTTAGGGGTTGGACTTTGGAAATTTTTGGAGGGGCTTAGCACTATTCATCTTCTTCCTCAAGAGAAGAAGAAGGAAAACCCTAACGAAACCCCACCCAAACCAACATGCTGTTGCGTCGCCCAACTCCCCCATCGTCTGCCTCACTAGCTGAACCCGCAAACGACCCCTCACGCCTCAGCTGCTATCAAGCAGCAGCTGCTGCGGCTTCCTCGTCGGAACTACTGCAGCATCGACGACCCACAAACTCTGCTCCATCTTTTCTGTCCAAACAGCCCGCCACCAGCACCCTCCATAGCTGCTACTTCCTCAAGCCAAACGACCACCGGAGCCCCGTCGAGCAGCAGCTGTTGCTGCTGCGTCGTCACTGTCCCTCGACCCCACTCTCTTGCGTCCAAACGCCACCGCCAAACAATAACTTCCGTTCAGCCCCCTCGCGTTCAAAGGACCTCTCGAAAAAACCAGTAGCATCCACGATTCATCCTCAGCCCGTTCGCGTTCGAGTTTCTGGCGCGAGCTGTTCCGTTTGAGCTTTGATTACTATTTCCATGGGTTCCCGTTCGAGGTTATCCGTTGAGGCCGAGGTTGAGGGCTGGTCCATGGCTACATCCGTTTCTGTTTTGTTCAGGTTAGTAAACCTCAAGTGTTAGATAAGGAAAGGTTACGTTAAATGTTCGAAGATGTAATATAGAAATTGGTATGATAATTTTCTGCTTATGTCTTCACCGTATGCATTTTTGTCCATTTTTGTGTTATGTATTGTTGTTTATTTGATGTCATTTGATTAAGTTGTATTACGTGTTCTATGACACAGTTTGATGTTAATTGGTTCATCCCTTCCTTTACTTAGTGCATTTAGACAAAATTAATATTAGTACATGCTGTTACTACTCCCGAAACACTCATTCGCTAAACTCCTTTTATTGAATTTCTAACAAGTTATGAGATTTTAGTTGTAAAGGGGCTGTGAGGTTTAGTATTATTAAAGGCATAAAAATGGCATCCTTTTAAAATAATAAAAAAAAACGAGACAAGCTTCGCCAAATAAAAAATGTACAGATTGCAGAGCCCTCACAAAAATATATGTGTTAAATACTTAGATTCCGGGACGGGCCGTTTAGCGAATTTCACGGCCCTACCCAAAATAACAATACTCTAGTTGCTTTAGGCGCACCTTTAATAATTTATTCTCCTTAACTCGGGTGCACATTTATGTGACCCAAATCCAAATCTCAACGGAGTCGAAATGTGTCTCTAATCACGGGCACATTGATTATGACGTGGTCTGAGATGCATTTCCATGACGTTGCAAATTAAGTAAAAATAATGGATGAGACGAGCCTCGACAAACAAAAAATTCACAAGTTGCGGGGCCCTCTAAATGTATATATTAAAATACTCAGAATTCGGGACAGGCCGTTTAGCGAATTTCACGGCCCTTCCCAAAATAACAATACGCTAGTTGCTCTAGGCGCGTATTCAATAATGTTATCTTCCTAAACTCGGGTGCACATTTATGTGACCCAAACCCCAATCTCAACAGAGTTGAAATGTAGCTCTAACCACGGGTACATTGATTGTGACGTGGTTCGAGGTGTGTTTTCCACGACGTTGCAATTCTTGATAAAAAATAATAATAATAATTATGAAAGCGTTAAAAAGTTAAAATTTGCACATAAGTTCATATTTGTATAAAATCAGATTAATCAAGCCGAATATAACAGTTGAGCGACCGTGCTAGAACCACGGAACTCGGGAATGCCTAACACCTTCTCCCGGGTTAACAGAATTCCTTATCCGGATTTCTGGTACGCAGACTGTAATATGGAGTCATTCTTTTCCTCGATTCGGGATTAAAATTGGTGACTTGGGACACCCTAAATCTCCCAAGTGGCGACTCTGAAATAAATAAACAAATCCCGTTTTGATTGTCCTTTAATTGGAAAAACTCCCTTGTACCCTCTCGGGTATGTAAAAAGGAGGTGTGACACCATCTAAGACAAATAATCTTGTATACATCCGAAGATGACTTATGAACCACGATCTCATGACACTCTTTTATGATGTACATTCGCACCGCCCTGCTTTGACGCGCTTTATCAGCAAAAAAGCATGCTCTTTGACAGCATCGTTGCTCTAGATTCATCCCACATTGCTGTTTTAATTTCGTAAGATCCCTTGTGAGGGAATCCACATCCAGCATACTTGGAAAATGATCAAGGTAGGGAATCTCCCTTGAATGAAACGACACACTCTTGGTCTAACAGGAGGTGGAGCATGCTCCCTTGTCAATTCAGGTTCAACATTCTCTTCCTCCTCCTCATCACCCTCATCAAGGAAAGGTGTGTCATTTCCAGACTCATCAACATTATTTTCATAATCACTATTCTCTTCCTGACTCTACGCATCAGCCAGATCCCGATTAAATATGTCATCTTCGGGCAATTGAGTAAGGATAGGACCTTCAAGTTGCTCATTTTTACTGCATAACCAATAAAATAATGAGTTTCTCAAATTGATCCAAACTTTACATATGTTTTTTATCACTTCACTTACAAATCATAATATGTTGATAATCCATGATGGACATTATCCTGTTGATGATGACTTTCGTATGGACCACCATGATCCAATACACCAAAACTATGTATATTCCAACTGGGCGTTGGTTCATAACTTGTAAAATTTATATCTGGCCAGTACCCTCTGTAGAATATATGAGTGTAAATACAAATTTAATACATAAAAACAAACATCGTAACACAAAGGAAAAGTAAAGTTTACCACTTGGATTATGAATTATGTAACTAGGGGAGAAATTATTTCCTCGCTCGTCATTCACCCGTAGAGATAAGTTTAGATCAGGCCAAACTCTTTCACCCGGAACCTGTTCGGCTGAAACTGCTCCAAAATAACTACCCGATGATTGATGAATATTCCTACTTTACGGAACATTATTATTGCGAACGTCTTCAGCCTTGACGTACATTTCCAACATTTTTATCACAAGAAATTCTCGGTATTCATCCGGAGTCCTCAAAAAATCTCTTAGAGTTTCATCATCTTCAATGTTAAACTCAGCATAATAAGCAACCCCTAGCGGAGTGACAGAATACGGATATCTTCCCATTATTTTAATATTCACCGAACGTTTGCTCCCACTCATTTTTTTTACAAACAACGATACTAATGTATCACACTCCATTATAAGTGGAAACTTAACATGACACTGTGGAGAACAACTATAGCTTAGTGAGTTATTCGCCACTACAACCTCACCCCCCAATATAATGAAACCCTAATTCTTTGCTCTTCAGACATTATGACAAAATGCAAAATAATTAACGAACTATTTCAGAAGAATTGAAGGATCCTGAATGAATTTTTACAAAATCTTGAAACTCTTTAAATAAGGAAAAAACCAGTCGGGGGGGGGGGTACAATTATTTGAGGTATATCGCCTTAAATATGGGAGCTATACCCAGTTGAATTATTGGTGTGTCAGTTAAGCCCAGAAAAATTATTGGTGGGCCCAATACTTAAGTATATCACGGTATTTCATCTCGCTATACCTTAACGGACAAACGTGTCGTTAAGGTATAGCGCGGTGAAATACCGCACTATATTATGGTACCCATTTTTTTTCCCCACACATTATGGTTTTTTGAGTCCAAAAGAACGACACTTTGGTTCAGGACTCATAAATGTAGTCTGGACTTTTTTGGTGTTTTAGTTATCTACTCTTTTCCCCCAACTTTTGTTATTGCTGCTTTTGAAAAGGACGGAAGAGGTACTATATATAGCCTAGGCTAGTCTCTAGTTGTAATAATCATTGACTTTGTTGTTTGAATAAAAGTTTTTTATCACCCAAAAAAAATTGCTTGCTCTTTGATTGTTCTTAATTACTTTAGTACTTTGCTTATTGTTCTAATGTTCTTAATTACCTACCTTAATACTTAAACAAACCCAGAAAAATTATTTCGAGAGAATAAATTTATAAGTCATGAGAAAAACATTTTATATCATACCTAACAGACAATGTGGACGTATTACACTCCAAATTTCACCCTTTCCTAGGGAAATGATTTATCAAATTAAGCAAATCATGATTCTCAAAGATGAATAATTTGACTCACCTCTCTCATACAAGTTTTGTTAGAGAGTGTGGACTGTTGGAGTTTTAGTTTTAAGTATATTAAATGCTTAAAAGATGGTGAATGTGAAATGGAGGGAAATGAAATTTTTATGTGAAATTTTAAGTTTCCCCCCTTGGCAAAGGGACATTGTCCCATATTGGAAGAGGAAGAGGTTTTTATGGGTATATAAGCAATTGCTCTTCTTCTAGCTCTTAAAGAGTTGAGAAGAAGGCAAGCCTCGCGCCGTTGTCATCGTCGCTCGCTCGGCTCGGATTCAGATTTGGTCAAATGATCGATTGATTGATTGATTAATTTTTTGGATCAAATTTATTTGTTAATAATAAAATATTAATAGAAATATTATTAAATATCTGTTTTAATAACAAAATATAAATATTAAAATCCAATTTTCTGTTTTCTATTTTGGTAACAGAAAATTAACTACCCTCTTCAATTTTTCCTCTTTATTGTTGAGTAAATAGCCATTTATGTTATGCCATTTATGATGTGGCCGTTTTGCATAAACAGCCATTCTGAAGAGTGCACCTCTTCAGATTTCAGCCCAACATTGACTATAAATATAAGTCCATTCTGCTTAGAATTTCCATATGATTTTCCAGAGTTTGAAGTACCACTACACCAGTGTGTAATTCGTTCTATCCTGGGAGGAAATAATCTGCAACCTTGGGTACTAGGAGGGGATTAAATTCCTTAAGGAAACACTATGAATTCAGTGGGCTCGGATTAAAATTTTGTTTCTGTTTTTCATTTCTGTTTATGTTAATTTATATTTTCCAGAATTATTTTACAAATACAGTTTGATAACAAGCTTAAGGAATTTAAGATATTTTCTATATTTATGTTATACTCACTATTTTTAGAGAGTAAAACCTTTGTGGTTTTGTACTCTATTGGAGATTAAAATCTAAGTGATTTTTAAGCTTTGTGTCATTCTTTTACAGAAATGACGAATGGCAATGGAAACCAAACTGTTTCGATGGTAACTGCCAATGCCTCAACGAGCCGAACAACACCAACAGCATTGACACCGGCGGAAAAACCTGATGTTCTTCTACTGGACTACTCTAAGTCTCTAGAAGTTCATTAAGGAAGATGCTTCTGTGCTGTCCGAAGAAACTCTAGAGACTGAACGCTTTCTCGTGATTGAGGCGTGGAAGCATCCAGATTTTTGGTGCAAGAATTATATTCTAAGCGGGCTGGAGGATGCTTTGTATAACGTCTATAGTGGCGTGAAAACGTCAAAAGAACTGTGGATTGCGATTGAAAAGAAATACAAAACTGAAGATGTCGGGTTGAAGAAGTTCGTTGCTGCAAAGTTTTTGTACTACAAAATGGTAGATAGCAAGTCTGTTATTACCCAAGTCCAGAAATCGCAAGTGATTATTCACGATCTCCTTGCTGAAGGTATAAGTAGAATTAATACTAGTGTTGGTAGTATTAATTTTATTATGTTTACTAATAGAATTTTTCATTGAAGGTCTTGTCATTAATGAAGCATTCCAAGTAGCAGCGATGATTGAGAAGTTGCCTCCGTTGTGGAAGGACTTCAAAAATTATTTGAAACACAAATACAAGGAGATGTCCCTTGAAGATCTCATTATTCGGTTGAGAATCGAAGAGGACAATAAAGCTGCTGACAAGAGAGGCCTTGGACACTCAACAATAATGTGAGCAAATATTGTTGAAGAGAACAAAAGGAGGAAGAAGGCTTCTGGACCGAAATACAACCCAAGCAAGAAGTGGTTTAGCGGAAATTGCTACAACTGTGAAAAAGCCGGACATAAATCTACAGAGTATCGTGCTCCGAAGAAAGACAAGAAGAAGGGTCAAGCAAACATGGTTGAAAAGCATGATGATGTTGATAACTTGTGTGACATGCGTTCTGAATGCAACTTGGTGGGCAATCCTAAAGAGTGGTGGATTGATTATAGAGCCACTTGCCATGTTTGTGCTATTAGAGAAACTTTTACTACTTATGCTCCTGTTGGACCCAATGAGACGCTTTATATGGGAAATGCTTCAAAGGCCAAGATTGAAAGATGTGGGAAGATATTTCTCAAAATAACTTCCGGCAAAGTGGTGACATTGAACAACGTCCTTCATGTTCCCGAGATTAGGAAGAATTTAGTATCTGCTGGACTTCTTGTTAAGAATGGTTTTAAATGTGTATTTGTGTCCGATAAGGCTGTAATAAGTAAGAACAAGATATTCGTAGGAAAAGGTTACCTCACCGAGGGCCTTTTCAAGCTGAATGTAATGGTTGTTGAAACTAATAATAAAATTTTAGCTTCGTCTTACTTACTTGAGTCAAATAAATTATGACATATACGTTTGGGTCATGTAAATTATAAAACCTTACGAAAAATGATTAATTTGGAAGTATTGCCTAAGTTTGAATGCGACAAATCAAAATGTCAAGTATGTGTGGAATCTAAGTATGTTAAACATCCTTATAAGGCGGTTGAAAGGAATTCAAATCCTTTAGACTTAATTCACACAGATATTTGTGACATGAAGTCAATACCATCTCACGGTGGAAAGAAGTATTTCATAACTTTTATTGATGATAGTACTCGATATTGCTATATTTACTTACTTAATAGTAAAGATAAAGCAACAGACGCATTTAAGCAATACAAAAATGAAGTTGAAACACAACTTAACAAGAAAATCAAAATGATAAGAAGTGATAGGGGTGGTGAATATGAATCTCATTTTGAAGAAATATGTTTAGAATATGAAATTATTCATCAAACAATGGCCCCTTACACGCCCCAATCCAATGGGATTGCAGAAAGAAAGAATCGTTCATTAAAGGAGATGATGAACGCATTATTGATAAGTTCTGGTTTGCCACAAAACTTGTGGGGGGAAGCCGTTCTTACGGCTAGCCGAATACTAAATCTAGTACCTCAAAGCAAAACACAATCCATTCCATATGAAAAATGGAAAGGAAGGAACCGCAACTTGAATTATTTTAAAGTATGGAGGTGTTTGGCAAAAGTGCAAGTTCCTAAACCCAAAAAGGTAAGAATAGAACCGAAACCAGTTGATTGTATTTTCATAGGATATGCGACCAATAGTAAAGCATATCGATTTCTGGTTCATAAATCAGAAAATTCCGACATTCATAATAATACGGTTATAGAATCAGATAATGCTGAATTTTTTGAAAATATATATCCATATAAAAAGGAATGTGAGTTGATTGGTGAAGGATCTAAACGATCTCGGGAAGAAACAAAAGAAAGTACATTTAATTAGGAGGATCCAAGACGTAGTAAACGTCAAAAAACGTCTACTTCATTTGGACCAGATTTTGTGACTTTTTTGTTGGAAAATGAGCCTCAAACATTTAAAGAAGCCATGTCTTCTTCGGAATCATTATTTTGGAAAGAGACAGTCAATAGTGAAATAGAATCTATATTGAACAAGCATACATGAGAATTGGTTGATCTTCCTCCTAGAAATAAACCTTTGGGTTCTAAATGGATCTTTAAGAGGAAAATGAAAGATGATGGCACTATTGATAAATTTAAGGCAAGACTCATAGTCAAAGGGTATAGACAACGAGAAGGTCTTGACTACTTTGATACATACTCTCCAGTTACAAGAATTACATCCATACGTATGTTAGTAGCATTAGCTACAGTGTATGTTCTTGAAATTCATCAAATGGACGTTAAGACGGCCTTCTTAAATGGAGATTTGGAGGAAGAAATCTACATGGAACAACCTGAAGGGTTTGTGGTTCCATGTAAAGGAAAGAAGGTTTATAGACTTGTTAAGTCCCTTTACGGACTAAAACAAGCACTCAAATAATGGCATGCGAAATTTGACAAAACAATGTTGTCAAATGGGTTTAAGATAAATGAATGTGATAAATGTGTGTACATTAAAAATGTTCCAAATCACGTAGTCATTGTTTGCTTATATGTGGATGATATGTTGATAATGAGTAATGACATTGCCAACATAAATGCTACTAAGCGTATGCTAACTAGCAAGTTTGATATGAAAGACTTGGGAGTTGCTAATTTAATTCTGGGGATTAAGATCCATAAGACTCCTCAAGGTCTGGCATTGTCACAATCTCATTATGTTAAGACAATACTTGAAAAGTTCAAGCACTTAGGGTTTAAAGTTGCAAAGACGCCAATTTGATGTGAATCTTGCATTAGCAAAGCAAAAAGGCCAAAGCATATCACAATTGAATTATGCTCGTGTGTTAGGATGCTTAATGTACATCATGAATTGTACACGGCCAGATATAACTTGTGATATAAGTAAATTGAGTCGATACACGAGCAATCTAGGTCAATCTCATTGGATGGAAATGAAACGAGTTTTGGGATATTTAGAACATACCCAGGACTTTGCTTTGCACTACAGTAAATATCCTACAATGATTAAAGGATAATGTAATGCAAATTGGATCACCGGTTCAACTGATTCTAAGTCCACAAGTGGATATGTGTTCACTATTGATGGAGGAGCGGTATCTTGAAAGTCATCCAAACAAACTTGTATTGCCCGCTCTACAATGGAGGCTGAATTCATAGCCTTAGATAAAGCGGTAAAGAAGCTGAATGGCTCCGGAATTTCTTGAAAGATATTCCATTTTGGCCCAAACCATTGGCACCAATATATATACATTGCGATAGCCAAGCGACAATTGGAAGGGCTGGGAGCGTTATGTATAACGGTAAATCTCGTCATATATGACGAAGACATAAGGTCGTTAGGCAATTACTCTCTAGAGGAATTATCATGACTGACTATGTAAAGTCACATGATAATATGTCAGATCCACTTACAAAAGGCCTAACTAGAGAGGTAGTTGAGAAATCATCAAGGGGAATGAGACTATGGCCGAGAACAAGTCATAGTGGCGGTAACTCTACCTAGAAAACTGGAGATCCCAAGATCTAGGTTCAAGGAGATCAAACAAAGTCATTAATGACGGTTCAACATTGTCAACTAAACTTTTGGTATATTCTCGTGATGAGACAATGTTCAGTACCAAGGATAAAGCATTAAGGCTTTTTAATGATTTCTAAATTTGATACGGGGTATATCAAATAGTGTATCTACGGGATGACACGTTTAGGAATCACCTATGTAAGTGTGAAGTGTTAGACGCTTCAAGGAGAATCTTACAAGGCCAGTTCTCTATGCACTTATGAAACCATGCGGTGTTCGTGGCTGAAACGAACACAATAATGAGAACCAAATACGATTAAGGGTTGGTTGTGTGACTTAAGGTTGTCTAGGTATACACTAATGTTCGACGGTTCAAAGATATCAAATCTACTAATTGACCGAGTTTATCCGACATAAGGTCACTACGAAAAGTTCAAAGGGAAATCTACTTATCCAGATGCAATTAATCCTTGCTTGCGAATCACACAGTTTTTGATGCATGTTTCCATGATATAGCCATTCCCCATTCATGTGGGGGATTGTTGGGGTTTAATTTTAAGTATATTAAATGCTTAAAAGAGAGTGAATGGGAAATGGAGGGAAATAAATTTTTTAAGTGATTTTAAGATTTTCCCCCTTGGCAAAGGGACATTGTCCCATATTGGAAAAGGGAGAGATTTTTATAGGTATATAAGCAATTGCTCTTCTTCTAGCTCTTAAAGAGTTGAGAAGAAGGCAAGCCTCGCACCGTCGTCGCTGCTCGCTCGGCTCGGATTCGGATTTGGTCAAATGATCGATTGATTGATTAATTTTTTGGACCAAATTTATTTGTTAATAATAAAATATTAACAGAAATGTTATTAAATATCTGTTTTAATAACAAAATATTAATATTAAAAGAACATTAATATTAAAATCCAATTTCCATTTCTGTTTTGGTAACAGAAAATTAACTACCCTCTTCAATTTTTCCTTTTTATTATTGAATAAATAGCCATTTATGTTATGGCATTTATGTTGTGGCCGTTTTGCATAAACAGTCATTCTAAAGAGTTGCACCTCTTCAGATTTCAGCCCAACATTGGCTATAAATACAAGTCCATTCTGCTCATAATTTCCATATGATTTTCCAGAGTTTAAAGTACCACTACACCGGTGTGTAATTCGTTCTATCCTGAGAGGAAATAATCCGCAACCTTGAGTACTAGGAGGAGATTAAATTCCTTAAAGAAACATATGAATTCAGTGGGCTCGGATTAAAATTTTGTTTCTGTTTTTTATTTCTGTTTATGTTAATTTATATCTTCCATAATTATTTTACAAATACAGTTGGATAACATGGACTAATGTAGAACAGACTATTTTGACGACTAATAACAATGAGGATAAAGATGTCAAAAGATAATTTATTAATTTCCTCTAAGCTCACTTAGCAAGAAAGTTGGATTTTTGCGAAAATACCAAAAGAATAACTAGTTCAAAGAGTATGAAAGCTTGTCATATATCACGACAATTGAACATCAGTCTCATAGAGTTCAAAAGGAATCTTGAAGTCGTCGATCTATTGAAATTTACAAAAGAAAACAACCTACGCCATTTGTTCTTTTCCACTTTATTCTATGCAGGATAGCTCCCCCTCAACCATATTTACTATTTTAAACATATTTCTTAATCTTTTCATCAATAATAATATACTAATCAAGCTACACTTATATAGTATTCTAATCATATTCATGCAAACTTCTCACCACTTTCCTAACATGACAAGATTAGAAAGACTGATTATTATTGCCGCGTGATTATGTCGGCTGATCCTTTAATTAGTTGATAATTATTGCAAACAAATCGGCGTGATTATGTCGGAAGATACTTTGATAATCTAATCGTAGATAGAAAATAATTAATTAATTTATTGTGAGAATTAGGAAAAGAAGGTTTTGGTTGTTTTCAATTTTTTATTGCCGTGCTTTCTTATCCGAAGAGCTTTTATTAATTAACAAATTTTGAATAGCCTAAAATCGTTAGTCTAACGCGGGTAATAGTTGACTGAAGTTACTTCTATTACGATAAGCAAAACTCGAATCATCAAATCGTATAAAACATTTTAAAAAAGTAGTCCACTTTAATAATCAACTGGTGGAGGGAATAGACTAATTTGGAAATAAAGATTAGAGTCGTACAAAATTACTTGAGTAGGTTCCATTAAACTTATGAAACCACTTTATATCAAGCTTGGAGATCCTAAGCTAATTCCAACAACTCTTTATTTATTTATTTATTTATTTAACGGTCAGTCTGCTTGTTCATATTTCCCTTGCTTAGTTTTCCTTTATTATTTGATTTTTTTTCTTCTTCAAAACTTTATTGTTTGATCACAGAGTATAGAAAGGGAGAAGCAATTAAATACAGGATAATAATGGCCCAAAATGTAATTAGCTTAAACTATGTCGTTACAATGGTAAAAAGTATGTTAGATGAGCACAAAAGGGATTCGGAAATTTTGATTCAATATGGCATGTTTATCTACATGAATTTTGTTGAGATATAGTACTTACATAAATTATCTCAGGATATTATATGTCTATGATTTACTGAAAGTCAATCTATGTTCATTATTATAAATAATTCGGAGTAAAAGGATTTATATATCTAACTTTTTTGATGTGAATTAAAATATAATCTCTTAGTTTATGAAACAAAGTTTTAAAAATTAGAAGCTATGTAAAAAGTTATATAAATCACTATCTGTTATAGCTAAAATATTTAGAAAAAAAGTTTCAAAAAATCGTCCTCAAAGGAGAAAACATTTTAATCCATATATGAACTATATTACCCTCAATGTTTAAGGTTCGATATAATTACATTTAGTATACCTAATTACCATTTATATACCATTAGTGATTTTTAAGGGGATTAATTATACTCCTAATTTAATGGTACCGTATATTCCTTCTAATACCACTCCTCCCACGTTTCTCTCTCCAATTCTCACACCTTCACCCACGTTTCCCTCCCACACCCATGATTTTTGTATCAAAATCCCATTATTTCTTCCATAGCCAAGGCACTCTCAACACCTCTACAATCTTCTCCCAATGTTTTTGTGCCCGGGGAAGATGAGCACAAGCCTGGTCGACTTGATGGTTATGATTTTGGATTCCTTCAGTAATATAAGAGGAAAGGAAAAGAGAGCAGCAATTGACAGTCATTACAAAACTTTGAAGCTTTGAATTCAAATTTGGGTTTTCAAGAATCATTATTTGTTTGGAATGAGTGTTGTTGTAAATAATTGGGAATATGGTTTGGAGTTTATATCTCAATTTTGAGGGGTTTTGGTGAAGATTAGACTTGATTTTGGCTGAATTTCAGAAGAAGAAGAAGACATGACATACATTATATTGCAGTAATTGTAGAAAAATTATAGACTGTTGTTTATTTATTATTGAGCTTTTGTATTTTTGTGTTAAAAGTTTTGATGGGAGCTTGTTATTCCACTTCGTCTGTTTTGGAGCTAACTTGTGCAGAGGAGAAGATGTTTTTTAAGTTATATATATTGCCATACCTTTAAAGTCAAGAAAGTATGGTTGTATTGTATTTAAAGAGGCGTGAATTTGTAGAATAGGTTGAATGTGAGTAATGAGTCCAATAAGACTCACAATGGCTTGTTTTCTACATTTAATCTACAACAAAATTACATATCATTTGAAAAATTAATATGAAAATATAGAATTTTAATGTTTCTACAAATTATCTACAAAATTTTTACAAATTGTTCATAACAGAATTTATCTTTATTTTCATGCATGTTCGTCTGTAACACTAAAGTTACTTGATATGCCAACATCTCTCGTTATAGAGGGATACAATTTATCTATAATTTTTTACAACTTTCACACATTATTTCCACCCAGTTAAATATAACTACAATAACATAAAATTTGAACTTTGTGTTTTTGTGTTAAAAGTTTTGATGAGAGCTTGTTATTCCACTTCGTCTGTTTTGGAGCTAACTTTTGCAGAGGAGAAGATGTTTTTTAAGTTATATATATTGTTATACCTTTAAATTCAAGAAAATATGGTTATATTGTATTTAAAGAGGCGTGAATTTGTAGAATAGGTTGAATGTGAGGAATGAGTCAAATATGACTCACAATGGCTTGTTTTCTACATTTATTCTACAATAAAACTGCATATCATTTGAAAAATTAATATGGAAATATAGAATTTCAATATTTCTACAAATTATCTACAAAATTTCTACAAATTGTTCATAACAGAATGTATGTTTATTTTCATGCATGTTCGTCTGCAACACTAAAGTTACTTGATATGCCAACATCTCCCGTTATAGAAGAATACAATTTATCTACAATTTTCTCCAACTTCCATACATTACTTTCACCCAGTGAAATACAACTACAATAACATAAAACTTACATACAAAATTTATACAATATGCCTTTTGTATATTTTGCATCTGATTTATACATAGTAAAAATAATTTTCATATAACTAATTATATATTATACAACTTATCTACAAATTATCTACAATTTTCGTACATTATTTCTACTAAGTTATATACAACTACAATATAATACCACTTAAACATAATTTTTATACAATGTTGTTCAACTTTCATACAATAGTTAAATGAATAAAAGAAAAATAAATAAACAGAATACAATTTTTCTACAATTTCTGCAATATAATGTATGTCATGTCTTCTTCTTCTTCGAGTTTCAATACGAAATTCAGCCAAAACCAAGTCTAATCTTCACCAAAATCCCTCAAAATTGAAATATAAACTCCAAACCATATTCCCAATTATTTGCAACAACACCCAATCCAAACAAATAATGATTTTTGAAAACCCAAATTTGAATTCAAAGCTTCAAAGCTTTTTAATAACTGTCAATGGTGGAATTGCTGCTCACTTTTCCTTTGCTTTGTATTACTGAAATTTGGACATAATTGCATTTGATGTAGAAGAATTGTAGAAGATATAGTCGTTTTTGATTTGTGAAATCAGAAAAAAGTTTTAAACACAGTGTATCGAAAAAGTAGAGACGCTAAATTTGAAACGAAACTGACGAAGAAGATTAATGTGTGTGATTTGCATTGTGGAAGATCTGGAAGAATATTTAATCCCCCAATTTTAGCGCGCCTAAATAAGGAAGCCTACAGCTACAATGATTTCTTATTTAATGCATTGTCTATATTGTGTAGAAATACTATTAGCATGAAGGGTAATATGAAACTATGAACATATTTGGTAATATAGTTTCCTATAGGGTATAGGACGAAATTTCCCTTTCAAATTTGATCATTTTGAACCTACCCAACAATACATAATGATGTTGCATTATAAGCCAACTTTAGGCTCCGCCCATTTTTTGACTACTCTAGAAAGGGGTAAAATTAGCATGGGTGGCCATTTTTCGAACCTGTAGTTAAAAATAGTCAAAATCAAATGTGTAAAAATAATTAAATTTTAATAGGAAGATAAAATCTCGATAAAAATATACTTAACTAAAACACAAAAAATTATCCTAAACTTCAAACTTATAAAAGTGAAAACTCCGGGCTATCCCATTTGTGCAAATCATCCTACACATTTAGGGCTTAGATCACAAGTACCTAAAGATACCAAACTAACTACACGACTTTACCTATTTATAATTCTACATATTAAATAAGTATAATAATAAACTATTGAAGGCTAACGTGTACCCTGACGAAGGCATTTTTCTCTCGTCACAGGTTATGCTTACGTGCACCAACCATGGGGATGAGAGCTTGTGTTCCATCTCAGAAGGCGTTAATGGCGATGTCGGCTGCAACACAGGCTAAATTTCAAGTAGGAACGAGTGCTGCTAATGGATCGAATCCGGAGAAATTGAGTTCACCTAATAATTCTAATGCAACATCAACCAATGTAACACTAGTGAACAATGTAAAAGGAGAGGAAACAGAGCAAGCGCAAGCTATGAATGTGTGGAATGAAGCCATTCTCAACCCAAGGAATGAAGGACAGAGCAAGTCACCTGGTAATGGAAGGAAATCATGGGCGGATGAAGTGGAGAAAGAATTAGGAATAGAGAAGAGGACTTCAATTTGGGAAGAATTCGACATTGCTAAGCTCTCGAATGCCGGATTTAAGCTGGAATATGTGCAACCTAAGCTATATGGTGAGTCCCGTGTAGGTATAACTGATCTAGAAGATATTTATAGCAAAATTGAGTACTGGAAAAATGCAATAGTGTGCTATGTACTAGGTGCACATCCTCCTTTTGCAGTGATTCACGGTTACATTAAGAACTTATGGGCTAAGTATGGTATTAAAAAAATTTCAATGCTTAAAAATGGAGTAATACTGGTTAGGTTTGATTCTACTGCTGCAAAGCAGGAGGTGATGAATGTAGGGATCTATCACTTTGATAATAAGCCCTTTATTGTCAAAGCATGGAGCCCAGATTTAGAATTCGCTAGGGAGGAATTTCTCACTGTGCCAATTTGGGTGAAACTTACAGGCCTTGACTTCAAGTATTGGAGTCCTAAGGGGTTGAGTATGATAGTAAGCTTGGCAGGGAGACCTCTAATGGTGGATCAAAACACGAAAAAAGGTAGAATTACAGTTTTCAAGGATGCTAGTGGAAGTGGAGTTGGATGCTAAACTACTAGACACAGTGTTATTCAGGAATGAGAGCGCCAACTCATAGAACAAAAAGTGAGCTATGATTGGAAACCAACATTGTGTACCTATTGTCATGCTTATGGGCACGAGGGGGAGGTATGTAGAAAGGAAAAAAAGCAATATGTTCCACGGGATAAGGTAATACCTACAACAGAAATGGTGCAGAAGAAGCAACGAGGGAATGTTACAGGGAAGATGAAAAAGGATAAGGAGCAGGTGGAAATGCCTCAGCAACAAGCATCAACTAGTTCAGAATGGATCACTCCTGCAAGAACTGGAAGAGGCTTACCCAAACAAAACCTACAAATAGAAAAGTCCAATTCTTATCAAATATTGGACAAACATGTTGTTGCTAATACGTTAGAACCTGTTAATAAACTGGCCACTGGAGAGAAAGGGGGAGGTGGAACCATGTCCCAGATAGGGAATGGTTAACTTTGTTGGAATGTTTGGGGCTTGAATGCCCCAAATAAGCAAAAGGAAGTTAAAATCATCTGCAATAAAGTTAAGGCTGGTATAGTAGGTCTGTTGGAAACAAAAATAAAGAAGGAGAAGATAGAACAAATTGTTGGTAGTTTGTTTAGAGGTTGGCAGTATATTACCAATCTTGAAGCACACTATAGTGGAAGAATCTGGTTAATATGGAGGCAGGATTACTATGATGTAGTCCCTATGAGTATAAATGCACAGAGTGTGACATGTGAAGTGAGTTATATTCCACTACAAATAATATTTCTTCTTACTGTGGTGTATGCCTTCAACACTAGAGAAGAAAGAATGGAGTTATGGGATAGCATCAAGCAACAAAATGGAGGTTGTTCAAAATCTTGGTTGATATTTGGTGACTTTAATGCAGTATTGACTGAGGAGGATAAAATAGGAGGAAATCCAGTTAACTGGGCAGAAGTAAAGGAATTTAGAAACTGTGTGGACCATTGTGGTTGGATTGAACTTCCTCACCAAGGCAATAGATACACATGAAATGATAAACATAATGAATAGAGGATCTTTCTCAAGATAGTTTGGGCTTTCATCAATGATATATGGCTAGACAAAATGCCAGCCTGCAGAGCAATGTTTTTACCTGAAGAAATAAGTGATCACTGCCCAATGCAGCAAACATTAGAAGGAATTAAAGAAAGGAGGAAGAAATCTTTTCAATAATGTAAGGTATGGGATCAACATCCTTGGTTTAAGGCTACTATCAAAGCAGGGTGGGAGGTGCAGATTGAAGGGTGCAAAATGTTAAGAGTATTTAAGAGACTAAAGCTACTAAAGAAAGGTCTGAAGCAACTAAATACTAGGTACTTCAAGAACCTAGTAAGTGAAGCAGATGATAGCATGGAAGAATTAAGGGAAGTACAGGATATGTTGCAAGCAAATCCACTAGATAAGGGTATGCAGCAGAAGATAAGAGAAGTGTATCATCAGTTTAGGAAGATTTCATACATGACAGAGTTATATTTGCAACAGAAGAGCAAAGCAAATTGGATAAGGTTAGGAGATGATAATACAAGGTATTTTCATGGTGTGATCAAGCACAGGAGAATGAAATTAGCTACAACACAGATAACGGATGACCAAGGAATTTGGCAGAGTGATCCAGATGACATAGCTCAAGTGTTTATGGAATACTATGAGAAGTTATTGGAAAAATCTATAAATGCAAGAGTTAGAGCTTTCAATAGTTTTCTTAAGTTGATTAGACCTTACATGAGGAAAGAAGTCAAGGAAGCAATGCTCAAAATTGACAAAATTAAGAGTCCTGGACCTGATGGTTATGGGAGTGGTTTCTACAGATAAGCCTGGGGAATTGTAGGAGCAAACATCACAGAAGCAGTTCTGGAGTTCTTTGAAAATGGTCAGCTCTTGAAACAATTGAACTCAACTAACATTGAATTGATTCCTAAGGTGGATAGACCTGAGTATGCTAGCCAATATAGACCTATTTCCTGTTGTAATGTATTGTATAAATGCATATCAAAGACGATATGCAACAGATTGAAGCAGTCCATAAGCCACACTGTAGCTGACAACCAAGCTGCATTTGCTCAAAGAAGATCTATGATGCATAATGTGCTTATTTGTCATGATCTTTTGAGACATTATGGTAGGAAGACATTGCAAGGTGCCTTATGAAAATTGATCTCTGGAAGGCATATGATATGGTGGACTGGGGGTTTCTTGAAGAGGTTCTGATTGGCTTTGGTATCCCACAGAGATTCATTCACTAGATCATGGTATGTGTAACAACTACTAAATTTTCCATTAAAGTGAATGATGAATGACATGGATATTTTGAAGGGAGAAAGGGATTAAGGCAGGGAGATCCTATGTTTCCTCTTCTATTTGTGTTAGTAATGGAATATTTGTCCAGAGTTCTATCAACTATGAGTCAACTCCCAAATTTTCAGTATCACTGTCACGACCCGAACCTGGAGGCGAGACCGGCACCTAGTGCCTCACTTATACTTGCATACCAAATTGCAACTAAGGGACTCTGAACATAGGATGAACATAGGATGTCATACTATGGCCATGAGCCACATTGCAAGACAACTGCGAATGCTGACTAAATATCAATATAAAGCTGGGGCGACAAGGCTGTCATAATTATTGCAGCTGACAAACCAACCAAATATACATATAAGGCCTACAAGTCTAACATATTACACTAGCTAGTAGGATATGTCTACAAGCCTCTACTGGTGGATATACTATGATCGGAACAGCTCCCCGACCTACTCATAACATATATACATATATACACAAGATGTACATAGAGCTCTAGACTCGGCGACTCCGAAAGGCATGGAGCTTACCGATCAAGCAGTACTCAGGCAACACTTAATGAAGAGGTCTACCCGTCTGTCTATCTGAACCTGTACGCATGAAATGTAACGCCCCTAGAAAAGGGACGTCAGCACGAAATAATGTACTGAGTATGTAAGGCAATATACAAAAAGCTAAAACTGAACTGATAATAAAATAACTGCAAGTAGCTGGAAATCAAAGATAATCTGAAAATATGTTTACTTGCTCATACTGACTCAACTCTCTCAATATAGTAAGTAAAATAGTTGTCCGGCCCTATAAGACTTGGTGTGTATATGTATAACTGCTCTGCCGTAGTAGGCTCGCTCATAGGCGCTCGGCCACAGTAGGATCGACATATAACTTACCATCTGATCAGAGGTTGCCCAATAGGGGTCTGCCCATTGATTATAGCTCGATGATAATGAAAATACTTTAATATTGTATATATGTAAACTCTCTGATCTCTTGACTGGAAGGAAGAAATACCCAATTGAATATGAAGTCCCGATAAAGAGAATATTGTAACTTACAAGACTAAGAAAATATACATAAATTCCGGGATATGAATTTTTCTTTATGCCACGTTATCAAACTTGTGTAATTACGAGATCATGCCAAAATGAAAGAAGAGTTTAGCCTTAACACACCTGGAGTAGGGAAAAATTCGTATGATATTTTTGAGAAGGTTTACAGCGTACTCCTTTAAAATTGCTAAATCTCTGTCCGATCTATTAAAGACCCGTACCCTTCCATGTTAGCTTCAATTTGCCTTCATGTTGGCTTCAAGTAACGTTTCTGTTGGCTTCAGAGAGTCTCATGGAGAGCTCTTTCCTAATCCCTCAAAATGTTAGATATATGAAGTCTTTTAATTAGCTAGGTTATGTAGCTTTTTGTTGAATTTCAAGGTTTATTTTAGCTAGTTGCCACCTAACCCAACATGACTAATGAGTCATTTGGTTTGGGTGGTGGCTTGCTGCCACATGGGGTGGGGGAGGGGTTTTATTCTTATCCAATAATCAATTAACTAATTAGATAATATCCCGTTATCCGGTAATTAATCAATTACCCGCATAATTAAGAATTGTCTCAAATTACTTAAAATTTTACTTATTTTAATACTCTTTTATATATCATACGATCATGGTCATATGGTACCTTGTATGAAACTAGTCCATAAATAACGGGTATTTATAGTCCGGACCGTATTTTATCTCAAAATGCCAAACTTCGACGAAATTCAATTTCATCGATTTGCTTACTCTCTCACCTTCACGAATTTACTTATCTTTTGCTTGAAATAACATAATACTTATAATCTCAAAATAATCCCATTCCCAAACTTATGTCGATTAACTTACGACGAAACTTTAACATTCGAAAATCCGGGATGTAACATCTCATTTTCCGAGCTTCCATCAATTTATTTATGGCTTACTTCTACGTATGAAAATATGGGGTGTAACATCATTCCCTCCTTTGGAACATTCGTCCTCGAATGTTTACTGATCCATTTATCATTCTCATAACCCATAGCTCTGGTGAATACTTCGATACTCCTCTTGCCATCTAGGAAATTGTTTTGTGAATGAATCCCAAAGGACAGGGCATTTCCCCTTTTAGGACTCTTTTGTCGCAACACAACTCGTTGTCGGAATCCATCCGATCTTGTAACCGTTGCTACCTTTTATCATGCAGCCTGTACGACTCTGACTTTGTAAGTGCACCTATGCGACTCTTCTTTCCTTTGTCCTCCAGCTTTTAGCCAATATATAGGCCTCACTTTGTAACCATGTATAGAGCTTAATAAGATGTCCCTCTGGGCATCTATAGGTATACTGAAGTTCTTCGCTTGGTACTTTGTCGAACTTATGAATATTGCTATATCTTATTTCATAGGCCCGATTACCTATCCGCATGACTTTACTGCATCTAAGTAGGTCATAATATACCATAACTCTTACCTCGATTTATCATTACTGAGGTTTGCGTCCACACTCCAGGTTACTCCCGTTGCTTATCCTATATGCATAAAGCTAAGTCTTTTAACGCTTCTTCATTTCTGCTCATTCTAAGACTAATGGTCTAATCTCTTCTCGTACTTTGTATCTTTTACCCATACATTATCGATTCACCTTAATGTTGATCTACAATCTTCCATTGATAACTTGAAACTTCTTCGTAATACCTTGCGACTAGGGCTTATGTTGCATCGAGGAATATTTGAAATGATTTCTATAATTGTATTTCATAGTATGTGATTCACCTTATGGGGGTACTCTAATCTCTTACAATTCATGAAATCCTCTTCCCATTTTTTTCTTCTTCAAATCATTACTCAATCGAAGGCCCAAACGTCATACTTTACTTATCACAATTACACCCTTATTCTGCTACCAGGGTAGCATCCCATCTCTTCTAAATGCTACTAGTCTTAGACTTCTTTGAGTTCATTCAGTCTATATTTAGCTTTCCATAACTTAGAGGAACCATCAACTCCTTTGTTTTCACGGGCTTAATCCCGAAGACTTATCTATTTTCGTCACCTTCTCACTTGCCTTCTTCGTATCCTTACTCTTATTTTTCTAAAACCTTGTTGTTTTATCATACTTTAGCTCGCGATCGATTCCCTTATGCTTTTCTAAAAATCCAGCGAGACATCACATCGTCTCTAAATCTTCTTTTACTCTCTAATTACACCTTTCGGTACTTAGAAACCATAGGCTGGAAGGTATGCCACTGACGATGCTGCAATCATTCCTGGATACTGAATCTCAGCGCTTCTAATCCTTTACCTGAAGTGTGGACCACTCTCATCCTTCTATACTTGAGTATTTCGTATGTTGTTCACCTTTACCTTACTTATTTTAAAATATCACCTCATATTCTTCTATCTTTCTTTCATAACCTCTCTCCCACATAGGTATAAATCAGATCCACCCTTTGAAGCTCTATTATAATACTTGTACCTCTGGTGCCTATATAATCCGGTGGGAGCTCCATACTGAATTCTTATGAGGCCGTTATTTTTCTAACTGGCTTTATCGTATAGATGTTATAGAATATAGTTGGTGTACTATCTCTCTTGTACCTTTGATATTAAGAGTAATTCTGCAATATTCTCAATCACGATTTCTATAATTTTCTGGGTCCAATAATCAGACTCCTGATTTACTTCGTTGATGTAACTCTTTAGTTTCATCTTCCTTCTGATCAGCCTTTATGTAGGCTTAAGCTATCTTCCGATCTGCGGCTCATGATATTACTTTAGCCCTTTCATGGATGCTATGGAATATTCAGGATATAATCTTCTAACAATTCAATCATTTGTCTATGACTTGGACTCAATTCTTTCTTTTAACTTATACCGGAGTCTTCTACGACTGTATATGCTGCATGTATAAAACTCCGAACACTTAAGTACGTTCATAAGATAATCCAATCTGGATCATTGATCGAATAATTTCTTTTGTTCTATCTTAGCTTTCTTTAACGTAAGCTATTACTTTTCCCGGTCTTTCTGCCCCCTTGTTGCATGCATACTTATCTTATCTTAGTTCTCACGCATGCCAGAGGTTTCGTGCAACTCATATGATCTCGAATACTACTTTTAATTTTACTTCCCGTTCATTAGCCATGGTAGGTGCCACTTTCATTTGAAGTGCTTTACAATGTTACTGTAAGACTGTTGTTACACGACCATTTCCTCTCTAGGTTATAGTGCTTAGGTTGCAGCCTTCTTTCTTATTTCCTCAGCTAGTCTTCATTGTAGTACTTAGGGAGAACCCTTGACTCTTGTAAAGCTGTGAGCTTATTACGGACCTTCTGATGTCCTTTCTTGCCTATAATTATCCGTAGTTGCTTATCTCCATGCCTTTGTGCTTGTAAGGTTGCTCCTGAACTAATATTTTGACTGTCTTCCCAGTGGCACTTTCTTTTATCCCCGTAACACTCCACGGTACCTTTAACTAACCCGACTCCTATTTGAATATATATCAAGTATTATAATGACATTACCGCGGGGCTAAATTCCCCATGTTGCGGTTTATTACATTTATCTCGCATGATCTGCTGATTTGTCTGTAACCTCTTGTCTATTCATGACTAGGCTCTTCCTGAATCAACTACTAACCACTTAGCCCATTCTCATATCCATATTCCGTGTAATCTTTCTTGGGTTATTTCATTCTCTTAACTTACCTCATGTACTGGCTCTTTATTTATCAATAACATCCCGGGCAGAAACCCTTACTAATAACAAAATTCCTCACTCGCGATGGTGACACTTAGTGTAACTGGCACATACAGTTCCTTAAGCTTAACTTTGCTCACATTGCCTGCTTTAGGGAAACATCTTCCTAAATGACCATTCTCTGAATTCATCATGGATCTTCTTCTGTTGTCCATTCTATTATTGCCGGAATGCAATCTGAAATTCTCATGATGCGGACTATTATCAAATCACTCAGTTCTTAATTCATGTTTAGTTTATCTCATTCACCAGTCCATACTGATTTCTATTACTTTGAGTTCTAACTTTTCCTTCTGTTAATCACGTTAGAGTTGCGAACTTATTTCTCGAAATGAGGATGTGATTGTATGGCCTATACTCTTTTGTTGTCTTAAGGCCCATCACCTCTCGTCTCTTTTTTCAATTGACTATAGATTTTGTAATACTCTACCATTGCCATCAATGTATCACATCTCACTCATAATGCTTTATTATCCCTCTTCGTACTTCCCAGCTAATATTTCTATCTATCACTTTATTTTGAAAACTTTAACAAGATATTCTTTCGCTTTTACCTCCCCTTGATCCATCTACTGGATCTTCGGGCTGCCTAACATTCTCCCTCTACTAGGGATGGGAGCTACACTAGGGTAATATTTATCCCTTCAAGGTTTCTAGTTCCTATCTTTGTAGTACTCATATATAGTTGTACTATTTTAGAGTGCACCATCTAGGTGTCTCACAGAGAGATCTATTAGCACATTTGCAATATCCTTCGGCAATGTCACCTAACGCAAACAATTCATCCACCATTTTGGGTCACTCTAACCCCAGTCGGATCATGATATTATGTCCTTCTCTTAAACCATATTTGTTAGCTCCCATAGAGCATAACTTAGATCGGTGTGGCCAATTGTACATACCTCTATTACTGTTGAAGGTAATTCAAAATGCTTATATCTCTCTTCCTGAATGATAAATAAGGATAATCTTCATTAGCTGGGTACCTTGTACCCTCTGTCACCTTGTTTTTTTTGCTAGTTAAAACTTGTATTTATCTTTTGAATCTCTTATTATCTTTTACCATAAAGGTGGATAGATATTCTTGACTTAAGGATCCATTTCCCGAAGCTCATCGGGTTCTTCTGACTCAACTCCTTCACAACTGCATTCAATCCTTACCAACCATCTTTCTAAATGTAGGCATCCCTGTATTATGAAAAAGGTTGAGTTTAGGAAATTGTGTTCTTACAACTAAGCTCTACCACATGATCTAGAGTAAGAAGAAAGAGTGACAGTCCTAAATGCCCTATAGTCTCATGCTTATAAGTGTGGTGCACAACACACCCATAAACAAGACTCTACTAGACATGGCTTGTCGACTTCCTAGGACAGAACTGCTCTGATACCAATTTTGTCACGCCCCGAACCTGGGGGCGAGACCGGCACCCAGTGCCTTTGATACCACTTTTGTCATGCCCCGAACCTGGGGGAGAGACCGGAACTCATTGCCTCACCTATCCTTGCTAAGAGACTCTGAACATAGGATGTCATATTGTGGCCATGGGCCACATTGCAAGACAACTGCGAATGCTGACTAAATATTAATATAAAGCTAGGCCGACAAGGCCGTCATAATTATTATAGCTGACAAACCAACCAAATATACATACAAGTCCTACAAGCCCAACATATTACACTAGTTGACAGGATATGTCTACAAGCCTCTACTGGTGGATATACTGTGATCGGAACAGCTCCCCGACCTACTCATAACATATATACATATATACACAAGATGTACATAGAGTTCTAGACTCGGAGACTCCGAAAGTCATGGAGCTTATCGATCAAGCTGTACTCGGGCAACACTTAATGAGGAGGTCTACCCGTCTATCTATCTGAACCTGCACGCATGAAATGCAGCGCCCCTAGAAAAGGGACGTCAGTACGAAATAATGTACTGAGTATGTAAGTCAATATACTGAAAGCTAAAACTGAACTGATAATAAAATAACTGCAAGTAGCTGGAAGTCAAAGATAATCTGAAAATATGATTACCTGCTTATACTGACTCAACTCTCTCAATATAGTAAGTAAAATAGTTGTCCGGCCCTATAAAGCACGACGTGTGTGTGTGTGTATATATATATATATATAACTGTTCTGTTGTAGTAGGCTCGCTCATAGGCGCTCGTCCATACTAGGCTCTGTGTCTCGACAAACTGGGCTCGCTCATAGGCGCTTGGCAACAGTAGGATCGACTTATAACTTACCATCTGATCAGAGGTTGCCCAATAGGGGCCTGCCCATCGATTATAGCTCGATGGTAATGAAAATACTTTAATACTGTATATATATAAACTCTTTGATCTCTTGACTGGAAGGAGGAAATACTCAATTGAATATGAAGTCTCGATAAGGAGAATATTGTAACTTACAAGACTAAGAAAATATACATAAATTCCGGGATATGAATTTTTCTTTATGCCACGTTATCAAACTTGTGTAATTACGAGATCATGCCAAAATGAAAGAAGAGCTTAGCCTTACCTGAAGTAGGGAAAAATCTATGCGATATTTTTTAGAAGTTTTACACCGTACTCCTTTAAAATTGCAAAATCTCTGTCCGATCTATAGACCCGTACCCTTCCATGTTAGCTTCAATTTGCCTTCATGTTGGCTTCAAGTAACGTTTATGTTGGCTTCAGAGAGTCTCATGGAGAGCTCTTTCCTAATCCCTCAAAATGTTAGATATATGAAGTCTTTTAATTAGCTAGGTTATGTAGCTTTTTGTTGAATTTCAAGGTTTATTTTAGCTAGTTGCCACCTAACCCAACATGACTAATGAGTCATTTGATTTGGGTGGTGGCTTGCTGCCACATAGGGTGGGGGAGGGGTTTTATTCTTATCCAATAATCAATTAACTAATTAGATAATATCCCGCTATCCGGCAATTAACCAATTACCCGCATAATTAAGAATTGTCTCAACTTACTTAAAATTCTATTTATTTTTAAAAATCTTTTATATATATCATACGATCATGGTCATATGGTACCTTGTACGGTACTAGTCCATAAATATCGGGTATTTATAGTCAGAACTGTATTTTATCTCAAAATGCGAAACTTCGACGAAATTTATTTTCATCGATTTGCTTACCCTCTCACTTCACGAATTTACTTATCACTTGCTTGAAATAGCATAATACTTATAATCTCAAAATAACCTCATTCCCAAACTTATGTTGATTAACTTACGATGAAACTTTAACATCCAAAAATGTGGGATATAACATCTCATTTTCCGAGCTTCCATCAATTTATTTATGGCGTACTTCCACGTATGAAAAGATGGGGTGTAACAATCACCCCATGTGCAAGCAACTAAAGTTAACTCACTTGATATTTGCAGATGATCTTATGACCTTCTGCAAAGGTAATCTGGCTTCAATTAATAGGGTGGTAGAAGTTTTGAATAACTTTAGTGAGGCATCAGGATTGATTGCTAATCAAGAGAAATCCAATATTTTCATTGCTGGGGTGGATGACTTGACAAAGGAGCAGTTATTAGCAAAAACAGGTTTTACTCAAGGTTCCTTCCCAATTAGATATCTTGGACTTCCCTTTCATTTAAGAAATGGAACAAATTGGATTGTTGTCAGCTGGTAGACAGAATAACTAGCAGGATAAAAACCAGATACTCTAAGCAACTATCATATGCAGGTAGGCTGCATGTGGTAAATTCTATGTTGTTTTCCATCTACAACTTCTGGAGCTCTGTATTCATTCTACCTCAGGCTGTGGTACAAAAGGTTGACAACATATATAGGGACTATCTTTGGGGGAGTATTGAAGATAGGAGGAAACTTGCCTTAGTGGCATGGGAAAGAATATGTCTTCCTAAGAAATTTGGTGGGCTGAATGTTAAAGGAAGTAAACTATGGAATGTAGCATCAGTGGGGAAATTATTATGGCATTTAATCAATAACAAAGAAGCTCTATGGGTAAAGTGGGTGCATGGACTGCATATGAAAACTGATACAAGCATTTGCACTCATAAGATACCAACTGATTGTCGTTGGTATTGGAAGAAGATTAACTCTTTAAAGGAGGATATGAATAGATAATATGAACAAGGAGTGTACAACTTGGAAAGGGGTGATGGTTACTCAATAACTAGGAGTTATATTGCACTGCTAGGGGAAATGCAAACACGGCATATAGCAGATTTGATATGAAGTAGTGTAGCACAGCCAAAACAAAGGTTTTTATGTGGCTAGGAGCTCAAAGGAGACTACTAACAAAGGGAAAGGCTGGTGAAGTTGCAGATTCATGTAGATAATATAGAGTGTTGTTTATGTGAGGAACAAAAAATTGAAACAAGTCAACATTTATACGTTGAATGCAACTGGATAAGGAATGTTCGTGATGAGATGTTGAGATGGCTTGGTGTACAATTGCAAGAAGGAGACATAGCGAGTGTAGTAAACAACAAAAAGAAGAAGTAGAAATAGTTAAAAAAAGAAGTGGTTGCAGCAACAATGGGAGCTGTCTTCTATCATACGTGGAAGGCAAGAAATTGGAAGATCTTTAAAGAAACTAATGTAAATAGTGTAGATACTACAGAACAGATTAAGCAGGAAATATTAGTTAGATTAAGTATTATCCATAATTTATGGAAGGCTAATAGCTGTAGAGAATTCTTGAGGAATATCACTGATATATAGACTAGTTTGAGATGGAGCATTCATAGAACCTTTGATGAGGTGATTATGGTGTAAAGTGCTCAATATGTGTAATCATTTGGTTGATCAATGGTAATATTCACATTGTTACCAAAAAAACTATTGAAGCTTTACAGATGCTGAAAACAACGCCCAAATTTAAATAGTCAAACAGGACCCTAACGCAACTACCTATTAAATCTGAAACATGTTTAAAGTAGCTATATTTAGCTAGAGCCCTAACAGTTTTTTGACCAAACCCACTTTAAATTATCTTTAAATGAACTCAAATTTCATATTCTAATTCTTACAAGCATTTGCAACAAGTGTTAATACAATACACATTCGATTATGAAGTTCAAGCAACTATATTAAGCTTTCAATTACCAAACCCAAGTTTCAAAGCTTCTTCAATGGTGCACCAACTTTATTTTTTTCAGTTATTAGCCACCAAATTCGAACTATAACTACGATATTAGCTTTTCACAATAGCTCCCAGATGATTCAAAAATAGCAGTCAATGTATACCTTTGCAGTATATTTTATACTGTTATAGTATAACATTACAGTATAATGTATATTGTTACAATATACTATTACAGTATACTATTGTAAAGTTGTATGCTCTTATAGTATACTTTACGACTCGATCGATCGTTTTGTGTATTGTAGCCATATTCTCCCTATTTATTGCCACTTTTATATTTATTTGCGGTTATGTGACTTTCTAGGGGTGATTGGATTGGTTTCAGGGGAGTTTCAGTGTGAATTGGGACACTTAGTCCCAAGGTTGAAGGCTTAAGTTGAGAGAGTTGACCGGAGTTTGACTTTTATGTAGACGAGTCCAAAATGGAGTTTGGATGGTTCCGATAGCTTCGTATGGTGATTTTAGACTTAGACATATGTCCGGATATTGATTTGGAGGTCCGTAGGTTGGTTTGACGCTTTTTGGCGAAAGTTGGAAAGTTGAAGGTTTAGAAGGTTGAGAGGTATGACCGAGAGTTGACTTTGTTAATATCGAGTTCAGATTTTAGTTCTGGAAGTTGTAATAGGTATGTTTTGTCATTTGGGACTTGCATGCAAAATTTGAGGTCATTTGGAGTTGATTTGATATGGTTCGACATTAGTTTTAGGAGTTGGAAGTTCATTAGTTTAATTAGGCTTGAATTGGGGTGCGATTCATGATTTGATATTGTTCGATGTGATTTGAGGCTTCGAGTAAGTTTGTAATATATTTTAGGATTGGTTGGTGTATTGGATGGGGTCCTCAAGGGCCTCGGGTATGTTTCGGATGGTTGACGGATCATGTTTGGACTTAGAGGAATGGATGATGGCTTCAGGTCTGGAGAAATTGCACTTATGTTGTTTTGGTCGCAAGTGAGAGACCGTAGAAACGGCCTGGTAATCGCAGGAGCCGGAATGGCTGGAGTTGTGGAGGAGCGCATGTGCAAGGATTTTTCGCATTTGCGGGCTCACAGGTGCAGGCAATAAGCACAAAAGCGAAGTTGAGTGGAGTCATGGATTTTGGCATATGCGGACATGTGGGCGCAGGTGCGCATGCACAGAAGCGCAAATGAGACCACATAAGCGAAAGTTTGCTGGAAGGCGAGGGAACACAGATGCGGAAAGAGTCCGCTGAAGCGGACTCGCAAATGCGATGGGAGTTTCGCAAAAGCGGAAGGGTGGATTTTATAAGAAGTCGCAGATGCGGCCACTTTTCCTCAGAAGCGGGACCGCAGGTTCAAAAAGCGCTGAAAAACTTTTAAAACGAGGGTTGTCTTTTTTTCCCTTATTTTGGACATATGAAGCTCGGCTAAGGGCGATTTTTAGGAGACTTCTTGCTATAATTGAAGAGGTAAGTGAAGCTTAATCACTTCTGATGTTAGATATAAAATATTGATTGATTATTACACCTAGTTTATGTGAATTTGAAGTAAAATTAGGGGATTTTAGACTATGTTGTTGGAGAGTGAGGTTTGATAATTTGGGGGTTGATTTGTGGATTTAATTGGATGGAATTAGTATGGTTGAATTGATAATTGAACGAGTATTCGAAATTTGTGAATTTTGTCGGGTTTCGGGGTGCGAATCCGGGGTTAACTTTTTGGGTTGACTTTGCATATTTGATTTAAGAATTTAATTTTATCATTTGGGATTATTTCCTATGGCTATTATTGATGGTATTAAGTTCCTTTGACTATATTTGAGTCGCTCAAAGACCGATTCGCAAGGCAAGGCCTTTTCAGAGTATTGAGTTGCGCATTTTGAGGTAAGTAACATTTTCAAACTTGGAATTGAGGATAATTATCCTTGGGAACCAAGTTATTTGTGGTGTATTGGAGTGACGCATATGCTAGGTGATGGGAATTTGGGCTTGCACCGGGGTAATTATGATTCGAGTTGACTTTTGGACTATATTGCTAATATACCATGTTTTATCCGTGTTTTTCCTAGTTATTGGATTTACTGAGCTATGATTCATGCTAGAAATCATATTTACGCTATATGGTTACTAGTTTGATACTTAATGAGGTTATTTCTATTTTTTTAGGTTATCTGACTAAACTGTAATTATACACTTAGTCATGATTCTTCATTTGCATATCATATCTCAGTCTCTGCTTATCACTCATTGTTACACCACATGTTGTTATTATTTTTCCATGTGGTGTTATTGGGCTGAGTGATATGGGGTTGTGAGACCTTGAGACTTGAGAGGTTGATGACTGAGGTGGGCCTTAGAGGCGCGTTGAGAGTGTTATTTGGATCGGGTTGCACGTCGCAACAGGCCTTATTTGCTTTATTATTATTTGGAGGCCATATTGGCTTTTTATTAGTGCTTGGGCAGGATTTGCCCCTCCGAAGTCTAACATACTCGCAGTGAGCGCATGCACAATGATATTCATATACATGCTTTGGTGAGGGCCATTGATGCCAGGCACCTCTACAGTGCTGAGTGATTTTCTGTTTGTAATGAAGTGGGCATTTGAGACAGACAACTTGAGTGTGTTGAGAGTGAGAGCACATGGGGTTACCACCGTAAAATAATTTATTTGACATGCATAGTTGACATGTAGGCATAAAGATGTATCATTCCTCATGCTAGTTGGTAACTAAAATTGTTCATATCAGTGTTGGACTTAATTGTTATACTTGAAAGCATGTTTAAATTCCTGTAATGTAAATGAGCCGATCATGATAATTCATTTGAGTTACTTATTGTTAGTGTCATCATTATATCTGTGTTGTCCTTAATATTAGTTTCTAATTGTTTTTCTGAGCTCGTCACTGCTTTCAGCCAAAAGTCAGTTTTATCACTTTTTGAATACATGGGGTCGGTTATACTAATACTAATACACGATGTATACTAATACTATACAAACAATGGCTGCCAACTCCAAATCATGCACAAGGTAATTCTTTTCATGAACCTTTAACTGCCGTGACGCATAGGCTATCACCCTACCGTCCTGCATTAACACCGCACCAAGCCCAATATACGATGCATCATAATACACGATGTAAGATCCCGAATCTGTAGGTAATATCAACACTGAAAATGTAGTCAATGCAGTTTTGAGCTTCTGTAATCTCTCCTCACACTCCTCAGACCATCTGAAAGGAGCACCCTTCTGGGTCATTCTAGTTAAAGGCGCAGTAATGGACGAGAAACCCTCCACAAAATGACGATAATAACCCGCCAAACCCAAGAAGCTCCAAATCTCTATAGCTAAAGACGGTCTAGGCAACCTCTAAATTGCCTTAATCTTCTTCGGATCTACCTTGATCCCCTCACTAGACAACACGTAGCCCAAGAACGCCACTGAATCAAGCCAAAACTCACACTTGGAGAATTTAGCATATAGTTTCTTCTCCCTCAAAGTCTGGAGAACGAGCCTCAGATGCTGCTCATGATCCTCCTGGTTGCGTGAGTACACCAATATATCATCAATGACTACTATGATGACATAATCAAGATATGGTTGAAACACACTATTCATCAAGTGCATAAAGACTGCTGGAGCATTAATCAACCCAAAAGACATCACTAGAAACTCGTAGTGACCATAGCGGGCCCTGAAAGCCATCTTCAGAATATTTAAATCTCAAATATTCAACCGATAATACCCGGATCTCAAATCAATATTCGATAACACTCTAGCACCTTAAAACTGATCAAATAAGTCATCAACGCATGGTAGTGGATACTTGTTCTTAATTGTAACTTTGTTCAACTGCCTGTAATCAATACACATCCTGAGAGTACCACCCTTCTTCTTCATAAATAGAATCAGTGCACCCCAAGGTGACACACTAGGCCTGATGAAGCCTTTATCAAGTAGCTCCTGCAATTGTTTCTTCAACTTAATAGGTTCCATGCGATACGATGAAATAGAGATAAGCTGAGTGCCTAGTACCAAGTCAATACTAAAATCTCGGAAGTCTCTCACTACCGGAACTAACTAAATAGTAGGAGTATCAGCACTAACATCCCTCACGAATGTCAAATATGCCAAACATTCCCTCTCAACCATCTGTTGATCCTTCAAATGTGAAATCACTGGGAGCCTCTACACTCCACCGCGCCCCTCCCCCACGGCATCGCCAAAGTCACGGTCTTAACGTGATTATCCAGAATGGCTTGACATGGAGACAACCAATCTATGCCCAATATCACGTCAACATCAACTATGTCAAGCAGTAAAAGATCAACCCTCATCTTATAACACTTAATAGTCACCACACACGACCAATACACACGATCCACAATAATAGAAGCACCCATCGACGTAGATATGTGAACAAGCATAACTAAAGAATCACTGGGCATATCCAAATAACGAGCAATGTATGATGACACATATGAATAAGTGGAACCAGGATCAAATAACACTGAAGCATCTAGTAGCACACTAAAACAATACCTGTGATAATAACATTGGAAGAAACTACCTATAGCCTAGAGGGAAAAGCATAACATCGATCTTGACCACCATTTGATCGACCCCCTCTAGGGCAACCTCGAACTGCCTGAGTCCCACCCCGAGCTTGCTAAGCAGGTGGTGTAGTAACTAGTGCGAAAGTCGTAGCCTAACCTCTCTACTACATGGGACCTCCGATAATACGGGGGAAAAACCTCATCACGTGCCCCAACTCCCCACATTCGTGGCAATCTCAATCTAGGTATGAGGGCAGCGCATGAACTAAACTAATGGAGCACGGTATGAATCCAGAGCTAGGAGTGTACCGAAGATGACTGAACTGGACGAGTGTTGTGCAAACTATGGCTAGCTAATGCACCATGATGAATCGGACGAGCCATCTAAGTGGGCCTTAAAAGACGACCTCTGCTGTGATATGACTGACCTCCAGATGAGGTACCACTGAAACCACTTGAACTCTAGAGCCTCTTGCCCTCCCGCTCCTCACGCTCAAGCTTGCGAAGATGCTTCAAATGCCTAGCAATCTGGATCATCTGATCAAACCTAAAGTCTTTCTCGGCCTCTCGAGTCAAATTGAAGCATAGGCCATAACTGAGGCCATCAATAGACCTCCTGATCCTCTCTCTCTCTCAGTGGGTACTAACCATACTACATGACGAGCCAAATTTGCGAACCTAGTCTCATACTGAGTCACTATCATACCCTCCTAGTGTAGCCACTCAAACTAACTATACAACTCATCTCTGCGATTCTGGGGAACAAACTTCTCTAAGAAGAGAACTAAGAATTGATGCCATGTTTAGTGGTGCTGCACTGGCCGTCCTGCTTAACTGATAAGCCTGCCACTCTCTGTAGGCTACCCCTATCAGCTGAAATATGGTAAATGCAACCCCACTAGTGTCCAAAAGACCTGTTGCATGAAGAATCTGCCAACACCTATCTAGAAAATCATGAGCCTTTGACTCTGCTACACTGAACTCTGAAGGCTTAAGCCTCCCAAACTGCTTCAACCTCTTCTGCTCCTTATCACTCAAAGGTGGGCAAACCTCCGCCCGAGCAGCAGCAACTGACTGAACCAGTAATGAACCTAGTGTTTGGTGACCCTAAGCTAGCTACTTTAGAGTACGAGCGACAGGAGTCTGGACACCTCCCCCAGACTGTGAGATAGCTGGTACAACTAGGATCGAAACTGCCTAAGCCAGGCTTGTGCACATAGTCAAAATCTGGCTTAAGGCCTCTTAAATGCCAGGAATAACTATAGGCACTGCCAGTTCCTAAGCTAGTCCCACCAGCTTAACAATATCTTGTACTTGCTCCTCAGTTGGAGCAGCTGGTGGCTCCACAGGTGATGTTTTGGCTATAGTACGGGTTGCACCTCGGCCTCTACTGCAGCCCTGACCTCTCGCGGCCTTAACTGGTGGTACTGGTGGTCGTCCGCCTAATTCGATCACATGTGTCCTCACCATCGTGGTCGCAAGACACTTTCCATCCCTTAATATCAAAATTTCTAACAAACTTCAATTGATTAAACATCCTCAAGCCCGATCTTCACAATGATTTGAAGGTGAATTTTACTCTACCTTAATTCCAAAGTATTTCAACTCTTTATTCATCCTCAAAAATGCCTTTTCCCTAGTTGTCCAATTCAAACTTAAATCAATTTTCTAAGATCTGGCCAAAAATTCCGCATGCATGTCATGTCATTAAAACTAGCGGGAAAAGAACTAAGCATGGAGTGACACAAAAAGACAAACTGTATTTTATTGAGTAAACAACAAGACAAACAACCTAAAATCTGAGTTACAACCCTAAATAACCCGGCTAATGAAAATAGTAACAGAACAGAAAGACAAGACTCACACAAACAAAATAGAGGGATAGAAGGGTTTGACTCAATAAAACAAATAAAATCTGGATCACAACCCTAAAATAACCCAGATAATAGAAAAAACATCAAAACAAACTACCAAGATTCCTTCCTAGTGAGAAGGGAATGACTTTTCAACTGCTAAGCTTGATATTTAGCCACAAATTTGCTCATCAGAATCAGCAGAGCCTTCTCCAATTTCAAAATCATTAACTTCAGTTAGCAAATTCCTGAGAGGATTCTCATACTCCCTGTCACCATGCATCATCCCCACAAAGTGTGCATCATCATGTGTAGGTAAAGGATTCTGCGCGATATTCTGGGTGTCACTGTCTTGGATCACAATCAGGTTTTCCTGGATCATCCTTTATATTTCTATTTTCAAATCCCGACAGCTTTCAACATTGTGCCCCTGGGCATTGGAATGGTATTCACACCTTTTAAAAGGGTCAAAGCTTCTTGCACGTGGGTCCACTTGATTTGGAGGAATAGGTGCAATCATGTCATAATGCTTTAATTTCTCAAACAAGCTTGCATAGGACTCTCCTATTGGTGTAAAATTATCTTTCAACTTTTGTTCCCCTCTATACCTCTGGCCTGGATGTGGGTTATAGGGTACCTGAAAATTTTATGAAAGTTGGTGGAGATTTTATGATGCTCGTGCTCGCCTACTGGGGTGTTTTGGTGGCTGGACAACATACTGATGTGGAGCGACAGAGTATTGTGGGTTCTGAGGTGGATAGCAATGCTCAGGGGAGTCATGGGAAACCTGATGAGGCTGCTCATACCTTCGAGGTGTTTTCCTGGGACCTCTTCTCGACCCTGTTGTCATCATGATTTCTTCATCCTTCTCATTCGTGCCACTAAAATTATCAAATTCAACCTGGACAGCCTAAGTTGCGGCTTTAAGAACTGTTTGACTTATAATTTTGCCTCTCTTAAGACCATTCTCTACCATTTCTCCCATTTTGATTGCTTCCGAGAAGGATTTGCCCACTGCGAACATCATGTTTGAAAATAATCTGGCTCTTGAGCCTGAAGGAAGATAGTGATTAGCTCGTGGTCGTCCATGGGTGGCTTAACTCTGGCTGCTTGCTCTCTCCATTTTATAGAATATTCCCTGAAACTTTCAGTTGGTTTCTTTTTTAAGTTTGGAAGGGAATTACGGTCTAGGGCGATGTCGATGTTGTATTGAAACTGTTTGACAAAGGCCCGTGCCATGTCATCCCAGACATACCAGCGAGACGTGTCTTGATCCATTAACCATTTGGAGGCTACTCTCGTAAGGCTTTCCCCAAAATAAGCCATCAACAATTCTTCATTTCTTCCCGCACCTCTCAGTTAATTGCAATACCTTTTCAGGTGGGCTATAGGGTCTCCATGTCCATCATACTTTTCAAATTTTGGAGTCTTGAAACCAGGCGGCAAGTGGACATCAGGGAACATACATAAATCCTTGAAGGCAATGCTTTTCTGACCAGTCAAAGCTTGCATGTTTTTCAACTGTTGTTCTAAACTTTTCACTCTTTGGGTCATTTCTTCTTGTGCCATCTTTGGGGCAGGCTTCTCAATGTTTGCAGGAAGATCAAACAAGTACGAGTGGTACTCAGGAGAGTGGTACTGCTCTTGCTGGGTAGCAAACTGTGACTCATGAGTTTTCCTCTGCACCACTGTCGGCTGTGGGATGGTGAAGACAGGCATAACAATAGTGGTTATCTAATTGGTTGTCGATGGAACACTTTGGAGGCGCGCAACAGAAGTTCCAACTGTAGCCGCACAGTTGGGATAAAGACTGAACCCAGGTGGATGGGATTGTTCAGACAATGAGACCTGAATGGTAGTAGTCGAGATGGGTGTGGACTCTAGGAAACCATGAGAAGAAAATGGCGGTCCTTGGCCATTGGCCCATGCTTGACACATTCCAATCATTTGTTGTTTCAGTATTCTATTTTCCTCAACCATAGCAGACTCTTGTTGAACCCTCTGACCCTGAGTCTCTTGAGCATGGTGGTCCTGGAGCTGCCAATATCTCTACTAGCCGAGGGCGAACAACATCACCCATAGAGAGCTTTTCCATGTACTGGACTGGTTCTAACTCCTCGAATCCCATGTACTGGTTTAGAGTGCACTGATCGAATCTAACTTTCAAATTCCGCACTTTGATAACTTTGGTACCCTTCTTGATGTGTGTCATATTGGTATAGAATTCACGTACCAAGTGCTCCTTGGCATCCTTGAAACTGTTGGTGAACCACATCCACCCCTGGAGCTCCCTGAACTACCTAAGGACATTTGGATTGGATTTATCCAAATCCTTCAGTAAAATTTGCCGCTCAAGTGTTAGCGATCGTTGGGGCCACCACTCTCTGAACTTGGTGAAAGCTGTTAAGCTTACAAATATGTCTTCCCACATCTTCTTCTTTTTCGACCTCTCAAGTCCTCCCACTCTAGTGTCACCTCCTCTACCATCATCAGGAACATCATCATCATCATCCACAACAATTGGTATAGGAGGAGTGTTTATAGAGGAGGGCTCTGAACCCTGGTTGCCGGCATCTGAACCCTCAGAAGAACTTGCTGAGGTGGAGGGTTTGTCACGGAGTTGGTATCTCCCTCGGAAGTGTGACGGTTGGGACTGGGCCTCAGTTTGTTCTTCCAGGGAGTGACCTTCGGAGGCTTCCCTAGACGGGATATATGAGCCTGATTTAGAAGGCTCTGTGGCGCTACCTCTCCCCGAGGTTTGCTTTTTTGTAAGTGTTTTTTTTATGTACTCCCAAAGGTGGAGTACCTTGTCCCCATCCTCGGGAGGGTTCACCTCTTCCTTTAGATGTATCTCTTCTACCTCGTAATCAAACTATTGTCTGCAATATGAGGCACATAAGTCAGTTAGAGCTCAAAACAATATACACAAATGCATGAAAGTTGCAGGAAATCATACTACAAAAGAGGTAGTGCGGACCGCACAATTTTGAGTGCGACCATAGACTGCCTTGCGGATTGCACAATTTCGAGTTCAGCCGCACAATCCTAATTCCAGGACACTGGTTCTCTGAAGTTCCAAAGTGCGGTCGCACACATTTTTCTGGGGCCGCACACATTTTTCTGTAAATCGCGCAATTTTGAGTGCGTTCCGCACAATTCATGCAACACTTTTGCCCTAAGTTTAAGATCTAAGGGCCGCACAAATTTGTGTACTGCCGAACAATTTGAAATTACGCAGCACTGACTTTATGTTTTGCAATTTTCACACAAATTAGACATGGTATTTACAATTAAACATGATGAATGATCTACCTAGGCCCAAATGAACATATATGATATTACCCACATGATTTTAAGTACACATGACTAACAATTGACATTCTAGGTCTAAAAATAACTCTACCATAGAAGAACAAAAACTATGAAAAATTGAAAAATCCAAAGATGTAATGAACATACCAGTTACGAAGGATGCATGTAAGAATATACACAGATGAAATGAGTGAGGATTGTGAGCTAATTGGACATGCACTATGCTTGCTTAGGTCTCAAGAACTCAGAGTGTGTAAAGTTGTGAATAGAGCACTGAGGTTCTATTTATAGGTTGACCAAGTCACCCCAAACTTAAGCTGAGTGCGGACCGCACTCTTTAACTGGATTTGCTGAAACTCTGCGATTCACACAAAAGTGAGTGCGGCCGTAAAATTTGTGCAGCTGCAGATTGGCTATGAAATTTGACAAACCAACTTCAGGGAGCTTGCAATTTTTGTCCTCGAGTTGTGCGACCGCACACTGTGGCCATAGAGTGATTTCTGTTCTTGCAATCAAAATTGTGTGGTCCGCACTTTTACAACACTTAACAAATTTTTATGACACAGCCCCTACAATGCACACCCATTCCTACATACACTTCAAAACTAGTTAGCACAAAACAAAGCCTATCTAATGAAGAAGAGAAAGAAAAAGAAAAATACACATGGGTTTCCTCCCAAGAAGCGCCTGATTTAACATTGCGGCACAACACAGATTACCAATTATTTGAAATGAAGAACCGCCACGACGTGGCCATTATCAACTTTACCAAGATAGTGTTTTACTTGGTGCCCATTGACTTTAAACACCTCATCATTTTTATTTTTCAAGTCCAAAGTACCAAAGGTGGTTACATTCACCACTTCAAATGGGCCACTCCATTTGGACTTCAACTTACCCGGAAACATCCGTAACTAGGAATTGAACAATAACACGAGATCACCTTCTTTAAACTCCTTGTTTCAGATGTAATTGTTATATAGATACTTCATCTTCTCCTTTTATAGGAACGAGCTTGTGTAAGCATGGTACCGGAATTCATCTAGACCATTCAATTGTTCCACCCTAAAGTTTGCGGCGACATCCCACTCAAAGTTCAACTTCTTCAAAGCCTGCATGGCCTTATTTCAAGTTCCACCAAAAGATGACACGCCTTCTCGAACACCAAGTGGTATGGAGACATCCCGATCGGTATTTTGTAGGCCGTCCTATAAGCCCATAGAGCATCATCAAGTTTTCTAGACCAATCCGTCCAGTTGGCATTCACTGTCATTGACAAAATACTCTTGATCTCCCGGTTGGAGACTTCAACTTGTCTGCCTTCTTGAGGATGATAGGGGATTGATACTTTGTGAGTGACACCATACTTTGTGAGTAAGGTATCAAAAGCATTGTTGCAAAAATGCAAACCCCCATCACTTATGATAGCCCTTAGAGTACCGAATCTTGTAAAGATTTTCTTCTTCAACAATGCCACCACACTCCTCGCTTCATTGATGGGAAAAGCAACAGCCTCGACCCATTTAGACACATAATCAACCACGACTAGAATGTAGGTGTTCCCACACGAGCTAACAAACGGACCCATGAAATCATACCCCACACATCGAAAATATCTATCTCCAAAATGGTGGTGAAAGGCATTTCATTTTTCTTTGAAATGCCACCGGCCTTTTGGCATTCAACACAACACTTGACAAGCTCACTAGCATCCTTGTATCGAGTAGTCCAATAGAATCCAGAACTCAACACTTTTGCCTCCGTTATCGCTCTACCATGGTGACCACCATACGGTGAAGAATGGCAAGCCTCAAGAATTTTCATTTGTTCCTCCTCCGGTACGCATCTTCGAATCACACCATCGGTACAAATCCGAAAGAGGTACGGTTTATCCCAATAATAGTCAAGGCAATCCCGTTTGAGCTTCTTCATTTGGTTTGAAGAGAACTCATTATTGATATGGCTAAAAGTTGCTCGTTAAGGAAGGAATCATTGATCTCAAGGCCGTCATGTGGCCTCCCCTCCTCCTCCAATCAAGACAAGTGGTCCGCAACTTGATTTTCACTACCTTTACGGTCTTGGATCTCTAGATCGAACTCTTGCAATAGAATCACCCACCTCATTAACCTCGCCTTTGAATCCTTCTTGCTTATTAAGTACCGAAGCATAGTATGATCAGTGTGGATAATCACTTTTGTACCCATCAAGTACAGGCGGAACTTCTCCATAGCAAAGAAAATAACAAGGAGCTCTTTTTCGGTCACCGTGTAATTGACTTGGGCATCATTCATGGTCTTACTATCATAGTAGACCTGATGGAAGATTTTGTTGATTCGTTACCCTCAAACTGCTTCAACCGCCACATCACTTGCTTCACACATGAGCTCAAACGGTAAGCTCTAATCCAGTGCAGTAATAATAAGAGTAGTAGTCAACTTGAACTTAAGCAATTCGAATGCCTTCATGCAATCTTCATTGAAATGGAACTTGGTATCCTTCTCCAAAAGCTTACATAAGGGGTTCACCACTTTGGAAAATCCTAGATGAATCAACGATAGAACTCCGCATGACCCAAGAAACTCCTCACTCCCTTCACGGATGTAGGGGTGGGAGTTTAGAAATCACCTCTATTTTGGCCTTGTCGACCTCAATACCATTCTTTGAAATTTTATGGCGAAGGACAATGCCTTCCTCGACCATGAAGTGACATTTCTCCTAATTCAATACCAAGTTTATTTCTTCATTTCTGCCAAGACCTTATCCAAATTTTTCAAGCAATCATCAAAAGAATTCTCGGCCAAGGAAAAGTCATCGATGAAGACCTCAAGAAATTCCTCTACCATGTCAGTGAAGATAGCCATCATACATCGTTGAAAAGTCACTGGTGCAATAAAAATTTGATTGTAGCCAGAATACCCATCGAGGAAACAATAGAAACCACGACCATCCAACCTATCAAGCATTTGATCAAGGAAGGGAAGTGGGAAATGATCTTTCCTTATGACTTTGTTGAGCTGGCGATAGTCCATACACACTCTCCACCCGGTCACCGTTCTTGTAAGAATTCTTGCATTGCTTCATTTAGCCTCCTTTAATATTCAACAGAGTATTTGGCACCCTCCTCCAAGATAATCTTGTGCATGCAAAAGGCGGAGCTTATGCCCCGAATATCCGCCAATATCCATCCTATAGCTTTCTTCCTCTTTTGTAGCGCCGCCAGTGTGGAGTCTACCTGCACGTTAGTCAAGCAAAAGGAAAGAATAACTGATAAAGTAGAACAAGGGCCAAGGAATTCATACCTGAGATGTGGAGGCAATGTCTTTAACTCCAAGGTAGGAGGCTCCTCGATTGAGAGCTTTGTTGGAGGAGTTTTCCGGTTTTCAAGATCCAAGGATAACTTGCGGGGTTCATAAGTGTATGACCCCTTTCCTTGCAAAGCATTAACACATTCCACATAGCCATCCTTCTCCTCATTATCATCAAGATTAAGCAAAACGACCTCCAAAGTATCCTCAATATTAATTGTGGCACTAGCATCATCAATAATCACATTAGTCACCAAGTCCACAAACGAACAAACTTCATTACTATTTGGTTGCCTCATAGATTTGCACACATGGAAGACCACCTTTTTATCACCCATCCGGAAGGTGAGCTCACCGGCTTCCACATCAACAAGAGCCTTCCCCGTAGCAAGGGAAGGTCTACCCAAAATAATAGGCACATCATAGTCCACTTCATAATCAAGAATCACAAAGTCCGCCGGGAGGATGAACTTGTCAACACGAACCAATACATCTGTTTACCGTGAAAATGGTAATAACAATTAGATTTGATTTTGTGGTTCTAAAAATATGCTATCTATTTTTATGCTAATTGTTTAGACAATAGATGCTAAGTGAAAGATCAAAAGATAAGACAAGAGCTCGTAGACTGTGCAATAATCAAACCAAATGGCTGGAAATCAGGGCCTCGAGCTTGCATACTCTGGGCCTCGAGGTCGAGTCGGATGCCCGACTAAGAGCAGTCAATGGAGGATCAACAGTTATGATAAATTTGATGGCGGCTCTTTATGGCTAATAATGAGCAATAACTGAAGAACAATAAATAGGACACGATGGATGCAAACAATAAATGCAAATAAAGGGGGTCAAAAGAGAATGTGTTAGAGAGCAAAGAGAATGTGTTAGAGAGCGAAGAGAATGTTCTTGTGTATTCAATATTGTGGATCAGATAATCTTATAAAATAACAAGGATCCCCTTTATATATGCGAGAATCCCAACATAGTACAAATGGATTTATTACAAAGATATATGGCTGGTACAACCATTTAATGCCACAGTACGGGCCCATGCTAGACCTAGGTCAGCTTTAATCGCGTGCTTTGGGAACTTCCCGTCTGTCCATCATAGCCTTTGATTTGTACTGCCTCGGGGTTGACCGTTGAGAACCCTCAGGGGTGAACTCCAACCTAAACTTCGAGCCTTCCGGGGGTGGTCTCTACGAGGCACCCTAACGATCATAAAATCAGGCCCTCCGATTTACCGTATACAACATCATCAATAATACCCAATGGTCTCTTCTTAGTACGATCCGCCATTTGTAACCTCATGGATGTGGGTCTTGGTTGCCCAATTCCAAAGTTTTGAACACCGAATAGGGCATCAATGTGATACTTGCCCCAAGATCACATAAATCTTTGGCAAAGTCGGCACTTCCGATGGTACAAGGGATTGTGAAAGTGCCCAGGTCTTCCAATTTAGGAGCCATTGAGTGCACAATTTCACTCACTTGATGTGTCATCTTTGTAGTCTCACAATTCATCGACCTTTTCTTGGTCACCAAGTCCTTCATGAACTTTTCATAACCCAACATTTGCTCCAAGGACTCAACCAATAGTACATTAACAGACAAACTCTTCATCATGTCAATAAACTTTTTGAATTGGTTCTCGCTATTTTGCTTGGCAAGCCTTTGAGGGTATGGAGGAGGCCTTGGTGTTGGTGCCTTAGCTTTTGGCACTACTGGTTTCGGTATGTTAACAATGTGCTCCCTAGACGGGTTCACTTCTTCTTGAGTCTCCTCAACATTGTCTTCAATATCAATTCTCACCTCTTTATTTGCTTGCACTTCATTGCTTGGCATCTCATCTTCTTGTACCAATTGTTCCTCATCCATAATTTTCTTTTGTTTGGAGGTGGTTGCATCTCCACCTCTTCCACTCCATGTAGTCACGGCCATGGCATGTCCCGTGTTGTTTCCACCCTTTGGGTTCACCACCATATCACTTGGTAGTGACCCCTTAGGACGAGTGTCCAAAGCTTGCGAGATTTGGCCCAATTGAACTTCCAAATTGCGAATAGAAGTATTGTGAGAGGCTAGTTGAGCATCGGAGTCGTCATTCTTATCTATCATTTGTTTAAACATGTTCTCAATGCGTCTCATCTCATTGTTGGAAGAGCTTGGACCTTGAGAAGGGTAAGGAGGCGGGTTGCTCGGTTGTTGAAACATCAGGGGCTTTTGAAAACCCGAACCCCGGTTGTTGTCGTTGTTCCACCCTCCTTGATTATTACCTCCCCAATAGCCTTGATTATTGCCACTCCGATTGCCTTGGTTATATTGACCATTCTAATTTCCTTGATTGCTTTGATTGTTCCAATTCCCTTGGTTGTTTTGATTGTTCCAACTACCTTGATTGCTTGAATTCCAATTTCCTTGATTTCCTTGTGGTCGCCATAGTTGTTGATTTGGCCTTCATTGTTGTTTCTTTGCCCTTGGAAGTTGTTCACATATTGTACTTCCTCCTCTTGTTCATTGTATTGTCCATCTTGATCAAATCCACTATCAGCTTGCACATAATGTTCAACACGCTTTTACACTTGAGAACCCTTTTGCCTTCTCTTGCTTACCATTAAATTAAATCCCTCCATTGCATTTACTTGCTTGGGACCTTGCACTTGTTGAAGTTGAGCTTTGGCTAGTTGATTCATTGTGGTGGTCAACTCGGCAACTGTTTGCCCATGATCATGTAATTCTTTATGTAAGTGAGTCACATTTAGATCAGCTTGAGGAACATTTGCTCTACTTTGACATGCCGATGAAGTATCTGCCATTTCATCTAAGATCTCACAAGCTTACGCATATGGCGTTGTCATGAAATTTCCACCAACAAGTTGGTTGACCATGCATTGATTGGTAATGTTGATCCCCCTATAGAAAGTTTGTTGTATCACAGCCTCCGTTATGTCATTATTAGGGCACTCTTTGACCATTGTTCGGTATCTCTCCCATATCTCATGCAAAGGCTCATTGGGTTCTCATTTGAAAGCTAGAATCTCATCCCTAAAAGTTGCCATATGCCCAAGCGAAAAGAACTTGGAAATAAATTTCTCGGCTAATTCATCCCATGTATGGATCGAATGATTTGTCAGCCTTTCTAACCAATCCAAGTACTTCTCTCGTAGAGAGAAAGGGAATAGCCTCAATCGTAAAACATCCTTGGAGACGTTGGTCTGTTTACTCCCCCAGCAAGTGTCAACAAACCCTTTCATGTGCTTGTATGCATTTTGACTCGGAGCCCCGGTGAAGAATCCTCGTTGTTCCAATAGTGTAAGCATAACATTTATGATTTAAAAAATTCCCACCCTAATGCGGGGTGGAACTATGATACTTGCCTATCCTTCATTTGGCAACACCCGGTGTGCCGCCACTCTTGGAGGAGGTGGGGGTGGAACGGGAACATTGTCATGAGGCGGTCGGCCTCGTCTATTTGCTTGAGGTTCAAGAGGAACCTCATCAACTTGGTCATCATCCACGTCCTCCCCCAATTCCACATTTCCAATAGGATCAATGTTGTTGAGACCCATTGTATCACCTACAATTGTTTCACAAAGAGATTAGTAACCCGGAAGGAAAAGAAGACAAATCACACACAAAACCAAATATATAGCTAAATCCGTTTTTAGCTCCCGACAACGGTCCCAAAATTAATGTCGCCCAAATTCACACCACTAATTGGGATTGTGAAGTGGTCGATGCAATTATAATTACCTGACGTGAGTCGGGGTCGATTCCACAAAGAGCTAATATTAGATTAGGTATATATCTAGACTAAGTGTATGATGTGCCCAAAATGCACTTCCACATGTTTGGTTATTTCTTTCTACTTCTAATTTTTATGCTAATATTTGTAAATGAAAATATAGAGAACAATATTTTTGGTGTTGTTTTTCAAGTTTATAAAAGATCTAGGGTCGTGACTTCCACCTAGGTGGTTACCTAATGAGTTGTGTGTTTTAGGGCAAATTTGATTGATTGGGGTGTAGTATAGCAATCACACGCAATTACCCACTCTATACATCGTAGTTAGACTGGTTTTGCCCAGTTTTGCTTTCTCAAGTCCAAATGGGTAATTCACAAAACAAGTGATAGATGATCAAGTCGGATCTTACTATCTCTAGATTCAACCTTTTAATTTAGGGCTTGTTTGTGATTGGGTGAGCACACTAGGGTTGGGTCACAACCCTAGCTAAGAATTTAGCTACTTGTAGAGAAAATTGAAGAAACTAAAGAAGAAAATAAGATTAAACTCATAAATGATAAAGGGAAGAAAATCCAATGTTAAAATGATAAACTATTACAAAGTTACCCAAAACAGTAAAGGAAAAATGGCTATCTTTTTTTTGATGTTCAAACTTGACCTAAATTTGACAAAAAGAACTATTTATACCCAGCTGAAATTATCTGACAAAATTGCCCCTGCGGAGATTATGCGGCTGCATAATTATGTGTGGGGTCCGCACTTTGAAACTATCTTGACATGATAGACTTCTGCGGCCGTATAATTCTGGGTTGCAGCCGCACTTCTTCAGATTTTGCAGACCGCACATCTTTGAATGCGGCCGCACTCTTGACTTCGAGCTTTGGTATGGGAGGCTTCTGCAGTCCGCACATTTCTGAGTGCGGCCGCACTTTTAATTCTGCGTCCGTACAATAATAGTGCGGTCCACACTTCTTCATGGTCCCAAAGTCACACCTCTTTGAACCTTATCTTATGCGGTCGCCCTATAATTGTGCGGTCCGCACTTTGCATAGGAAATTTGATAGAGGATTCTTCATAGTCTGTGGCCGCACACAATATTGTGCGGTCCACATTTTACACTTTTTGTTTTATTTTAGTCCTTATCCAAAATTGCTCCTTCTTGAGTTGATTTTCATCGCTTTTACTCATATTCCAACACTTCTGTAAGAAAGCACACTTCATCAGTTTTTGGGAATACCTTTAAGCAACTTTGAGCTAAAACGAAAGTAAAAGAGTGCAAATAAGTAGTCAAAATCCCTACTTATCACATGCCACAGCAGGCCTCATTGACTTTATTATTATTTGGATCGGCATTTACGCCGCAACAGGCTATATTGGCTTTTGATTAGTGCTATAGTGATATACATATACGTGTTTTGGTGATGGGCACTGATGACAGACACCCGTACAATGCTGAGTGATTGTGTGCATGTGATGAAGTGGGCATTTGAGATAGACAACTTGAGTATGTTGAGAGTAAGTGCACCTGGGGATACCACCGTAAAATTATTTATTTGACATGTAGGCATAGAGATGTATCATTCCTCATGATAGCTGGTAACTGAAATATTCTTATAAGTGTTGGACTTTAATTGTTATACTTATAAGCAGGGTTGGCGGGATAAACTGGTGGTGGGTGCCCCTTCGCCCAGGCTTGGTACATTTCAACCATCTGCTGCTTCAGCTTATACATTTCTTCCCTCATCGCATTAACATCCATTTCTTCCACCTCTTTCGATGGGTCGACAATACTTGTTTCCGGTTCCTGGTCGACCATATTCAGCCTGTCTTTCGATCGGGTGTTGTAGGAGTGAGTTGCCAGAATGCCAGTCAACTAACCACCTGCCTAAGCTCAATACATCAACAACAACCTTGTTAGCGATTAGACTATAACATGATCACCTAAATAGTAACCGCACATTGGGCATGAATGCACCTAAATAGTTTGTTACAACCCATATCCACATGTGTTAGTTCATGCCATATATTAGTTAACATAAATCCAAAAAGGAATTATCTTTGAGATGATAAGAAGTCAATCCTATTGGTCTTAAGTGATACAAGAGTGTATAAGGGTGATTAACCAGTATTAGAAGTTAAACGAATCAAGGATGTTGTAACTCGTATTTTCAGGTAATCTAGCGGTGCTTAATACACTCAAGAGGTCATTTATTAAGGTATTTTAATCATATAATATCTGTATCATAAGTCTTGAAGTCAAACGAGTTATGAAACAAAAGTCGACAAAAGTTGTCGCAACTTAGGTTCATAATTTTACTTAAACATTAGGTCAAATGTTTCTAATCTTTTCTCATAATTTACAAGGAATTACGGGGTGATCTACCAACCAAATTAAAGATCTATGAGTCTAGTTTCCAACGCATTAAACCGTTCATCGATACGATCTCGGAGTAGAGAGATATTCGCGTTTTCGCGAGACTGCGCCAAGCACCTCTCTATGGGGCCCACTAAGTCGGTTTAAGATATTTGGACCTATATAGGATGACTCCAACCCGTTTTAAGTCATTTATTTTCACTATTTTCAGACCTTAGAACCCTAGGAACATCCTCTCAAGGTTCTCTCAAGATTCAAGACCCAAAAAAGGGCAAACAACACAAATCAAGTGTCGGGAATTCCGTGGCGCTAGTAAGTCTCTTGTTCTTCTTGTTGTTGCTCATTTTTGTGTCGTTCCAACTCGTGTGGGAGGTTGTTTTAAAGGGTATATGTTCTGTAAATACTCCCTAATGTTCTTAATATTAATCCTAGGTGATTTCAAGCCTTCTAAAGTGATTCTAGTGCCGAAAAACACTAATTGATCGCTAGTTTCATTTTTTTGTTGTTGTGGCAGCATTTGGAGGGATATTTCTTGGAAATTTAAGGTCAAATTGGAGTTGTTCTTTCTGTATAAAGGTAAGTAACCTCTTACTCTATATGTATTTAAGATTATCCAAGTTGCGGCTAAGCCATTGAAGCTAGAACTTGTGAGATATATATCGAAAGGTTTGGTAGTAGTGTTATTGTTTTGTGGACTGTTTTGCGTTGTTGTTGGGCTGCGTATTTTACTACTATCTTGTGGAGTTTTGGAGGAGGAAGGGTGTGGAGAAACACCATATATATGTAGGTTTATGGGCTGATAGTTATTCGTAACATTTCCAGGTTGTTTGACACGACTACGGTGGTCGTCGTATGTATGGAGTGATTAGGCTGTGTGTGGACTATTTCGGGAGGCTCAATATGTTTATTATTGATGATGTTTGGGCTGTTTGGTGATTGTTTTGAATGGTGTGAGGTCATATATATAGGGGAGGTGCTGTCCGTTTCATCGTAAAATAGGTTGTGGTCGATACATAATAGTTATGACGCTTAAATGATAACGATAGTATCGTTTCTCTTATTGTAGACTAAGGAGTTTTGACAATTGCATAGCTTGAGATTGGGGAAGTATATACAAGGTATGTGAGGCTATCCCTTTCCTTCTTTTGCACGACTCCGATTGTACATAATGTAATGAACGAGCTTCCAAAGATACTCTACTCTTAGAAGCTAGCAGTACTTACATTGTTTTCCCTCTTATGGAACGATTGATGTTAATGTTGCTTCTCTTATTCTTATGTTATCAATGTTGTTCATACTTCCTGAATCTTATAAGGTTCATAGTGAAGACTTAGTCCTAATAACGTGTACAGAGGATACCGACCTTACGTCACTCCGAAAGGTTTAGAATGTGATTCCATGAGTCGAGCATGCATTATATATATGTATCTATTTTACTCTACCGAGCCACGCTATAGTTGGCCGGGTACGGCACCTATTGTGCAACCACTGATCAGTTGGGTTTTACCGAGCTCCACGTGGCCGGGTACGATTCTACCGAGCCTATTATGGCCGGGTACGATATGATGATGATGATGCCCACAGAGGCGAATGCTTTAAAGGTTTATGTATTTATACATATGTATCATGCATTTCATGTAAGTAGCCCTCAGAGGTACTAAGATGTTACAGGTTGTATATTCTCTATCCTTGCTTACATTACTGATCGTATTTATGGTTCCTTGCCTTACATACTCAGTACTTTATTCGTACTGACGTCCTTTTATTTGTGGACGCTGCATGTCGTGCTGCAGGTCCTGATAGACAGGCAGGTACAGCTCCCCCACCACAGTAGATCAGCGGTGATTGGCGAGATCCCTTCTCCGGACTTGCCTTGGTCTTGGTATGCAATTTTTGTTATAGACATTATGGGTATGTCGGGGCCCTGTTCCGGCTATGTTGCAACACTTATGTTCTTTTAGAGGCTCATAGACAAGTGTCGGCTCATGTATAGTTTGGTATGCCTTGTCGGCTAGTTTTTGTTGTATAGTCTTTCATAGTAGCGTGGTAGCTCATACCTTATATGTAGTTTCTTGATTGTCTGGTCATCCCCTGCTATGTATATGCATGCCATCATATTTTATTGCTGGTTGTCCATGATCTAGGTCTACCATTTATATTGATCTCGTCAGCCTTAAAAGATAATAATGAAGGTTAGATGAAATGTACGTTGGTGCTCGGCAAGTGTGGTCGGGTGCTAGTCATGGCCCTTCAGTTTGGGTCGTGACAAACTTGGTATCAGAGCAAGTCTGTCCTAGGGGTTGTCTATGAGCCGTGTCTAGTAGAGTCTTGATTATGGATGTGTAGCGCGCCACATTTATAATCAGGAGGCTACATGACATCTAGGGTTGTTACCTTCTTCCTGAATCTAGATCGTGCGTAGAGTTGAGTCGTAAGTGTTTGTCTCTAATATTCACCTTGTTTTTTTTCAGTGATGCCTTCGACTAGGAAGCAAACGATTAGTAGGCGGCTTGATACAGCAGCGGGAGAGGGTACCAGTCAGGTGCCCCAAGTCAGAGCAGGACAAAGTGAGGCTCAAAGTGAGATGCCCTCTCATACCTCATCTACTCCATCTCCTCCAGAGGATATTAGAAGGCACCCAGCGCCTCCAGTTCCTTCGTCTGACACTCCAGACCAGGATATGCGGAGTGCTTTGCAGTTATTGACTAGCTTGGTAGCTGCTCAGGCTCAGAGGCAGAATACAGGTGCTGCTGAGAAACCAGTTAGTACAAGAGTTCGTGATTTTATTAATTTAGACCCTCCAGTGTTTACCGGATCAGACCCCAAGGAGGACCCACAGACGTTTATTGACCAGGTTCATCGTACACTTCGTGTTATGCATGTTAGTGATACAGAGACAGTAGAGTTGGCTTCTTATCGGCTACGGGATTTAGCGGTTCTCTGGTATGATAGTTGGGAGAGATCCAGGGGTCCGAACCCTCCTCCAGCTGTGTGGAAGGAATTTTCTGAGGCCTTTCTTCGTCACTACTTGCCAGTTGAGATACGACGAGCTAGAGCTGATAAGTTCTTGAACCTTAGACAAGGTAATATGAGTGTACGAGAGTACAGTATGCAGTTTGATTCTTTGGCAAGGTATGCTCCCCATATGGTGGCCGAGATGAGTGATAGGGTGCATATGTTCGTGAATGGGTTGGGACCACATCTGATAAATGAGTGTACGACAGCCTCCTTGGTGGAGGGCATGGATATTTCCCGTATTCAAGCTTATGCCCAGACCCTAGAGGATCGTAAGCGCCAGCAGAGGGCAGTTAGGGAGCAGGATAGAGGCCAGCATAAGAGGGCGAGATTTGCAGGGTATTCTGATGACTTCAGAGGCCGCATCAGGCCACAGTTTTCGAGGAGTTCGGCGCCACCTGTAGCTAGTGCTCCTCCACAGTTTCAGAGGCCTCGATATGATCGATCCTATTCTGGTCCAGGTCAGAGTTCGCGGGCATCTGGCTCGCAACATCACAGGGATACTAGTCAGATGAGACCCCCAACACCACATTGTGATCAGTGCGGCAAGGCCCACTTTGGACTGTGTCGTCGAGGTTCTGATGCATGCTATTCGTGCGGGCAGCCTGGCCATATGATGCGGGATTGTCCTAATAGAGGAGGTGATGGTATGGCTCAGCCGACTGGATCTGTGTCTGGTTCTTCCTCATCAGTTCGACCTCCAGCACGGGGTTTTCAGCAGTCGACAGGTCGTGGTAGGGGTAGAGGTGCAGTGCCGAGTTCGAGTGGTGCTCAAAATCGAACCTATGCTCTAGTAGGTCGACAGGATCTCGAGTCGTCTCCAGATGTTGTTACAGGTATTATATCTGTGTTTTCTTATGATGTATATGCGTTGATTGATCCGGGATCTACATTATCATATGTTACACCCTTTGTGGCTAATAAGTTTGGCATTGAACCTGAATTGATAAGTAAACCCCTCGCGGTATCTACTCCGATAGGAGATTCTGTGATTGCTAGAAGGGTATATAGAGGTTGCACTGTGATGATTTGTAGTCGTCAAACCTCGACAAATTTATTTGAGTTAGAAATGGTTGATTTTGATGTGATAATGGGAATGGACTGGTTGGCCTCATGCTATGCAAATGTTGACTGTCGTACGAAGATGGTTAGGTTCCAATTTCCGGGTGAACCCGTCATTGAATGGAAAGGGAACATTGCTACACCGAAAGGTAGGTTTATTTCCTATCTTAAGGCAAGGAAAATGATCTCAAAAGGTTACATTTATCATCTCGTTCGCGTTAGGGATGTGGAGGCGAAACCGCCTACTTTACAATCAATCCCTGTGGTTAACGAATTCCCAGATGTTTTCCCAGATGAACTCCCGGGCCTTCCTCCTGAAAGGGAGATTGAGTTTAGCATTGATGTGTTGCCTGACACTCAACCGATCTCTATTCCTCCATACAGAATGGCCCCGGCAGAGTTGCGAGAGTTGAAGGTGCAGTTGAAGGACTTGCTGGATAAGGGCTTTATTAGGCCTAGCACTTCACCTTGGGGTGCACCAGTCCTATTCGTGCGGAAGAAAGACGGGTCGTTACGGATGTGTATCGACTATCGACAGTTGAATAAGTCTACTATAAAGAACAAGTATCCACTTCCAAGAATTGATGACCTGTTTGACCAACTCCAGGGTGCCAAGTATTTCTCCAAGATTGATTTACGTTCAGGGTATCATCAGGTAAGGGTTAGGGAGAAAGATATTCCAAAGACGGCCTTCCGGACAAGATATGGGCACTTTGAGTTCTTGGTGATGTCGTTCGGGCTAACAAATGCCCCAGCAGCTTTTATGGATCTCATGAATACTATATTCAGGCCCTATCTTGATGTGTTCGTGATTGTATTCATTGATGACATTCTAGTGTATTCTCGTTCGGAGGCGGAACATGCGGGCCACTTGCGGATAGTATTACAGACGCTTCAGGATCGTAAGTTATATGCTAAGCTCTCCAAATGTGAATTCTGGCTGAACTCAGTAGCATTCCTTGGCCATGTGATATCTGATGAGGGTATTAGTGTCGACACTCAGAAGATCGATGCAGTAAAGAATTGGCCGAGACCTACAACACCATCAGAAGTCCGCAGCTTCCTAGGGCTAGCAGGATATTATAGGCGGTTTGTAGAAGGATTTTCCTCTATATCATCACCATTGACTAAGTTAACACAAAAAGCTACCAAATTCCAGTGGTCTGACACTTGTGAACGTAGTTTTCAGGAGTTGAAGAATCGATTGACATCTGCACCAGTGCTCACTCTTCCTGAAGGAACAGAAGGTTATGTGGTATATTGTGATGCCTCAGGTATAGGTTTGGGGTGCGTATTGATGCAGCATGGGAATGTGATTGCTTATGCATCAAGACAATTGAAGAAGCATGAAAAGAATTATCCAACCCATGATTTGGAATTGGCTGCAGTAATATATGCTTTGAAGATATGGCGGCACTACTTATACGGCGTCCATGTTGACATCTACACAGATCACAAGAGTTTACAATACATCTTCAAGCAGAAAGAGTTGAATTTGAGGCAGCGTAGGTGGCTTGAATTATTGAAAGACTACGACGTCGAGATATTGTATCATCCCGGTAAAGCCAATGTTGTGGCAGACGCTCTCAGCCGTAAATCAATGGGAAGCTTAGTACATATTGAGGCAGGTAGATGGGGGTTGATTAAAGAGCTTCATCAGCTAGCCAATATGAGAATCAGATTGTTAGACTCTGATGACGGAGGTGTTACTGTACAGAATACATCAGAATCATCTTTGGTAGCCGAGGTAAAAGCACGACAATATGAAGATCCTATCTTAGTACGATTAAGAGAAAGCATTCAACAGTGTAAAAGTATGGCTTTTAGGATCGGAAAAGATGGGGCACTGAGATACCAGAGCCGATTGTGTGTGCCTAATGTGGCAGGGTTGCGAGAGAAGATTATGAATGAGATTCATCAATCCCGATATTCCATCCATCCCGGCTCGACAAAGATGTATCATGATGTCAAGGAGCAGTATTGGTGGGATAATATGAAGAAGTCTATTGCTGAATTTGTAGCCCAGTGTCCCAATTGTCAACAAGTAAAGATAGAACATCAGAAACCCGGTGGATTGCTTCAAAATATAGAGATTCCGACCTGGAAGTGGGAGGTGATTAATATGGACTTCATTATTGGATTACCTCGCTCTTATCATAAGTTTGACTCCATCTGGGTGATAATTGATCGACTTACAAAATGTGCCCATTTTCTGCCAGTGAAGACAACTTACGCGGCTGAAGATTATGCAAAGTTGTATATCAAGGAGATTGTTAGGCTTCATGGTGTGCCCATATCTATTATATCAGACCGAGGAGCTCAATTTACGGCTAACTTTTGGAGGTCTTTCCAGAAGGGTTTAGGCACACAAGTAAATCTCAGCACTGCATTTCATCCGCAGACTGACGGACAGGCTGAACGTACCATTCAGACACTGGAAGATATGCTACGAGCATGTGTTCTAGATTTTAAGGGGAATTGGGATGATCATCTTCCACTCATAGAATTCGCCTATAACAATAGCTACCATTCCAGTATTAAAATGGCCCCATACGAGGCACTATACGGGAGGAGATGTAGATCACCAGTTGGATGGTTCGAAGTCGGTGAAACAGAATTATATGGGCCAGATTTGATTCACCAAGCTATTGAGAAGGTGAAAGTGATACAGGAGCGATTGAGGACGGCACAAAGCAGGCAAAAATCTTATTCTGATGTCCGACGTCGTGATCTAGAGTTTGAGGTTGGTGATTGGGTTTTCCTGAGGATCTCACCAATGAAGGGTATTATGCATTTTGGGAAGAAAGGTAAGCTGAGTCCAAGGTATATCGGGCCGTATAAAATTCTTCGACGGATTGGACAGGTTGCTTATGAGTTAGAATTGCCATCCGAATTGGAATTTGTCCACCCGGTATTCCATGTATCTATGTTGAGAAAATGTATTGGAGACCCTTCTCGAGTCGTCCCTATCAAAGATGTACAAGTTACAGAGGACCTATCATATGAAGAAGTGCCAGTGGCGATATTAGATCGGCAAGTCCGCAAGCTGAGAACAAAAGATGTAGCTTCCGTCAAAGTATTGTGGAGGAACAAAAATATGGAAGAAATGACATGGGAAGCAGAAGAGGAGATGAAGTCTAAATACCCTTACTTATTCCAGAATGAAGATAACAAGGATGCTGGTGGAAGACAGGATACATTGGAAGAAGAAACGGCTTTATGAGGTAAGCAATAATTTGAGAATACTCCTCCTTAATACAAAATGGTGATATGTAGATAATGTAAATACGCATAATGCTTTGTGTAGCCTTGTGAAGCCATATGTTGGGCTTAATTACATGCAAGTTTTTCTAGTGACCATTTTATAGGGGAAAATTGATCGGAAATTTCCATTGGAATCCACGGTGATTTAAACTCCCCCTAAACCCTTACATTCGAGGACGAATGTTCCTAAGGGGGGGAGGGTGTTACAACCCATATCCACATGTGTTAGTTCATGCCATATATTAGTTAACATAAATCCAAAAAGGAATTATCTTTGAGATGATAAGAAGTCAATCCTATTGGTCTTAAGTGATACAAGAGTGTATAAGGGTGATTAACCAGTATTAGAAGTTAAACGAATCAAGGATGTTGTAACTCGTATTTTCAGGTAATCTAGCGGTGCTTAATACACTCAAGAGGTCATTTATTAAGGTATTTTAATCATATAATATCTGTATCATAAGTCTTGAAGTCAAACGAGTTATGAAACAAAAGTCGACAAAAGTTGTCGCAACTTAGGTTCATAATTTTACTTAAACATTAGGTCAAATGTTTCTAATCTTTTCTCATAATTTACAAGGAATTACGGGGTGATCTACCAACAAAATTAAAGATCTATGAGTCTAGTTTCCAACGCATTAAACCGTTCATCGATACAATTTCGGAGTAGAGAGATATTCGCGTTTTCGCGAGACTGCGCCAAGCACCTCTCTATGGGGCCCACTAAGTCGGTTTAAGATATTTGGACCTATATAGGATGACTCCAACCCGTTTTAAGTCATTTATTTTCACTATTTTCAGACCTTAGAACCCTAGGAACATCCTCTCAAGGTTCTCTCAAGATTCAAGACCCAAAAAAGGGCAAACAACACAAATCAAGTGTCGGGAATTCCGTGGCGCTAGTAAGTCTCTTGTTCTTCTTGTTGTTGCTCATTTTTGTGTCGTTCCAACTCGTGTGGGAGGTTGTTTTAAAGGGTATATGTTCTGTAAATACTCCCTAATGTTCTTAATATTAATCCTAGGTGATTTCAAGCCTTCTAAAGTGATTCTAGTGCCGAAAAACACTAATTGATCGCTAGTTTCATTTTTTTGTTGTTGTGGCAGCATTGGAGGGATATTTCTTGGAAATTTAAGGTCAAATTGGAGTTGTTCTTTCTGTATAAAGGTAAGTAACCTCTTACTCTATATGTATTTAAGATTATCCAAGTTGCGGCTAAGCCATTGAAGCTAGAACTTGTGAGATATATATCGAAAGGTTTGGTAGTAGTGTTATTGTTTTGTGGACTGTTTTGCGTTGTTGTTGGGCTGCGTATTTTACTACTATCTTGTGGAGTTTTGGAGGAGGAAGGGTGTGGAGAAACACCATATATATGTAGGTTTATGGGCTGATAGTTATTCGTAACATTTCCAGGTTGTTTGACACGACTACGGTGGTCGTCGTATGTATGGAGTGATTAGGCTGTGTGTGGACTATTTCGGGAGGCTCAATATGTTTATTATTGATGATGTTTGGGCTGTTTGGTGATTGTTTTGAATGGTGTGAGGTCATATATATAGGGGAGGTGCTGTCCGTTTCATCGTAAAATAGGTTGTGGTCGATACATAATAGTTATGACGCTTAAATGATAACGATAGTATCGTTTCTCTTATTGTAGACTAAGGAGTTTTGACAATTGCATAGCTTGAGATTGGGGCAGTATATACAAGGTATGTGAGGCTATCCCTTTCCTTCTTTTGCACGACTCCGATTGTACATAATGTAATGAACGAGCTTCCAAAGATACTCTACTCTTAGAAGCTAGCAGTACTTACATTGTTTTCCCTCTTATGGAACGATTGATGTTAATGTTGCTTCTCTTATTCTTATGTTATCAATGTTGTTCATACTTCCTGAATCTTATAAGGTTCATAGTGAAGACTTAGTCCTAATAACGTGTACAGAGGATACCGACCTTACGTCACTCCGAAAGGTTTAGAATGTGATTCCATGAGTCGAGCATGCATTATATATATGTATCTATTTTACTCTACCGAGCCACGCTATAGTTGGCCGGGTACGGCACCTATTGTGCAACCACTGATCAGTTGGGTTTTACCGAGCTCCACGTGGCCGGGTACGATTCTACCGAGCCTATTATGGCCGGGTACGATATGATGATGATGATGCCCACAGAGGCGAATGCTTTAAAGGTTTATGTATTTATACATATGTATCATGCATTTCATGTAAGTAGCCCTCAGAGGTACTAAGATATTACAGGTTGTATATTCTCTATCCTTGCTTACATTACTGATCGTATTTATGGTTCCTTGCCTTACATACTCAGTACTTTATTCGTACTGACGTCCTTTTATTTGTGGACGCTGCATGTCGTGCTGCAGGTCCTGATAGACAGACAGGTGCAGCTCCCCCACCACAGTAGACTGTCCAGTTCAGCGGTGATTGGCGAGATCCCTTCTCCGGACTTGCCTTGGTCTTGGTATGCAATTTTTGTTATAGACATTATGGGTATGTCGGGGCCCTGTTCCGGCTATGTTGCAACACTTATGTTCTTTTAGAGGCTCATAGACAAGTGTCGGCTCATGTATAGTTTGGTATGCCTTGTCGGCTAGTTTTTGTTGTATAGTCTTTCATAGTAGCGTGGTAGCTCATACCTTATATGTAGTTTCTTGATTGTCTGGTCATCCCCTGCTATGTATATGCATGCCATCATATTTTATTGCTGGTTGTCCATGATCTAGGTCTACCATTTATATTGATCTCGTCAGCCTTAAAAGATAATAATGAAGGTTATATGACATGTACGTTGGTGCTCGGCAAGTGTGGTCGGGTGCTAGTCATGGCCCTTCAGTTTGGGTCGTGACATAGTTAACCAACTCTATTATGTATTTGTTTGGTTGCATGCGTCATACCGACCTTTTCTTTCTTCCGATTGCAAACTTCCCCTTTTCTTTCTTTTCTTTTCCTTCCTTTCGTTCTCTCTTTGTTTTTATTCTCTCTTGATTTTTATTTTTCTCTCTTTTCTTTCTTGTTTTTCCGCTATTTTTGTCTCTCTTTTATTTGGTTACAGTCGAATCCTATGGAGATTGCCTACGTATTATGACCCCGCATGAATCAGACCAAACGTAGTTCTTGGGGATAAGTGTGAAGTAAAACATTTTGGGATTTTCAGTTTTCATATATATATATATATATATATAACGCTATTACAAATATATATATATATATATATATAATGATATTACAAAGACTGAAACTAACAGACTCGAAAGAAACTAACAGACTCGAGATACAGACTCAAAAACAAACAACCCACATACTCTGATAACAGAAATACAGACTCCAAAACAACTGGCAGACTTTAACGGAAAGAAAACACAGACTCAATAAATCACGAATACATCAATGCCTCAATTGTCCCTAGGACCCGCGAGGCATCATTCGGCCTTGTTGCGGGCCGACTCGCTAAATCCCCCTGAAGGTGGTAGAGATCTTCCATTACTCGGTGAACAAAAATTATCACAATAGCGAAGAACATAGATCTCGTCATATCCTCACAGCTACTGCACTTCATTGCGATATATTTGGTGACCCTTTTGACTCGCTCTCTTATGACACCCTTCTCTTGCAACAAACGCCCAATTTGTTTGGTTCTGGCTTCCAAAGTTCGTTCGGCTACCTGGTTCTACTCTTGGAGTTGTTTCAAGTCCCTTTCTAGCCGTGCCATTAAGGCGTAACAATGTTCTCTTTCATCCTTAAAATTTTTGGCTTGTTTAGCCATTTCACCCTTGAGGTTGCCAATTGCCTTTTCCCAACCTGTGACAAACTCGAACTCAATCCATTTCAACCCCAAATAAAGCAAAACTGCCTCAGGAATGGAAAGCCTCAGGGTTTCAAAGCAGGAGGTTCAATAGAACAGTGTTTTTTAAAAAAAAATTCAACTGTTTGTGATTTTTCTGAGCCTTTCTTCTTTTCAGCTCTTGGTTCTGCCTTGAAAGGCAAGAAATGATGCCTTTATAGGCAAGAAACAGGGCAGCCTAAAAGAATTCAGATTTGCACTTCTACCCTTTTGATATTTTCATTCTTGCTTAGCTATCCCTAAGTTAAAAAACAGATTTCCACATTAATTCCCACCCCAGCTTCTTAGGAAGCTTCCTATTTTGTTACACCAAAGATTCCCTAAGCCAATTTCCTGAACTACCCCCCACAACCTCTGAAATTACCTTGGACCAAATGGGGTCAAATGAACAAAGACCCGGACCCAAACTTGTCCAACGGGCAGGCTTCCAAATTTGGGCCTTCACTCAATGAGCTGAAACTGACCAAACCCTAAAACCCAATTCGAACAAACTTAAAGAGAAGGCATCCCAAATCGAAACTGAGACGGCCCAATTAGCAATTATCTGACTACCAAATAACACAGAACAATTAAACTTCAAACTAAATGGTTTACTAACTAAACTTAACCAAACTAACAATTTTAAAACTAACCTAACAAGACTCCGATTACTCATGCATGAATGAATAGATTCCGGAACAAGTGAAGAATGATTCGAGAAGAGGAGAAGAAACAGAAAATTTGAAAACAAACGAGGGACAGATTAAACCAAAAGAAAGAAAGAAAAAAAAATACCTGAGAAAAGTTCAAAAAATAAAGGGAAGCCTGGGTCTTCAGATCCTCGGATTTTCTGGCCAAATCTGAGGTTAATCATGTGCTCTTATGAAGAACACACGAATAAACTCAGATACGGCACAAAATTTTGCCAAAACTTGACTTGGGCTTTCTGGGGTTCATTTTTTATCTGATATTCGAGGAGCTGGGGCAACATTCGAGGGAAACGGAGTGGGGATTCGGAACGAAGGGGTCAGGGTGGTTCGGTGGTGTGATTTTGGTGGCGTTTGGAGGTGGCTCCGCCACCGGAGGCCGGGGATTAGGGGGCAGCTCAACTAGGGTTTCGGGTGTTTCTGGTGGGGTGTTGAGCAGAAGGAGATCTGAGGGAGGGGGAACAGGGTTCGGACACTTAAATACTCCCAGGGCTTCAGTTCTGAGCCGTTCGATCAAGGGGAGATCAACGGCTCAGATCAATACTTATTGAAACGACATCGTTTCGTTTGGGGGGGGGATACGGACCGGGTCAGGCGTGGGTTGGGCCGGGTATTTGGGTGATTTTCATTTGGGCTGGGACAATTAAATTGGGTTTGAGCCCAGATTTGGATTTCTTTCATTCTTTCTTTTTCCTTTTTCAATTTCACAATTCTTTTCTTTTTCCAAAATTAAAAAAAAATCCTAAATTAATTAATAATAATTTTTAAAGTAAATTATCCTACCCAATTAAATTAATCACTCATAATGGTATTTACAATAATTAATTAAATCCTAAATTTAAATAAAAATTATATAATTCAAAATTAAAAAGTAAAAATGCAAAATGAATTATTTTTTGTGATTTTCATTTTTTATAAAACAAACTAATTTGCTAATTAATCTGAAAATGTAATTAAATCCTAAATGCGGATGCAACATATATTTTTGTATTTTTCCTGAATTAAATAACATAGTGCACAAACAAATGCAAATAATTAACAAAAAATGCCACGAAATCCAACAAAATTGCAAACACTGAAAGAAATTATTTTGTTTTGAATTTGTTGGAGCAATTCATATAGGGAAAAAATCACGTGCTCACAGCTTCCCCTCTTTGCCCGGAAACACGAAGAGTTTTCGTGCAAATATAAGTGAGCGGATACGAGCGATTTTTGCCCGTTTGAATACTCCGTGGGAAGCATTTTTGAAAGATTTGACCGCACCTTGCTTCTGAGGTTGCCTACATATCCTTGGCTAAAAAGGAATCAGGTCAGTGTAGTTCAGGAATGTTTGGTAGCTGGGACTACCATGGAGCTGTGATTTCACTGTTGTTGTTACTGCTGCTACTGCTTACTGAACCCCCTTATTACACTATGACAAAATGAAAAGAATCTAGACTAGCATATGATCTATGCATTACAAAATCATATCTATATCTTCAAACTTGCTCTTATGGTTCTTGTTGCCTTGTTGACTGGTATTCTCCTGGTGGAATCCCCTTGTTGCCGCCTTGAATTGTAATCTTAAATGCTTCCCTTTCTCCAGGCGGACACCCGCTTTCTAAAACTTGAATGTATTCCCTTGTTCTCCAGGTGGGCTCCTGATTACTGAACTTGAAATGTATTCCCTTGTTCTCCAGGTGGGCTCCTGATTACTGAACTTGAAAATGTATTCCCTTGTTCTCCAGGCAGGCTCCTGACTTCTGACTTGAAATGTATTCCCTGCTCTCCAGGCGGGCTCCTGACTTCTGACTTGAAATGTATTCCCTTCTCTCCATGCGGGCTCCTGACTGCTACGCTTGAAGGTATTCCCTGCTCTCCAAGCGGGCTCCTGACTGCTGCATTTGAAAGTATTCCCTGCTTTTCAGGCGAACTCCTGATTGCTGAACTTGAAAATATATTCCCTGCTCTCCAGGAAGGCTCCTGACTGCTGCATTTGAAAGTATTCCTTGCTTTCCAGGCGGGCTCCTGATTTTAACTTGGAAGTACTCCATGCTCTCCAGGCGGGCTCCTGACTTCAAAATAAACAAAACAAAGAAAATTTTCCTACCCCAGTTTGGTGGCTGGGCATAGATGTGAGTGTAAAACTAAATCGTATTACCAAGTATTACTAAGAATTGAAAGGTAGGTCCCATTATCCAGGAGGGTCCTGAAATTCCTAGTTAAACGTCAATTAAAAATCTAAGTTATCTCTTCTAAAGTGTGACTTCTGCTAAATCTTGTTATCTAAAGAATCTTTAAACTACTCCCCATTATCCAGGAGGGTCCTGAAAAATCAAAGGTCAAATTTCATCTTAAGGATGACAACTTTCATGGCTGAATTATACTATCCTACAGTAGAACTTACGCTAAATGTTGTTATCTACTTGAAATCTTAAACTAAGTCTCATTATTCAGGAGAGTCCTGGCAACTCCTATTCTCGAACCTGCAAACTTTTAAACAAACTTATATTCCTTTGGGATACATTTATTCTAGATTATGCTATTTTTGAACTTTAAACTAGGTCCCATTTTCCATGAGGGTCCTGAAAGTTTACGGTCAAACCTATTTTGGTGCTTGCTATTTTCCCCTACGGAGAGTTTTTCCGAATCAAACAAATTTTTCTGCCCCTGTTTCAATCAAAGAAAATTTTGTCAGTTTAAAGTGGTGGTTAGCCGATGGCATTCTTGCTGAAGATCTTTTTGCTGCAATGTTTTGTTCTGACTGGCTTCTCCGAACTGGCCCTGAACCGCTTTGACTTTCTGACTGACTTTCAAACCCTATTACCATTGACGAGCCGAGTGTTCTATACCCCCGCTGTTGTTTTACCTCTGACCCCTTTATCTGAACTTTTGCATCTCCCATGACATTGTCAAACCATTTCACCGATGAAACTTCCGGTGATTCCTTGTATCCCCCTCTTACATCATGTTATCCTTAGTATGCTCCGACCACGATGTGCTTTGCAATTTTGGAAGTTGGTAGTGAGCTTCGACTTGCTTTGAACAAGACTGACATTGAAACATCTTTAGATAAATACCCAAAAGAAAATGAAATGCAATGACTTTGCGGGTTAAGGATAAGAAGAATCCAAAACCAAATAACTGCTAACAAAAGGAAAAAGAAAAAGAAACTTATCTGAGTGGAACAGTTGGTACCAATGATCATGACATGCATTTCGGATTAATCGGCCCAATCTGTCCAACCAATCAACTTTCAGTTGTCGTACTTCGTTGCCCCAGAATTTCCATGACCTGATTACTTTACCCAAACCTTGACCTTGTTCATCCTGCGGCGCCTTGAAAGGTTTTCACCAGCAGACCTCTTTCATTCGTTCATCTCTCAACTCACTTTCGCCTTACGGTGCCCGTGAGGGTTTTCACCAATAAGACTCTCTCATTTTAATTTCTCTAAACTCTCATCGCCTTACGGTGCCCATGAGGGTTTTCACCAATAAGGCTCTCTCATTTTTATTTTTCCTGCTTGAACCAAAGTGTTACCCCTAACATGAAATTACCTTTACCTGCTCGACTTGACATTTCTCAAAGACTGATCAGAAGGTCTTTCTTTGGACCGTAATGTGGGATTTTGGACAGGGTTAGAAAGAAAGGGTATAAAAGGCTCAAAACAATTCAAGTGGGTTAAAGTTACAACTTTCGGAATCAGGTTTCTCACAACAAACACAACTTCTGCCCCAGTTTCTTGCTTGGGGGCTTTTGGATTTTTTTTTTATGAGACCGAACCGTGAGGCTGCTTACGTATCCTTAAAAGGAATCAGGTCGAACGTAGTTCATGTCACAGGAATTACTTTGTTGTTGTGATTTTCTCTTTTCTTTTCCTTTCTCTTTTTGCTTTCTTTTTCTCTTTTTGTTGTTGTCTCTTTTTTCTTCTTTTTTCTTTTCATTCTTTTCTTTATCTTTTTTTTTCAAGTTTCATTTTTCTTCTCTCCCTTTCGTTCTTTTCTTTTCTCCTTTTCCTTTACTTTTCTTTCACGCTTGTGCTTCTGATCTTTGCTACTGATTCCGAAGGAGGGGTAAGAAAGGAAATAAATAAGGCTCAAAAGGGGTGACGAGGGATAAAGTGTTTTAGATACCAGAACAAAATGTCTTCGTCATTTCAATCTTCAAAATATGCCAAATACAAACAAGTACAAACAAACAAAGAAATCATACATAGTATCTTTTGACTACATCGGAATTGATAGCCATTTCCACACATTTCCCTTCTGCATCTGTCAAATATAACGCGCCATTGGACAACACTTTAGTTACGACAAATGGCCCCTACCAATTCGGGGCGAACTTTCCTTTTGCTTCAGCCTGATGAGGCAAGATACGTCTCAACACTAACTGACCCACTTCGAACTTCCGTGGACGTACCTTCTTGTTATATGATCTCGCCATTCTCTGTTGGTATAATTGGCCGTGACATACTGCTGCCAATCTCTTTTCATCAATTAGACTTAATTGCTCCAAGCGGGTTTTGACCCATTCAACGTCATCAAAATCTGCCTCAGCGACAATCCGAAGGGATGGGATTTCAATTTCTGTGGGTATTACCACCTCCGTGCCATACACCAACAAATAAGGAGTGACTCCTACCGAAGTGCGAATAGTAGTGTGATAACCCAACAATGCGAAAGGTAACTTCTCATGCCATTGTCTGGACCCTTCTACCATTTTCCGAAGTATCTTCTTTATGTTCTTATTGGCTGCCTCGACTGCTCCATTCGCTTTAGGGCAATATGGGGTGGAATTGCGATGTATAATCTTAAATTGCTGACATGTCTCTGTCATCAAATGACTGTTGAGATTGGCGCCATTGTCTGTGATGATTACCTTCAGAATCCCAAACCGACAGATGATATTTGAATGCACAAAATCGACCACTGCTTTCTTGGTCACAGATTTGAAAGTTTTCGCTTCAACCCACTTGGTGAAATAATCAATGGCTACCAGAATAAACCTGTGTCCGTTTGATGTTGCTTGCTCGATTGGCCCAATGACATCCATGCCCCAAGCAACAAAGGGTCATGGTGCCGACATTGTATGTAATTTAGATGGTGGGGAATGAATCAAATCTCCGTGCACCTGGCATTGATGACACTTGCGCACAAAACTGATGCAATCTCGCTCCATAGTGAGCCAGTAATAACCTGCTCGGAGAATTTTCTTTGCTAGAACGTACCCACTCATATACGGTCCACAAACTCCGGAGTGTACCTCAGTCATGATAACTGTGGCCTGTTTGGCATCTATGCATCTTAGCAATCCGAGATCTAGGGTTCTTTTGTATAACACCCCTCCACTGAAGAAAAATCTGCTTGCCAATCGTCGAATTGTTCTTTTCTGATCACCTGTGGCCTATACCGGATATACCCCCATCCGGAGGTATTCTTTGATATCGTGGAACCATGTCTCCCCATCAAGTTCTTCTTCTACCATATTACAGTAAACATGCTGATTACGGACCTGAATCTGAAAAGGGTCCACATAAGCCTTATCTGGATGATGTAACATTGACGCCAGAGTAGCCAAAGCATCGGCGACTTCATTATGGATCCTTGGGATATGCCTGAATTCTATCGACTGAAACCTTTGACAAAGATCATGTAAACATTGTCTGTATGGTATGAGTTTCATATCCCGTGTTTCCCATTCTCCCTGAATTTGGTGCACTAGGAGGTCCGAGTCACCCAAGACCAAGACTTACTGGACACCCATATCCACAGCTAACCTCAAACCCAGAATACATGCCTCGCACTCAGCCATATTGTTGGTATAGTAAAAACGAAGCTGAGCCGTAACAGGGTAGTGCTGCCCTGTTACAGAAATAAGTACTGCTCCTATCCCCACGCCCTTCATGTTTGCAGCCCCATCAAAGAAAAGTTTCCATCCAGGCTTCTCAGCTTGTTCCAACTCATCAATGTACATCACCTCTTCATCGGGGAAATACGTTTTCAAAGGTTCATAGTCTTCATCAACCGGGTTATCTGCCAAATGGTCCGTCAAGGCCTGTGCCTTCATTGCAGTTCGAGTCACGTAGATAATGTCAAACTCTGTGAGCAAGATCTGCCACTTTGCAAGCCTCCCTGTGGGCATAGGCTTCTGAAAGATATACTTCAATGGATCCAAGCGAGATATGAGGTAAGTAGTATACAATGACAAATAATGTTTCAGCTTCTGTGCCACCCAGGTTAGGGCGCAACATGTCCTCTCAAGCTGAGTGTACTTGACCTCGTACGACATGAATTTCTTGCTGAGATAATATATGGCCTACTCCTTCCTGCCAGTGATGTCATGTTGACCCAATACACAGCCGAATGAATTGTCCAAAACCGTCAAATATAGAATTAGCGGTCGCCCTGGTTCTGGCGGGACCAACACGGGTGGATTTGACAAATACCCCTTTATCTTATCAAACGTCTCCTGACATTCATCTGTCCACTTGACCGCAACGTTTTTCTTTAACAGTTTGAAGATCAGCTCGCAAGTTGTCGTGAGCTGAGCGATGAACCTGCTGATATAATTCAATCTCCCTAACAAACTCATCAACTCGGTCTTCCTCCTCGGAGGTGGCAATTCCTGGATGGCCTTGACTTTCGAAGGATCTAGTTCAATGCCCCGACGGCTGACTACAAACCCCAACAACTTTCCAGACGGCACCTCAAAAGCACACTTTGCAGGATTAAGCTTGAGATTATACCTGTGAAGCCTTCGGAAGAACTTCTTCAGATCCCTAACATGGTCAGACTGCTTTCTAGACTTTACAATCACATCATCCATGTACACCTTGATTTCCTGGTGTATCATATCATGGAATATTGTTGTCATTGCCCTCATGTAGATTTCCCCAGCATTCTTCAAACCAAATGGCATGACCCGATAGCAGTACGTTCCCCACGGCGTGATGAATGCCGTCTTTTCTGCATCTTCCTCATCCATTAAGATCTGATGATAACCCGCGTAACAATCCACAAAAGAACCAATCTCATATTTGGCGCAATTATCAATCAAGATATGAATGTTTGGCAATAGGAAATTATCTTTTGGACTCGCCTTGTTGAGATCCCGATAGTCAACACACACCCTGGTCTTGCTATCCTTCTTCGGTACAGGCACGACATTGGCTAACCAGGTGGGATACCGGGTGACCCGAATGACTTTGGCATCGAACTGCTTGGTGACCTCTTCCTTGATCTTTACACTCATATCCGTTTTGAACTTTCTCAGGTTCGGTTTGACAGGAGGGAATGTCGGGTCAGTGGGCAACTTGTGAACCACTAAATCAGTGCTTAGGCCCGGCATGTAGTTCGAAATTACATGATTTAATGGAAATAAAATTATCCACTTTTACCCATTTGTTTGGTGCGTCAAAAATTATGTCACGCGAATGTGTCCAAAATTAATAACGCTTTATTATTATTAAGAATGTTCGGGCCAAAGTTGCACGAACGCATACTCCGGTTTTATTTTAGAAATCATAATCATGTCACGCAAACGTGTCCACAATCGCAATGGTATATTAAACATGCCTAAAACAAACTACGAATGTACAATTATTTTCCTAAAGCTAATGTGAGATTGTTGCGAGGCCAAAAAGACTCTTAGGAGCATACGACATATGGGTGTTACAATTTTAATTCTTCTACCTCATTTTGTTTTAGCCTTCATTTAGGTTACATGCTATACGCGTCAGAAGGGAACGTGCACTTTGAGATTTTATTTGGCACGACACGTATTTGATTCCAATTTTAAAGGGAATGCAAAATTAAACCTTGAAGGCCATGAACTACATCCCTTTCCAATATGGTACGCCTCACGTATAGATTCTTGATTGGAAACTATGAGGCCTCAAACTATTACTATTATTTAAGAAGGCATGCTTCGATTATGAAGGAATCATTCTGAAATCATGTAATTTCGAACTACTGCCTGTGTGGATATCATTTCCATTGGCTTTCAAGCCTTTGGACTGAGCCCATTGCGAACGAGATCAGTAGTGGTCAATTGAAAACTGGGCTTAACTCGGTCCAGGGGCTGAACTGTACGCGCCCACTCAGAATTGGGCTATTGAGTCCAGGCCCAGGTGACACGCAGCGTGCTATATGTGTCAGTGACACAGCACTGATGGAGAGATCTGGGCTCCAGACTAAGCCCATAGATAAAAGAGATCCAAACGCCATAGCCCAATGCCAATACTCAGAATCATATGCCTTTAAGCATTTCCACACATTAAAATAACAAGAGGCAAAAAACTAAACTAATCTGAGAATTATCAAGTTTAAAATTAGATCTTATATCTATCTGTAAGCCTTTATGAATTTATACATGAGTCAAGTAAGGCTAGGTAACAAACTGAAGTACTGAGCTTACTCAAAAAGGCTAATGGACGGACAACAGAATATAACCAGATTTGCTGAGGAAAACAAACAAAGGAACTATTTTGAGGGATGCTTAAACATTGCTAGAGAAAAAACGTCTCCAAAGTTTGACGAACTTCAGCTAAATCAGGCCAAACGAGAGTCCACACATCATTCAAAAGAAAACAACATATTCAGGCCTTGTAATGAAGTACCAGACTAAAACATGAACGAAATATACAGGTTCCTTTGTTTGAATGATCTGTATATTTCGTCACAGGAATGAAAAATCACGTGCTCACAATACTTGAAATGATGTCTAAATTATTGTAATGTGAATGAGCTAATTATGATAATTCCTTTGAGTTACTTATAGTTATTGTCATCATTATATCTGTGTTCCTTAATATTAGTTTTCGACTGTCTTCTTTTGAGTTGGTCACTGCTTTTAACCCAAGGTTAATTCTGTTATTTATTGAGTACATGAGGTCATACTCATACTACACATTACACTTTGTATACAGATCCAGTTACATCTGCACGTGGTGATTGCTAAAGCCGTATTGGTACTTGTATTTGGAAACTTCGAGGTAGCTGTTATGACGTTCGCAGACCTTGACTCTCTTTCCTTTATTTCCCTTATTACGGTTCTATTATCCAGACCATTGTACTAAGGATTTGGCTTGTATTTTGATACTCAGTAGTGCTCATGTACTCGTTGACACCAGATTTTGAGGATAGTTGTAGCAGTATTATTATTGTTTTTATTAGATAATTATAATAATTCCGCTGTTAAGTTTATTAAACCATATTTATTCAAATGCTTAGTTATTATGTGACTGTTGGCTTACTTAGCAAGTAGTGTTAGGCAATGTTGCAACTTCGGTGGGAGTTGGGTCGTGACAATACTATTGCAAAGTTGTTTACTGATGAAGTATACTACAATAAACTGTATAATATAGTTGTATACTTAGCGGTATACTATTGGGTGACTACGTTTCTTCTTTAATTTTTAGCTGAAATATCCAATCTCAATCACCTCAAATCATCTCTAAATGCGACTAAATTTCAGTATGAACTTCCCCTAGGTACTAGAAGAAATATTTTATAATAGCTACTTCAAATAAAATAATAAAACTTCAAGTTAAAAATTTAGATTAAAGAGCTTCAAGCTCAACAATGGTGGGTCTTCAACGATTCAATCTCAAGCACCTCAAATCAGCTCCAAAATGAGATCATTATAATATGAAAAAGATGTAGAATTGCTAAGAAAGTTGTAATCTAAAAGTTATGTACAAATTTTTATAGAAAGATTAAAAGCTGTGGGAAATACGTATGAAATGCTTGGGTTAAGTGAATTGAATAATACATGAGAAGAGAAAAGTTGTTATGTGGTTTTCAAATTTGTTGTTAAAAAGGGAAGGCAATATTTGGAATTGCAATGTACATATTAGTTCAGATAAATTAAATAGGGAAAAAGAGGGTAGGCTGAGTAATGTATTTGGGCCAGATGAGCAAATATTGGAGGGAGAAGTGCACAGTTAGCCACTAATTAGAGATTTCTTTACTCTTTAGCCACTATTTAAAATGTATTACTCTTTAGCTGTTAACCTTGAAAATTGTAATTATTACTAGATTTGATTTTGTGGTTCTAAAAATACGTGATTTATTTTTATGCTAGTTGTTAGGCAATAGATACTAAGTGTGAGACTAGGAAATATGATAAGAGCTTGAAGGCAGTGTATCGAGCAAACTGAGTGGCTGGGATTCGGGGCCTCGAGCTGGCCTATACGGGGCCTCGAGGTCGAGCTAAGCACTAGGCTATAACCGGCCGATGAAGGTCTAACAATACTAAGAGCTTTGATCTGAGCTCTTTATGGTCAATAATGAGTAATAAATGAAGAACAATTAATGAAATACAACAAATGTAAGTAATAGAATCAAAGAAGAATGTGTTTATGTTAGAGAGCAGAGAATGTTCTTGTATTGAATGTTGTGTGTTATTGTGTTACAAAATGACAAGGGTCCCCTTTATATATGAGGGGGAATCCCAACATAGTACAGACACATTTATTACAAGGGTTTGAGGCTGGTACAACCATTTAATGCCACAGTATGGGCTTGGACTAGCCTAATAAACTTGGTCAGCTTTAATCACGTGCCTTGGGAACTTCCCATGTGTCCATCATAGCCATTGATTTGCACAGCCTCGAGGTCGATCATTGAGACCCTAGGGGTCGAACCCCGGGCTGAGCCTCGAGCCTTATGGGGCGGCCTTTACGAAGTGCCATAATGATTATAAAATCGGACTCTCTGATTTTCACTGTATACAGATAGTCCCCACGATTCTTAGAATGAAAACGACAAGAAATGGTCTTGAATTCTTGCCTCTTAGATACTACCATCATGACATCAGTCCATCAGAGCATTAAATGTCATGACTCAAAGGCTGCGCAGGAGTCGCTGTCAACACGACTATCGAGAAGTCCACGAATCGCTATTGGTTCGACCTTTCCGCTTCCCAAATGCTGCCCATATGGCTTCTATAAATACCTCAATCGTTTTTTTATTCACACTTTTACAACATCTTCAAATTTCTAAAGCTAAGTTCACCATATTTTACATTCTTCTCCCTTCTGCGCTTGCCTTCATATTTTCTTTCTTAGAAACCTTTTTTTATAGTCATGGCTAGGACCCTAGAACGGTACCTCAGAAAGAGGGTGCTGCTTCTTCGTCTCGCCCATCCAGGGGTAAACCAGAAGTACCCCCAAATATCGAGCAATGTGCTCCTACCCAATTCGATATTGTATCTGATTTTTCTATCGAAAATCCACCTTCTACACCAGGCCAATTTGAGCATGTGTCTCGATACATCAGCGTGGTGACCAATACGAATAGAGTGAAGGAAGACTGCCAATGGGAGGAGGCAGTGTTAGTAGAGATCCCCAATTCTGAAGAAAGCATAGTAGACCACAAAGTTGGATTTCTCGGCGTGTATACATACCCATTTACCCTAGGTCCCGTAGATTCTTCGGATCCTTCTTCCCCGTCGATAGATCCGGTGATTCTCGACTTCTGTCATAAGTACCGAATGACACTCGATCAGATCTATCCTTCTTTCTGGAGGATCGTTTATATGCTCTGATACTTTTCCAACCAGGTCAAGGGTATGACCTTCACCCTTAATCACTTGGTCAGATTATACAGCCCTCGTCTCTTCCGGGGTTTGATCAAGCTTCACCCTCGATCTGCGAGGCCATTCTTTTCAAGCATCGACGAGGACAAGGATCAGGGGTGGATGAGCTGGTTTGTCCGAATGAGGACCTCAGACATCATCCCGGCTAATAGGATGTCATTCCCGAAGGAATGGAATATGAACCGTAAGTGCCCCTACCTCGAGCATATTTTATTTCCTTTTCATCCCCTTCTGAAAAGTGATCTTCTTTTCATTATGCAGCCACCACTTGGTATCCCGGCGCGGTTCAAAACCTATCTGGATGGATCAGATAGTTGGACTCCATTTTCCCTTATATCGAGCATTCCTGGCATGACTTAGCCAAAACGCGGTGGTAGGCCAAGAACCACAATATGCTTATTACTACTATCTTTACCATGTTTCCTTATGAATATCTTTTGTGGTGGTAAGTTTGATACCTCATGCTTATGTAGGCCTCGGGGATGAAGTGTCGATGAGATCATCTCCTGATGGTGAGGAAGGGACCTCGAAACCCAATAAGGGCAAGAAGAGGAAGAAGGAGGCGTTGGCCGAGTCTTCCAAATTAGAGAAACCTAAAGCTCGCAGGTGTCACACCTCCTTTTTCTGCGCCCGAGGGGGTGCAATGGGAGTTTTTTCCAATTAAAGGACAATCGAAATGGGATTGGTTTAATTATTTCAGAGTCGCCACTTGGGAGATTTAGGGTGTCCCAAGTCACCAATTTTAATCCCGAATCGAGGAAAATAATGACTCTATATTATAGTCTGCGTACCAGAAATCCGGATAAGGAATTCTGTTAACCCGGGAGAAGGTGTTAGGCATTCCCGAGTTCCGTGGTTCTAGCACGGTCGCTCAACTGTTATATTCGGCTTATTTATCTGATTTTTAATACAATTATGAACCATGTGCAAATTTTATCTTTTAACCGCTTTATTAATTATTATTATTAGGAATGTGAACGTCGCTTAAAACATGTCTTTGGACTGCGTCACATGAAATGCACCCACAATCCGGAACATATCTTATTTGACGTTTTGGGATTTGGATTTGGGTCGCATGAAATGCACACCCCAAGTTTTAAGAAAGTAAATTATTAAACACGCGCCTAAAGAGACTATCGCGTTATTATTTTGGGAAGGCCACGAAATTCACTAAGCGGCCCTCCTGAATTCTAAGTAATTTAAAATAAGTATTTACTGAGGGCCCCGCAATTTGTATTTTTATTCGGCGAGGCTCATCTCGTTCTTATTTTTTTTTAGAATTTGCAACATCATGGAAATGCATCTCGGGCCACGCCACAATCAATGCGCCCGTGACTAGAGACATATTTCGACTCCGTTGAGATTTGGATTTGGGTCACATAAATGTGCACCCGAGTTTAGGGAGATAAAATTATTAAAGGCGCGCCTAGAGCAACTAGCGCATTATTATTTTGGGTAAGGCCGTGAAATTTGCTAACGGCCCGTCCCGGAATCTAAGTATTTAATATATACATTTAGAGGGCCCCGCAGCTTGTATTTTGTTTTTCGGCGAGGCTCGTCTCATCTTATTTTTTTTTATTATTATTTTTTATTATTATTTTTTTATTATTATTTATTTATTTTTAAAGGATGCCATTTCTACGCCTTTAACAATACTAACCTTACGACTTCTTTACAACTAAAATCTCATAACTTGTCAAAAAAAAATTAATAAAATGAGTTTAGCGAACGAGTGTTTCGGGAGTAGTAACAACGAGTACTAATGCCAATTTTATCCGAATGAACTAAGCAAAGGGCCACGAACAAACCAACATCCAACTTATGTCGTAGAACAATTAACCCAACTTAATTACATGACATCAAATAAACAGGAATCACATAACGCAAAATGAGCAAAAATGCATACGATGAACACATAAGCAGAAAATTATCATATCAATTGATATATTGCAACTTCGAACATTGAACGTAAAATTTCTTTAATAATACATCGAGGCTTACTAACCTGAATAAACAGAAACGCATAGAGCCATGGACCGAACCTCAACATCGACTACAACGGACGGACTCGACGCGCCAGACCTCGACGAACACAGACGACCTCAACGGACCGCACGACAACAGTGAAAGAACAACGATAACATCAGCTGAAGCAGTGGTGGTCGCGTTTGGACAGTATAGCTGAAGCAGTGGTGTTTGGACGGTGTTCAGTGGTCGTTTGTTCCACTGCTGGGCGTGAGGAAACGACAGGGAAACTGGATGTTGCTGTTGGTCGCGGCGCTGGGGAAGGTGACACAGCAGCAGCAGCAGCAACAGCTGCTGCTCGACTGGGTGATGGTTGTTTGACGATGGTTTAGGGTGGTCGGAGGTTTTGGTGGACTGGTTTTTTATCGACTGCTCCTTGGGACGTGGGGTTTGGGTGTTTGTTGACGATGTAGGCGAGACGGAGAGGGTCAGCTGGCCGGGACGGAGTGGTCGTTTGGTGAGGGAGGAGACGGGGTTGTTGATGGTGGTTTCGGGCAGTGGGGGAGTTAGTCGCGACGACGACGGAGGGAGCTAGTTGGTTTCGGACGTAGGTGGTGGGTGTTTGGTGATGGTTTTGTGGTGGTCGTGAGGTCGTTAATGGTGGTTTTTCTGGCGATGGAGGTGGTTGTTTGGGTGAGGGAGGAGACAGGGTGGTTGATGGTGGTCGTGAGGGTGTCGACTGGTTTTTGTTTGGAGGGGTCGTGGGGCAGCAGGTTGACGGGGGTTTAGCTGGGTATTTGCTTCTTCTTCTTCTTGAAGAAGAAGCATGAACAGTAGTATATCTCAAAATTTCCAAAAGTCTCCAAGTCTGTCCGTTCCCCTTTGCCTTTTTGTCCGTGTTTTGTAACACAATGCCCATGAAAATGAGCCCCACGCGTGGTGGGGTTCGAGGCATATGTCCCCCACGCGTGGTGGGGTTCCCCATGTGTCCTGGACACGGTTTATTATGGGCTAGGTCTGAAAATTAGGCCTAAAACCGGGTAGTTTAAACCCGAATATTATTCTTTTGCCCGGACTCGAGAAATAGGAACACGTTGCTTAACTAGTCCTATGTAAGCAAAAAACCTACCAAAAATAAGACTAGTATTTAAACAAAACTATACCTTTTTAAATATTTTTTCAAGATTTAAAATAGCTACAAAATATTAATGAAACTATTTTTTTGTAATTTTCGTTTTAAATATTAAGATAAAATATGAGGTAATATTTTTGTATTTTTCAAAGTTAAAATGACTATAAAACCTTAATAGAACTATATTTTATTTTTTGTAATTTTCGAAATTGTATAAAGTACAAAAATAAAGTGCAATTTTTGTATTTTTCAAGTTTATGAGAAATACATAAACTAAAATTTATATATATATTTTTTGAAATTTTCTTTTTGCAACGAAATAAAGTAAAATAGTTAAAATAGCTATACTAGACCCAATTTCACATATTCACGCTAAAAATGTGAAAATTCTCGGGGAGGGTCAAAAATCACGTGCTTACAGCTGCCCCTCTTTGACTGGAAACACGAAGAGTTTTCCGACAAAGAACGACTAGACGTGTTTTTGACCCGACCATTACTTGGACGGACTACACTTAAGGAAAGGGAGGGATTGTGACCGAGCCCTGGTATCTGAGCTGCCTACATATCCTTGGTTATACAGGAATCAGGCCACGTGTAGTTCGGGATATGAGAGAGATAGTGAGGTGCACCGAGGTGGAGAGCCGATCGAGGTGCCGTTCCGTCGAGGTTCCGGTCCGCGGTCCTGTCATTACAACAAAAATGAAAACTGAAAAAGACTAACTAAGCCTATCAGCTACTTGTTACAAGGATTCCTATCTCTTAAGTCTTCTGAAAATTGGTCTTGAGTCTTGAATGGTGCTTGATGCAGACTTTGGATCTGAACCTTGATACTTGCTAGTTGTAGGTGCTAGTTCTTGAGCAGACCACATTTGTTCTCCACTTCCGTAATTTGGGTTCTTTTTCTTTTTTCTTTTTTTTTCTCTTCTTCTTCTTGTTTTTTTTTGTTTTTTGGTGACCAGCTTCTGTTGATCATCCCAGACTGTGGACTTGCATTCTTGGGGCGAGCTTCTTGTTGCTTCTGTCTTGGATTGAGTGCTGGGGATTTTTGTTGTAACCTTCTGCTTTACAGTGGGTCACTGCTTGATCTTGAAAAGATGTTTCTCCGTTCTACAAACAGACTCCTGACTTCTTCTATCTTCGACACGCAAAAACCTCCGTTCTACAGGTGGGTCCCTGACAATCAAAACAAACAAAACAAACAAAATTTCCTAACCCAGTTTGTACTGGGAAGATTTGTGAGTCGTTAGCAAAATCGTAACTTACTTACACTACTGATGCAATGATGAGAGTAAACTAAAGACTAGGCTAGGATGTGCATCTCCTATGAGTAAAACCAAAACTCTTGCTAGCAAATGTGTCTGCTAAAATAAAAACCTCAATGACTCAAACTAGAAAGTGTGTCTTCTATGGTTGAATCGGAATGAGCTAAACTAGGAAGTGCGTCTCCTAAGGGTGAAAACTTCAGTGACTAGAACTAGGAAGTGTGTCTCCTATAAAATCTCGATTAGGAAGTGCGTCTCCTACGGGTAAACTTCAAAAAAACTGGACTAGGAATTGTGTCTCCTATGGTCGAACTTAAAATGAATCAAACTAGGAAGTGCATCTCCTAGGGGTGAAATATTTTTAGGAAGTGCGTCTCCTATTGGTGAAACTGAACTTAGGAAGTGCGTCTCCTATGGTAAAACTGGACTTAGGAAGTGCGTCTCCTATCAGTGAAATATTTTTAGGAAGTGCGTCTCCTATTGGTGAAACTGAACTTAGGAAGTGCGTCTCCTACTGGTGAAACTTATCTTAGGAAGTGTGTCTCCTATCGGTGAAATATTTTTAGGAAGTGCGTCTCCTATTGGTGAAATCAGCTTAGGAAGTGCGTCTCCTACTTGTGAAACTTAGGTTAGGAAGTGCGTCTCCTATTGGTACAAAGGACTTAGGAAGTGCGTCTCCTATTGGTGAAACTGAACTTAGGAAGTGCGTCTCCTATTGGTGAACCTATTCTTAGGAAGTGCGTCTCCTAATGGTAAAACTGAACTTTAGGAAGTGCGTCTCCTATGGGTGAAATGAACTTAGGAAGTGCGTCTCCTATGGTGAAACTGAACTTTAGGAAGTGCGTCTCCTATGGTGAAACTGACTTAGGAAGTGCGTCTCCTATTGATGAAACTTGCTTAGGAAGTGCGTCTCCTATTGGTGAAACTTGCTTTAGGAAGTGCGTCTCCTATGGTGAAACTGACTTAGGAAGTGCGTCTCCTATTGATGAAACTTGCTTAGGAAGTGCATCTCCTATTGATGAAACTTGCTTAGGAAGTGCGTCTCCTATTGGGTGAAATAAACTTAGGAAGTGCGTCTCCTACTGGTGAAACTTTTTAGGAAGTGCGTCTCCTACTGGTACAATGGATTTAGGAAGTGCGTCTCCTACTGGCGAAACTTGCTTAGGAAGTGCGTCTCCTATGGTGAAACTGAACTTTAGGAGGAAATGCATCTCCTATGGGTAAAGACGTGGAATGTATGCCTCTGTTATCTGGGCGGGCTCCCAATTACAACACTTAAAAGTAAAGACTGAATGTATTCCTCTGTTATTATGGGCGGGCTCCCAACTTCAACACTTAAAAGTAAAAAGACTGAATGTATGCCTCTGTTATCTAGGCGGGCTCCCAACTTCAACACTTAAAAGTAAAAACTGAATGTATACCTCTGTTATCTGGGCGGGCTCCCAATTTCAACACTTAAAAGTAAAAACTGAATTTATGCCTCTGTTATCTGGGCGGGCTCCAAATTTCAACACTTGAAAAGTAAAGACTGAATTTATGCCTCTGTTATCTGGGCGGGCTCCCAATTTCAACACTTGAAAATAAAAACTGAATTTATGCCTCTGTTATCTGGGCGGGCTCCCAATTTCAACACTTGAAAATAAAAAGACTGAATTTATGCCTCTATTATCTGGGCGGGCTCCCAATTTCAACACTTGAAATAAAAGACTGAATTTATGCCTCTGTTATCTGGGCGGGCTCCCAATTTCAACACTTGAAAATAAAGACTGAATTTATGCCTCTGTTATCTGGGCGGGCTCCCAATTTCAACACTTGAAATAAAAAGACTGAAATGTATTCCTCTCGTTATACAGGTGGGCACCTGGTGGTAAAGATATGAAAAATTATATGCCCGCATTATACTGGTGGGTGACCTAGAACAGAAGTGAAGAGACAGAAATGTATTCCCGCATTATACTGGTGGGTGACCTAGAACAGAAATGAAAAGACAAAATGTATTCCTCTCGTTATTCAGGTGGGCGCCTGTCTTTAACAATAACTTTGAAAATAAGATCCTATTTGAGGGCGGATGAACCCGACATATCCTATTTGAGGGCGGATGAACCCGACAGATCCTATTTGAGGGCGGATGAACCCGACATATCCTATTTGAGGGCGGATGAACCCGACATATCCTATTTGAGGGCGGATGAACCCGACAGATCCTATTTGAGGGCGGATGAACCCAACATATCCTATTTGAGGGCGGATGAACCCAACAGATCCTATTTGAGGGCGGATGAACCCGACATATCCTATTTGAGGGCGGATGAACCCGACATATCCTATTTGAGGGCGGATGAACCCGACATATCCTATTTGAGGGCGGATGAACCCAACATATCCTATTTGAGGGCGGATGAACCCAACAGATCCTTTTTGAGGGCGGATTAACCCAACAGATCCTATTTGAGGGCGGATTAACCCAACAGATCCTATTTGAGGGCGGATTAACCCAACAGATCCTATTTGAGGGCGGATGAACCCAACATATCCTATTTGAGGGCGGATGAACCCAACATATCCTATTTGAGGGCGGATGAACCCCAACATATCCTATTTGAGGGCGGATGAACCCTACAAATCCTATTTGAGGGCGGATGAACCCGACATATCCTATTTGAGGGCGGATGGAACCCGACATATCCTATTTGAGGGCGGATGAACCCGACAGATCCTATTTGAGGGCGGATGAACCCGACAGATCCTATTTGAGGGCGGATGAACCCAACAGATCCTATTTGAGGGCGGATGAACCCGACATATCCTATTTGAGGGCGGATGAACCCAACAGATCCTATTTGAGGGCGGATTAACCCAACAGATCCTATTTGAGGGCGGATGAACCCAACATATCCTATTTGAGGGCGGATGGACCCAAAATATCCTTAAGACTTGAAAATGTCTTACCTCGAATACTTGCTGGGGATTGGGATGAATTTTCCTTTTCTACCTTCCCCATTTTTATTATTATTCTTTTTTTTAAGCCCTTTTTTGTTTTTGTTTTGTTTTTGCATAGCTTCTTCCTTCAAAGACTACCTCCCTTGATTTACTTACCTGTTGGGGGTAAAATGTTATCAGCTGGGGGTACCTGACTTCCAGAAAATTTTCTAAATGGAAGGAAAATTTTCTGCCCCAGTTTGATAATATCCCTTGTGGCACGCAGTTCTGGCATCAATGCCATTTCCTTTACCTGTTTCAAATCAAACAAAATTGTTAGTTTAAAACATGGTGGTTGGTTGTGATACTCCTAACGGGATGACTTTTCCTTTTTTCCTTCTTTGCTTTTGTGGCATAGCTCGGAAACCGGCATTTCCCCAACCTTTTAGTCTAGTATGGATTTCGCCAAATCATGCTCACTGCTTTCCTTACTTTGTCCATGGGCCTTGGCCTTGAGGTTTATAACTTTTGATAAAGGCAACGGTATCCCTCTTGACGCTTGTCAATCCTTCTGTCAATTCCCTTTTGCTGGGGATACCTTTTTGACACTGGCTTCGCGTTTGTTTCCTGCTGACTATACCACTTGGATGTACTAGTCAGATCTCATTTTGGAAAGCTGATGGCCTATTTGAAGTCATTTCGTACTTGTTCTGACCAGACAGACTCTATTGGGGATTTTCTATGAGAGGAAAAAGATAAAAGGGGACAGAATAAAAAGACAAAGGAAAAAACATGACTCTTTGACAAAAGAAACTATAAATAAAAACCCTATCAAATGCAGATACCGACTCTAATGGCCATGACATGCGTATGTGGCCTATCCTTTACCGTCAATCATCTTTCAAGATCTTTAATTGGCGATTCCCCCTCTGATTCTCAATCTTATTCGACTTGTAGTGCCCGGAGGGTTTTCACTATCAAGTCTCTCTCATTTTTGGGTTCTTCTCTCAGCTTTCATCGCCCTATGGTGCCTGTGAAGGTTTTCACCGATAAGACTCTCTCATTTGTATCACTTTCCAGCTGGGGATTTGGAGTGTTGCTGGTATGACTCTTTCTGTTGGAGATTAGAGTCCTTTCTGCTGTGGAACAGAATGTTATGTTCGCCGGTAAGACTCTTCATTTGTTTGACTTGGCATTTTTTTGAAAACTGATCAGAAGGTCTTTCTTTGGACCGTAACGTGGGTTTTGGATAGGGCTAGAAAAAAAAGGTATTAAAGGCTCAAAAATGCATTAATTTTGGGTTATTAATTACAACCTTCAGAATTAGATTTATTTACAACAAACGCAACTTTTTCCCCAGTTTCTTGCTTGGGGATATTTTAATTGATTTTTTTCATTTTTTTTTTATTTTTCAAAACTATGACCGAGCCGTGAAGCGCCTACGTATCCTCTTTGAGGAATCAGGTCAAACGTAGTTCCCAATTCCTCTTTTTCATTTGATTTTCTTTTTTTCTCTGTTATCAATTTTCTTTTCTTTTCTTTTTTTTTCTTTTGCTTTTTTTCTTGCTTGTTTTTTGTTGTTTTGCTATTCTCTTTTTTTTTATCTTCCATGTTCGCATCTTCTAGTCGTTGCTACTGATTCCGAACGAGGGGTATGAAAGAAAAATAAATAAGGCTCAAAAGGGGTAACGAAGGATAAAGTGTTTAGGTAGCAGAACAAAATGCCTTCGTCATTCCAGTCTTCAAGACATGCCAAGTGCAAACAACACAATTAAACAATAGATTTATAGTCTCTTCCGATGGTGCTGGACTTGACAATTATATTCAACATCTGCTTGTTCATTTGTCACTTCTAAAGCACCGTTGGGCGACACTCTCATTCTCATTATTATGAACGACCCTCATGCCAATTTAGGCGAATCTTTCTTTAACGGTTTTCTTTGTGTTTAACTTGCCCCAGTTCCACATGACTCGAGCTCTGAATAATCTCAAACCGTCCTTATTTTCTTTAAATGGTCTGATCGCCTTTCCAGGGTTTTAGGATTAACTTTAAAGACTAGGCCCAAAGTGAGTGCGCATGTCATGTCCCTAGAATCGGCATTGAATGAAATGATAAAAGGACTAAACAAAAGACGACTGGAACTAACAAAAGACCGACTTTGTATTAGACTACCGGCGTAATGATTTGAATAATAAAACAAACAACACAAGCAGAATAAAATCCTAACACAAACTGGACAAAATTTAAACAAACTGCTACGACAAAATGGAAAGATAAGAAGGTTTGACACATGACAAAATCCCAATTACAACCTTAATAATCCGGACAACAGAAATGACAACAAAATAAGCCACCAACTGCTTCTTTCTTGTTAACCAAGGAACGGAGCGTCCTTCCATTTTATCCAACGTGGCATCGTAGCCACTGAGCTTTGCATTAGTATTGCAATGACTTCTGTCATCAGGCCTGATCCCCGCAGAGTGTGCACCATGAGGTGCAAGTAAAGGATTCCGGGTGTCATTGTCCGGCTTACCACAAACCAACCACCTTAACTTTCTTGCAAAACAAACAGGTTAGAATGGACTCAGTCGGTCCTCATTATTAACAACATCTTTTTTCTTTTTCTTTTTCGATGTTTTTCTTTTTTTCGCCTTTTCTTTTTCATTCTTTTTTCATTTCTTTTTTTTTCATTTTCTTTTTTCATTTCTTTTTTTTTTTATTTTCTTTTTTCATTTCTTTTTATTTCTTTTTTCCATTTCTTTTTTTTCATTTCTTTTTTTTGTTGTGGTCGAATCTTATGGAGATTGCCTACGTATCATGACCCCGCATGAATCAGACTTTGCGTAGTTCGGACCAATAAAAGATAAACAACAGTAAACATTTTTCAATTTTCATATTAGAACAAACTGGGTTTCAAGGATTTAAAGATGACCCGCAAACTTGAAAATCAAACAAACCGCATGTTCTAATCAAAAGATTGGTAGACTCAAAAACAAAATTCCAGCTCCCTTTCTCTGTTCGACAAATGCAACCAAATGGTTATTTTTTGCAAATGTGGCCCCTTCCAAATTTCACATGAATTTTGAGGCCGGGGAGGATTATTTTATGACACTTTTACAAACTTGTCCGTTCTTTTACGAAAATAATCTTTCGACAACTGAGAGATACTCTAAGGCTATTTCGGCAAGAACGGTTTAAGACGCGGCCGAAACTGGCTCGGCTTATTATGACAAAATTTGAACGGTATTCACCTAACCGTCGACTCTTTTTTTTTCAAATTATAACAAAACCTTGGTATTGCAAACACGGCCCTTCAGCGCCTCGGGGACGAAGATTTATAAGGCTGTGTGGGTCAACTAGACCAAAAATCCTATGACCCAAAGGTGGCTATTTATGCAAAGTCAGCCTTCCGGCGTTCCTTTCGGGAGCATTCGGCTATTTATGACAAAACAGCATCACCTGACTTATTTATGACTCTTTTTATCATTTTTTTAAATTAGAAAACTCAATATTGCAAGCACGGTCTTTCAACGTCTCGGGGACGAAGATTTTTAAGGCTGTGTGGGTCAACTGGACCAAATCTTAAAAATGACCCAAAGGTGGCTGTTTATGCAAAGTCAGCCTTCCGGCGTCCCTTTCGGGAACATTCGGCTATGTCTTGATAAAACAGCGTCACCTGACTTCTTTATGACAAAATTAAAATTTGACATATATTTTTTATTTATTTGTTTTTTGGCTATTTTAGCAAAAGGTGGGTTGGACATCACCCGACTTATTTATGACAAGATTAAAATTTTTGATTTTTGGCTATTTTAGCAACAGGTGGGGTTGGACATCACCCGACTTATTTATGACAAGATTAAAATTTTTGATTTTTGGCTATTTTAGCAACAGGTGGGGTTGGACCCGATGAGGGTTGCCTACGTATCTCACATCCGGTGAGAATCAAACCCGCGTAGTTCGGGCAAATAAGAATAAGTAGGCAAATAATAATAAGCAGATGAACTAACTTTTTTTTTGAATTTTCGTTCAAAAGAACTACTTTAAAAGAAGCAAGGAAATATTATTTTTTGATTGATTTTCTTTTTAAAAGAAAGACTAATATTTTTTGAATTTTCATTTTTTTTATTCTAAAGAAAAGAAGAAAATATTTTTTCGGAATTTTACCTTTAATATAAGAAATGCTCCTAAAAATGTTTTTTTTTTGAATTTTGAATTTTCTTTTCAATTTCTGAAAGAAGAATCAAAATATTTTTGGATTTGTTTTTTTTTATATTATTTTTATTTTATTTTTTTATTTTATTTTTTAAAGAAACAACTAGAAAGACTTTCTAAAGAAGTCAATAATGGAAAATATTTTTGGATTATTTGTTTTGAAAATTGGGATCTAAAAACTTTTGGTAAGACAAATGTTCTTGCAACAGATAAAGATATATATATACATATTTTGGAAATAAAGAAAAACTTTTTGGATTTTATATATATATATATATATATATAATTGCAACAAATAATAAAACTACTTTCAACACCCAACTCTTTTTATTTTATTATTTTTATTTTTATTTCGACATTTTCATAAACAGATAAATAAATAAAACCCATTTTAAAACAAAACCTTTTTTTTATTTTCATTTTTATGGCAAAACAAACAATTTTCTTTTCTATTAATTTTTTTTTTTTTTTAAAAAAATAAGACAAAACAATGGTTATTTTTTCTACTTTTCCTTTGCTTTAATAAAACAAACTAATAAGACATATATTTTTTATTTTATATTCTCAAAATTTCGGCAGAGTTTCGACACTACTTGGACATTTTTTTTTCTTTCTAAAAATTAGTAGTTATATCTCTACACTGTCATTTCCTCATCTTTTCACGATTTTCTAATTTGTGGAAAATGATGACAACATACAAAATCTTTTGAATTTCCATGCCTTGTTTTTATATGTATTTTATTTTTTTTATATTTATTATTTCTTTCAAAAATGTGGCATGGGAGACATAGTGATTTCCAAGACTTCTTGGACTCCGCAAATGCTCCCCATGCACTTTTCCCAACATATGAAGCGTGGGGGACATAGGGGAATTCCAAGACTTCTTGGATTCCACAAATGTTCCTCATGTGTTTTCCCAAAAAGCAAGTGTGGGGGACATAGGGGAATTCCAAGACTTCTTGGATTCCACAAATGTTCCCCATGCTTTGATTAAAATAACATCATGCTGGAAATGACCAAATGACCCATACGCCCTTGACTAAATACAACATGTAGCACATAGGATGCCGAAAGATTGTCTATTATTTTCAGGTTGCTTGTCCTAGACGGACCCAACCCCTATGTTGAGTCCCCTAAGTCAAATGCACATGATGCAAATAAACGTTCCTACTAGGGATCCGGCATGTGGCTTTGTTATACTAGGTTCAAAAACCTGGGTCGGTGTTCTAGACAGTGTACCCGAGCGGACAACTCGAGCTGAGGAAGGAGCTCCTTTCCGGGAACCAAAAGGCCAGCCGGCTTAGAAACTTTCCGAGCCTCTTTTATTTAGGGTATGACACTAACAGAATAGGGAGTCTCAACCAGTAAGCACATCCCCGGAGGTAAGAAGAGAAAGGTTTCGGCACAGTTTATATACAGTTCAAATAATATCAAAGCGGTAAAAGCAGCATTTAGCACATTAGGCTCAAAACATATAATAATCAGATAAAAAATAAAGCCAAATAATAACAATTATTCTAAGCTCGAATTCTTAACCCTGAACCAGTGGTTCTGGGTGTTTAGGTCCCCAGCAGAGTCGCCAGAGCTGTCGCACCTCCTTTTTCCGCGCCCGAGGGGGTGCAATGGGAGTTTTTTCCAATTAAAGGACAATCGAAACGGGATTGGTTTAATTATTTCAGAGTCGCCACTTGGGAGATTTAGGGTGTCCCAAGTCACCAATTTTAATCCCGAATCGAGGAAAATAATGACTCTATATTATAGTCTGCGTACCAGAAATCCGGATAAGGAATTCTGTTAACCCGGGAGAAGGTGTTAGGCATTCCCGAGTTCCGTGGTTCTAGCACGGTCGCTCAACTGTTATATTCGGCTTATTTATCTGATTTTTAATACAATTATGAACCATGTGCAAATTTTATCTTTTAACCGCTTTATTAATTATTATTATTAGGAATGTGAACGTCGCTTAAAACATGTCTTTGGACTGCGTCACATGAAATGCACCCACAATCCGGAACATATCTTATTTGACGTTTTGGGATTTGGATTTGGGTCGCATGAAATGCACACCCCAAGTTTTAAGAAAGTAAATTATTAAACACGCGCCTAAAGAGACTATCGCGTTATTATTTTGGGAAGGCCACGAAATTCACTAAGCGGCCCTCCTGAATTCTAAGTAATTTAAAATAAGTATTTACTGAGGGCCCCGCAATTTGTATTTTTATTCGGCGAGGCTCATCTCGTTCTTATTTTTTTTTTAAGAATTTACAACGTCATGGAAATGCATCTCGGGCCACGCCACAATCAATGTGCCCGTGACTAGAGACATATTTCGACTCCGTTGAGATTTGGATTTGGGTCACATAAATGTGCACCCGAGTTTAGGGAGATAAAATTATTAAAGGCGCGCCTAGAGCAACTAGCGCATTATTATTTTGGGTAAGGCCGTGAAATTTGCTAACGGCCCGTCCCGGAATCTAAGTATTTAATATATACATTTAGAGGGCGCCGCAGCTTGTATTTTTTTTTCGGCGAGGCTCGTCTCATCTTATTTTTTTTTATTATTATTTTTTTTTATTTTTTTTATTATTATTTATTTATTTTTAAAGGATGCCATTTCTACGCCTTTAACAATACTAACCTTACGACTTCTTTACAACTAAAATCTCATAACTTGTCAAAAAAAATTAATAAAATGAGTTTAGCGAACGAGTGTTTCGGGAGTAGTAACAACGAGTACTAATGCCAATTTTATCCGAGTGAACTAAGCAAAGGGCCACGAACAAACCAACATCCAACTTACGTCGTAGAACAATTAACCCAACTTAATTACATGACATCAAATAAACAGGAATCACATAACGCAAAATGAGCAAAAATGCATACGATGAACACATAAGCAGAAAATTATCATATCAATTGATATATTGCAACTTCGAACATTGAACGTAAAATTTCTTTAATAATACATCGAGGCTTACTAACCTGAATAAACAGAAACGCATAGAGCCATGGACCGAACCTCAACATCGACTACAACGGAAGGACTCGACGCGCCGGACCTCGACGAACAAAGACGACCTCAACGGACCGCACGACAACAGTGAAAGAACAACGATAACATCAGCTGAAGCAGTGGTGGTCGTGTTTGGACAGTATAGCTGAAGCAGTGGTGTTTGGACGGTGTTCAGTGGTCGTTTGTTCCACTGCTGGGCGTGAGGAAACGACAGGGAAACTGGATGTTGTTGTTGGTCGCGGCGCTGGGGAAGGTGACACAGCAGCAGCAGCAACAGCTGCTGCTCGACGGGGTGATAGTTGTTTGACGATGGTTTAGGGTGGTCGGAGGTTTTGGTGGACTGGTTTTTTGTCGACTGCTCCTTGGGACGTGGGGTTTGGGTGTTTGTTGACGATGCAGGCGAGACGGAGAGGGTCAGCTGGCCGGGACGGAGTGGTCGTTTGGTGAGGGAGGAGACAGGGTGGTTGATGGTGGTTTCGGGCAGTGGGGGAGTTAGTCGCGATGACGACGAAGGGAGCTAGTTGGTTGCGGACGTAGGTGGTGGGTGTTTGGTGATGGTTTTGTGGTGGTCGTGAGGTCGTTAATGGTGGTTTTTCTGGCGATGGAGGTGGTTGTTTGGGTGAGGGAGGAGACGGGGTGGTTGATGGTGGTCGTGAGGGTGTCGACTGGTTTTTGTTTGGAGGGGTCGTGGGGCAGCAGGTTGACGGGGGTTTAGCTGGGTATTTGCTTCTTCTTCTTCTTGAAGAAGAAGCATGAACAGTAGTATATCTCAAAATTTCCAAAAGTCTCCAAGTCTGTCCGTTCCCCTTTGCCTTTTTGTCCGTGTTTTGTAACACAATGCCCATGAAAATGAGCCCCACGCGTGGTGGGGTTCGAGGCATATGTCCCCCACGCGTGGTGGGGTTCCCCATGTGTCCTGGACACGGTTTATTATGGGCTAGGTCCGAAAATTAGGCCTAAAACCGGGTAGTTTAAACCCGAATATTATTCTTTTGCCCGGACCCGAGAAATAGGAACACGTTGCTTAACTAGTCCTATGTAAGCAAAATAACTACCAAAAATAAGACTAGTATTTAAACAAAACTATATCTTTTTAAATATTTTTTCAAGATTTAAAATAGCTACAAAATATTAATGAAACTATTTTTTTGTAATTTTCGTTTTAAATATTAAGATAAAATATGAGGTAATATTTTTGTATTTTTCAAAGTTAAAATGACTATAAAACCTTAATAGAACTATATTTTATTTTTTGTAATTTTCGAAATTGTATAAAGTACAAAAATAAAGTGCAATTTTGGTATTTTTCAAGTTTATGAGAAATACATAAACTAAAATTTATATATGTATTTTTTTGAAATTTTCTTTTTGCAACGAAATAAAGTAAAATAGTTAAAATAGCTATACTAGACCCAATTTCACATATTCACGCTAAAAATGTGAAAATTCTCGGGGAAGGTCAAAAATCACGTGCTTACAGCAGGCATCGGGATGACGCCTAGGTATCGACTTCGGCTATTGTGGCAAGTCCCCATATCGAGGTTGAAGGTGATGATGATGATGATGAAGGCCCTTTGGTACAAAGGGCGAGACGAGGCGCAGATGCTCCGCAAGTTGCTGGGCGAAAAGTCGCCGAATTGGCGGTGGTCGATATGGACCAAACTCGTGCTGAAGAGGCCCTCGAGGAGGGTGCGGGCATAGTCCTCGAGTTTCAAGTCGGACATGGTACAGTCCGTGTCGATGAACTCGTGGCTGGTGATTCCGGAGAGCCTAAACCCGAAGTTTTTTGGGGGCAAGATGAGACCTTTAGAGAAATTAATGCTCTGGGTAGCCTTAATTGGGCCCTTCGTACTCACCGGGGGAAATCAGGGATGCACAGGACCCGGCTACCGCAGATGTGGGGGCCTCTCGTGGAGGGGAAGATGTGCTCGGAGACCTCTTCGCCGGAGTTGATGAGAACATTGATCTTGATGCTCTCGTTTCTCTCGATGAGGCAGAGAGGCTTCAACAGTAGGTGATAATTGTGACATATCATTTTCTTTAAATCTTTGTTCTTGACTTTCTAACTTTTCTATGTTATTGTAAGCTAAGAAAATGTACGATCATGCCTACTCTAGGCTTCAAGATGAGCTTTCATGCTGCGGGAAGGAGCTCAAGAAGCTCACCTTGGTGTTGAAGGAGTCAGAGGCCTCATCTGCTCTAAAGGGGGAGGAGTTGAGCGGGCTTCGGGCGAGTTTGGAGGGAGTGCATCGTGAAAGGGATGGCCTTGCTGAGTAGGTAACATGGCATCAATGAACTCACCCTTTTATTCTTAATATTCGATGCTCACCAACTTGTTTTGCCTTTGCAGATTAGGCAAAAGGATGCCCTGGTGAGGAAACTTCAGGAAGAGGTTGCAGCCAAGAATGTAGAGATCCTCGAGCTGAGTGGGCAAAATGAGGTTGTGACCTCGGAGAGAGAACTTTTGCGATCTGAGTTGGCATCGATCCAGGGTCTTCTTCGGAGTGCTCAAAAGGAGGCTGTTGTACTATCTGTGGCCAAGTCTGAGGCCGAAGAAAATGCGTCTTCATACATGAAAGATGTCGCTACTACGAATGAACAAGCCTGAGAGATATCAGAGAAGGCCGAGCAGAAGCTGACTCGGGCCATCGCTTATGCTCGTTCAAAGGCAAGAAGGGAGGCTCTCGAGGAAGCAAGCGCCAAAGGCGCTGATCTCTCAGGTGAGATTGAGGAAGCCCGAGTCTTGGATAAAGAATCGGCATTTTCGGCCACTTCAGACGAGGGTTCAGGAGATGACCCAGAGAGTAGTGGTGGTGAAGAATAGACCCACATTGTCTTCCTTTCTTTTTTGTGTATGAATTTCTTGCGGGGAAAGGTTTTGTAAAGACACCCCCTTGTATATTTTTGGTAATTTAAGAAGATTTTTCTGCTTCAAATCTTTGAATTTCATATTTCGGTGTTTACGCGGAGTTAGCCTTTGGACTTTTATGTTGGATCTTCGGAACCCATACTTCGAGTAATCGGGACCCTCGAGATCGGGCACCATCTCGAGATTAGGTCAATAATTTTTTAGAACTGATGCTTGTAATAGCAGGAGTACTCGGGGTCTCAATGGCTCCCGAGTTCTATATGACAGTGTCATTTATGTGACATGGTTACGAAGTGACCGGGGTGGCCCCACCGGTACACTTCCCCAAAAATGGTACTGACATGGTCAGAATTTATTGGCCTTCAGGATAGGCGAACAGCCGTTGCCTCCTTTATATATGCATTTGCTTGTTTCTTATGTGGGGACTCCACTACTTTGAATAATTATCCCTTTCATAGAGCTCCTATTCTTTTTGCCAGTTCTCTTACCATTTCAACTCAAAGTCTTCGTCCAAGTCTTCATCTTCCTTTTCTCATTCTACCATAGCCATGGCTGCTACGTCCAAATTCATTCACCAAGGAGAGGAGAGCTCTGCCTGTACTTTGCACTCGGTTGGTGGTACACCGCTGATGTCTGGTGAGCTAACTTCGAGGTGCTTTGTCTCGAGGAAGGACGTTACATTATAGAGACCTCCCAATGTTCATGGCCATTGGGAGCATGCATCGAGGTTTATCTCCTCAATAGGGGAAGAACACCTTAAGGCGGTTAGAAAAGACTACGGATGGGGAGAAAAGGTGGTACTGCAGGTACCTTCCTTGGAAGAAAGCATCATGGCTCATGTCGAGGGGTTTTTGAACGTATATACGTACCCTTTTACACTGGTCCTCCTCGATACCGTTGTGATCGAATTTTGTAGAAGATATCAGGTTACCCTAGCATAGGTTCACTCGTAGTTTTGGAGGATAGTGTTGATGATAAGGTACTTTGTAGATAAAGTCAGGCTCGAGTTCACCCTCAGCCATCTTATTAGATTGTACCGGCCTTTGCATTACCGAGGCCTAATTACTTTGCAAAGTCGATCCACCTGGCCCTATATTTCCAGCAATGAAGAATACGGGGACCGAGGGTAGATGAGTCGATTCGTCCGAGTGCGGACCGTCGATATTATCCCTGTAGAGTTCTTCCTATTTCCTGAGAAATGGAATTTCACACGTAAGTGGTACACTTGTATTCTTATTACTTTTGTCCATAGTGGAGGTGGATTCTGTAAAGACGTTTTCTTAATTTTTGCAGCAATTCCGTGGATGCCATACGAGGTTCCCAACCTGGTGGATTGGTCTTGGAAATTGGCAGCTTTCTTGACTTATGATGAGCTAAGTGGTGAGATCTATCCAAGGGTAGATGGGAGGAAAAACACCATGGTACGTGTTGTGGCTCGTTTTCTTTGAAAGGAACTTTCTTTTATGTGTACTAACTCCGTCGCCGCAGGCATTGGAGAATTTTCTGAGATAAGACCGTGCTCCCTCGGGGAGAAGGAAGGGTCGTCAGCTTTGGGGTCGAGGATTGATAACAAACGGAAAGAGTCCTTGAAGGATGAGGGTGCTCATAGCGAGGCAAGCCCTGCTCGGAGGCTCAAAGAAGATGTATCAGCTGATCCTATGGTATCTGAGGCTTCTAGCCTCGAAAAAATGGTTCCTCTCTTGTCGTCGTCTTCTTTTCCCGTTGAAGGTACTTCGAGGGATGTTCGAGACTAGGGGCCACCTAAATCAAGTAGGGTCTTGAGCCACCATATCCCCACCAAGATTGGTTTAACTAGGGTCAGTGAGACCAGGCCATCAGATGCGCGCTTAACCTTTGAGGAGGCTCAGCGGCTTTGTTCTGTGGTGATCTTTGGTTGACTTTGTTGGTCTTTTGATTTCACATTTTCATTTTCTTATTGAGTTTCTTTTTCATAGGCCTTTGAAAAGCTCAAGTCCGAGCTGCTCCGCTGTGAAGCCAGGTTGAGGAAATCCTTGGATGGGGAGAAATCCCTCAGGCTTCTTTGTGATAAAAGGGGAAAAGAATTGAGTCATCTTCGGTACGAGGCGAATCGAAGCCTGAACTACGAAAGCCATCTTGAGAAACAAGTAACCTTTGCTCCGAGGGAATGCATGCTTCCTCTTCTATCCTCAGAGACTAATATTTTGATACTTCAGTGGCAGAGTAAGACAGAGGTCTGGAACGCCTTTGGGGAGAGGTTGGCCAGGACAAGCATGAGTGTAACGAGCTAAAGGCTCAGATAGATACCCATATTGCGGCCAAGAAGAATGCTTTGGCCAAAGTTTCTTCCCTCGAGGTACAACTCCAGAATAACCATGAAAATAGCTTGGTTCAGACGAGCAGGATTGCAAGGCTCAAGTCCAACCTTTTTGAGATGAAGGCCGACACCGTGGATGCCCGAGCTGAAGCTGAAGAGATTCGGGCTAAGGCCGACAAGAAAGTGGTCGTCTATTTAAAATACGCTGCTGATGTTTGAGCTAAGTTGAGAGGGGCTTCCGATCGGGAGATCAGAAGCAATGAGTATGCCCGGTGCAAATCTCGGAGGGAAACCCTCGAGAAAATCCATGCTAGGGGCTTCGAGCTCTCCAAAGAGATTGAGCAGGACAAGATGGATGAATACGACGCCAAGTTCCTTGTGTCTGATGCCGAAGATAATGAGGGGGAGGCCGATGGAGCCGCAGTCCCTGAGGGGAGAGTAGACTAGGCTTTTTCTTTTTGATTCTTCGTACAGTGTTCTTAGAGAACTTTGTAAATGTAGCCTTGCATTGTTTCATATATGCGTATACAAAGAAACCTTTCGGTTTTCTCCTTCCATGAATTTCTATCTGCTTGAGTATGTATTTCTTCATTTAGAACTTATACGTTCGTCGATGATTGGCCAGGTGAACTGGACTTCGAGGTAAAATCCTTAGGTTTGCAAATCAGCCCTGAGCTCGTTGGGCTGGCTCGTAGGCTCTTACGCATTTGCCCTTAGGCATTTTTAGTTAACTGTTTCGGGCTAAGTCTTCGAGTCGGATTTCGACTCAAGCTCATTGGCCCTTAGGTTTTTAAGCTGGCTTTTAGGCTCTTATACGTTGGGTCGGTACAACCTCAAAATATAGGCTGGTGGCTGGGCTCTTACACGTCGAATCGGTACGACCTTTTAATATAGGCTGGCGATAGTGGCTCTTACGCATTAGGTCGGTACGACTTTTTAATATAGGCTAGCGACAGTGGCTCTTACGCATTGGGTCGGTACGACCTCTAATGTGGGCTTTATTTTCCCTCGTTAAAGACTTTTTGAAGTTTTTGTGTTCGCCCGAATCTTTGAAGGCTCGATGAGAGCCTCGATTGTGAGCCGCTATGTAGCGATAAATGAGGACCTCGGGAGGTTTTGCTCGATGGCTGAATTGTTTCGAAGCCTATTATTTGGAGCTGATATGATCGAAGCTCTTTTGCTTATGCCGAGGGTAGCTTGATTAAACGGTTCTTTTCAAAGTTTTTTTGAAGTAATTGAAGGCCTGTCATTTTATAGCGACAGTCAGGCGTCCTCGAGTCGCGTGAGTTTGGTCGGAGCCTTGTGACCGTAGTCATTGAGTTTGGCCGGAGCCTTTCAGTCCCCGAGTGAAGTAGTTTCGGTATTTACATCGAGGGTATGCCTTTTTAAGGGTCTTACAAGTTTGAATGTATAGCCTTAACTTTAAGATCGGGATTTATGTCTTTTGTAAGGTCTTATAAATTTTAACATGCCTTACTTGAGGTATTACAGATTTGGCCACTTGGTACAAGTGTAACTCGCGCCTTGCTTGAGGTCTTATAGATTTGGTATTGCCTTATGAAGGTTTTATGAGCTCGAGGTTGCCCGCATAGGGTCTTATGGCCTCGGGTTTTCGACAAAAAGATGGGGTGACAGTCGACGACAGTCCCCGAGACATCGAAAGTTTCTTGGCTCTGGAGCCGCTCTTTGTAAACTTGGTGTTGCCTCATTGAAGGCTTACGAGTTCGAAGTTTTCGGCTCAGAGTTCATGTGGCTTCGAGTTTTTTGATGTCAGTCCCCGAGTGTTCGGGAGATTTTTTGGCTCTGGAGCCATTTCTTGTAAAAGTAGCATACTTCTTTGAAGTGCGAAGCGTTTTTGGTGGTAAAAGATATCTTTTGATTACTTGGCACAAGTATACATGTTTTCGCCATCAAGGGCTCAATTATTCTATGCCAATACGGTTCATTCGACCGTTTGGACCGATACACCATTTTCCTATCGAGACCTTTTTTTGGCTCATCTTGACTTCTTCGAGAAGGTGATCTTCCAGAGGGTGCCCCCCAGTGTTCGAGGTTGATTGAAGAGTAGCATTGAATACTTGTTAAGTTCTCCTTAGGTAACATATAGGTGTTGCCTCGTTAAAAACCTTGAGGGTAAAACCCTTCTTAGGATAAAACCCGATCGAAGGAAAAGAGTGCAACGTATGCTTTGAAACCTAAGGTCTTCGAGTTGGACAGCGCTTTTACAGTTCTGATCGGGCGCCTACAAAAGGTTAGTGTAAGATGTAAATAAAAAGTGAGATGGTTATACCTTAGTGGTGATGGCGCTTTGAGCCTTGATATGCTTCAAACGTTTGCTTCGAGAACGCGACACGATCCTTTACTTGTTTTATTTGGGTGTAGCCGAGAATGTGTCTTGTGATTGCTACTTCACTGTTTGCTTATCCTTTGTCTCCTTCGATGTTGAATGCGTTGATGTCGGTGCCACGTCGTGCATCGCGAACATCTCTCTCGCCGCATGTTGTTCCCCATACACGGTTTTTATTCCGTCCTTCATCGTAAACTTCATCATTTGATGAAGGGTTGATGGTACTGCTCTCATGCAGTGTATCCATGGCCTTCCGAGCAAGGCATTGTACCTCATGTCTCCTTCGATAACATGGACTTTGACATTTTGGGTCGTGCCGGACACGTTGACCGGGAGGGTGATTTCCCCTTTCGTTGTTTTGCTCATCATGTTGAATCCATTAAGGACTCAAGAGGCGGGCACGATATGGTCCAGCAGTCCGAGCTGCTCCACCACCCTTGACCTGATAATGCTGGCCGAGCTACCTGGATCCACAAGCACACGCTTAATTTGAAATGTATTCACAAGAAAAGAAATTACCAAGGCATCGTTATGAGGTTGAGACAGAGCCTCGATGTCCTCATCGCTAAATGTGAGAGCATCTTCGGGTATGTAACCCCGAGTTCGTTTCTCCCTGGTGATAGATATTTTTGTTCTTTTGACAATGGGTTCCTGCGGGATGTTGATTCCTCCAACGATCATGTGGATGACATGTTGCGGCTCATCTGTTTTATTTTTCCTGTTCACCTTTCTTTCCCGGAACTAATTTTTGGCTCGATCTCTAAGGAACTCTCGGAGGTGCCCTATGTTGAGTAGCCGGGCTACTTCTTCTCGGAGCTGTCTGCAATCTTCGGTCCTATGACCGTGTGTGCCGTGGAATTCGCACACTAAGTTGGGGTTCCTCTTCGACGGATCAGATAGTACAGGTCTTTGCCACCTGGTATCTCTAATTTTATTGATGGCGAATACGATATCTGAAACGTCAACGTTGAAGTTGTATTCCGACAAGTGGGATGCCTGCGTCGGCCTTGTGTGTCTATCAAATCCGGCTATACTTACGTGTCCCCGAGGATTCTGACCTCGATCTACCCTTCGATTATTTCGGGGTATGTTATGTCGTGGGGCATTTCTTTGATCTTCAGTGTATGGTTGGTACCTTTCCTTGTTTGGCTTTGGCTCCTTTGCCAGGAGTCTGCTTGGATACACCTAGCCCAAGGGGGCTCCCAGTTGATCGTCCTCGACCCTAATCTTCAACTGATATCGGTTGTGGACATCCGACCTAGTCACAGCGAGATATTCAACCAAATTCTGCTTCAGCTGCTTCAAAGTCGCTGAGCTTCGTTCATTCAAACATTGGGTAAAGGCCTGCACTACCCAGTCATCGGAGACTGGTGGTAATTCCATTAGCTCTATTTGAAAGCAAGATACGAACTCCCGCAGCATCTCATTTTCTCTTTGTTTGATTTTGAAGACGTCAGATTTCCTTGTAGACACCTTGATGGCACTGATATGTGCCTTTATGAAAGAATCTTCCAGCATGGCAAATGAGTCTATTGAATTCAGAGCTAGGTTGTGGTACCACATCATGACCCCTTTCGAAAGTGTTTCTTCGAACTTTTTTAGCAGGACGGATTCGATCCCGTCATCCCTCAGGTTGTTGTCCTTCACCGCATAAGTGTAAGCAGTGACGTGCTCGTTGGGGTTCGAGGTTCTGTTATACTTTGAGAGATCAGGCATTCTGAATTTCTTTGGGATGTTCTTCGGAGCAGCATTTGACGGGAATGGCTTTTGTACGAATTTCTTTGAATCAACCCCCTTCAGGATCGAGGTTGCGGACGGGATCTGGTCGACCCTTGAATTGTAAGTCTCCACCTTTTTGTCATTAGCTTTAATCATCTTTTCGACCGATTCAATCCTCTTTGTGAGGTCCTCAAGCATCTTCATAATAGCGGGGTCGGATGCTGACATGTTGTTACTCGATCTTTCTGGTACCTGTTCGACTCGATGAGCCGTTTTTGGTGCTGCTATGCTTGGATTTTTTTGGTGTCTTTGCAGTTGAGCAATTGTCAGCTGTTGTGCCTGTAACATCTCAAAAATAACGTGAAGGCTAACCTTTCTCTCCCCTCGCGCTGGGATTTCCTGAGCTTCTTGTTGGTTTTCTTGGCGTATACTCCTATTGGTGTGGGAAATTATGTCGACGTGTTGGGCGTTGCGCGAGACCACGTCCACGGGAATTGGTTCTGGTGCATCCTTAGGGTTTCGTTATGGTACACCAATACTTGGAACAACTACACCATTCTCTCTATGATCCTCAAGACCGTTGTTTTCATGTGCGTTCACTGAGTTAGGTATTTTGACCTGAAATCAAAGATTCTTGGACAAGAAAAAGCGTGAAAGATAACTTGCGTTATGTAGCAAACCAGCAAGAAAACAACCACTATTATTTTTAGCCCCATGGTGGGCGCCAAACTGTTTATCTTGAAAATGGTAATTACAATTTGATTTGATTTCGTAGTTCTAAAAATAGGGGATTTGTTTTTATGCTAGTTGTTAGGCAATAGATGCTATGTGTGAGACTAGAAAATATGATAAGAGCTTGAAGGCAGTGTATCGAGCAAACGGAGTGGCTGGGATTCGGGGCCTCGAGCTGGCCTATATGGGGCCTCGAGGTCGATCTAAGCACTAGGCTATAACCGGCCAATGAAGGTCTAACAATACTAAGAGCTTTGATCTGAGCTCTTTATGGTCAATAATGAGTAATAAATGAAGAACAATTAATGAAACACAATAAATGTAAGCAATAAATGTAAGTAATAGAATCAAAGGAGAATGTATTTAAGTTAGAGAGCAGAGAATATTCTTGTATTGAATGTTGTGTGTTATTGTGTTAAAAAATGACAAGGGTCCACTTTATATATGAGGAAGAATCCCAACATAGTACAGTCGCATTTATTACAAGGGTTTGAGGCTGGTACAACCATTTAATGCCACGGTACGGGCTTGAACTAGTCCAATAGACTTGGTCAGCTTTAATCACGTGCCTTGGGAACTTCCCGTTTGTCCATCATAGCCATTGATTTGCACAGCCTCGAGTTCGATCATTGAGACCCTCGGGGTCGAACCCCGGGTTGAGCCTCGAGCCTTCTGGGGCGGTCTCTGCGAAGTGCTATAATGATCATAAAATCGGACTCTCTGATTTTCAACGTATACAAGCCAGTGCTTAATAAATTTTTATCCGCCCGAAAGAAAATACTCGTGTGCTAAACATGGGTGCTCTGTAAATATTAAGGACATGGTGTCTTTAATTTCAGGAATGTTGTTTAAATACTAAGGACAAAGTGTCATGTCATGTCCTTAACTTCATATGTGCAGTGTAAATGTTAAGGACATGGCGTCCTTAACTTCATGTGTGCAGTGTAAATGTTATGGACATAATGTCCTTAACTTATATTTGCACATTCTGTTGTTAAAATTTAGGGCCTCATATCCTTAACTTCATATGTGCAATGTAAATGTTAAGGACATGGTGTCCTTAACTTGATGTGTGCAGTGTAAATGTTAAGGATATAATATCCTTAACTTTATGAGTGTTGTATAAATATTAAGGACATGAAGTCCTTAACTTCATGAATGTTGTGTAAATATTAAGGATAAAGTGTCATGTCATGTCCTTAACTTCATATGTGCAGTATAAATATTAAGGACATGGAGTCCTTAACATCATGTGTTTAGTATAAATGTTAAGGATACCATGTCCTTAATATTTACACAGCACTCATGAAGAAAGGGTAAAAATATCATTTCATATTAATTTTAATAGAGTTCTGGCTATTTTTGCTCAGCATTAAAATACTGGATAAAAACTGAATACCATATTAAAAAGTGACTATCCCACGCCATTTCTACAAAATTGAAACAAACTTTAGGTTGGGCTAAAACATGAATTTTTTTTTGGGTTTGATAGGCATTTAGCGTTAATTCTCCGCATATTTTTTGAAGAAGAACTAACCTAAATAGCTATCCAATTGCTTAAACTAAAAATAGTCAGTGTATATATATATATATGTGTGTGTGTGTATATATATATATAGAACTAACCTAAATAGTTGTCCAATTGCTTAAACTAAAAATAGTCAGTGTGTGTGTCTATATATATATAACACCGCATACTTTAGACAGAGTCCTACATCAGCAAAACACAAGAGAGATGCTGAGTATATAAGTTAACAAGTCTTAGACCCTAGTGACGCGTTTTGAACTCGTGAGTGCCTAGGCCCAGAGCGGACAATATCACTAGTAAACTGGGTTGTTACATATGGTATCAGAGTCACTCTTGTATCAACCTTGTCGATGGTGGGTCAGAGTTCAACTGAGTTTAGGTAAATCCCAGTTAGGCGGGGCAAACCTCAGTGTTGAGTCTAGGCGAATCCCATACGGTGGGGCAAACCTCAGCGAGGACACTGAGGCCATAAGAGGAGGTATTTGTAACACCCCCAGACTTTAGACAGAGTCGCACATCGGCAAAACACAAGAGAGATGCTGGGTATATGAGTTAACAAGCATTAGACCCTAGTGACGCGTTTTAACCCGTGAGGGCCTAAGCCCAGAGCAAACAATATCACTAGTAGGCTGGATTGTTAATTATATATATATGCGCGCCCATCATTTCGCCGCACTATATAGTGTTTTATAGCTGACCATTATTTAGAGCAACTGTTGTTAATGAAGTTAATTTTATTATTTAATTTATTTCTCTTTTGTTCTCTAATTTTCAAAAAATTATTTCAAGTCGTAGTTAAATTCTAATATTACCTTTTTATTCATGTATCTTTATTAATTTGCGACTAACTATTTAGAGAGATACTAATTTCAAAATGTTAAATCCCCTTAATCTTTTTTATATTTTCATGGAATTTAACTTTCTTTTGCTTAGGAACATATTGAATAGTGTTTTTATTATTTATTTATGCGGCCAAGAAAAGAGACAACTTGTTTGTTTAAGTAGTCCTTTTGAGTCGCCGCAATATATAGTATTGAGAAAACTACTCTCTATAGTCCCTTAAAATTTTAATAGTCCATGTTTTGTCCTACTTACAAAAAATGGCCCTTCGGCCCAAACGTATTGCATATAGTAGCCGAAAGGAATAAGCATGACAACATAAGCGCCTGTAGCTCAGTGGTTAGAGCGCTTGTTTCCTAAGCTGAAGGTCGCAGGTTTGACCCTCACCTGGTGTGATAGAGCAACCCTTTTTTGCCTTTTTAAATGTACTTCTGGATCTTTAAGTGTTATTGTATATTTTTTGTATAATAACAGACTATTTTTGTATATTTTTTGCATAGTGACAGTCTATTTTGTATATTTTTTGTATAGTGACAGTCTATTTGTATAGTGACAGTCTATTTTATATATTTTTTGTATAGTAACAGTCTATTTGTATAGTGACAGTCTATTTAGTATATTTTTGTATAGTGATAGTCTATTTTGTATATTGTTGTTATTTTGTTATTTTATGTTATTTACTATGAGTCTATTGATAGTACTAATATATTGTCTCTTATTGCTCTCTTAAAGCGAGGGTCTCCTGGAAACAGCCTCTCTACCTCTCGGGGTAGGGGTAAGGTCTGCGTACATATTACCCTCCCCATACCCCACTTGTGGGATTATACTGGGATGTTGTTGTTGTTGATAGTCTATTTTGTACATATTTTGTATAATGACATTCTATTTAGTATATTTTTTGTATAATGACATTGTATTTTTGTATATATTTTGTATAATGACACTCTATTTGTATATAAATTGTATAGTAACAGTCTATTTGTATATAAATTGTATAGTGATAGTCTATTTTGTATAATTTTTGTATAATAACAGTATGTTTTGTAGATATTTCAACTTTATGCATAATCATCTCCTCTGTTCTTCCTCTCATTGAGAAACCAGCCACCAGCGTCCAAGGCCTCACAGTCACCGAAAATGGTAACAAGATCGCCGGAGTTTTAAACTTTTAACCAAAGATCTTCAAAATATTATCTACATATTCACAGAAACTGTAAGAGAAAATCAGAGAAGAAGACAAGGTTGAGCCTTATGCTACACCACTGCCGAAATAAAAAGATCTGGACTTTTACCCGTCGCCACAAAACTCAAAATCAGACTATTAAAAAAGAAATTCCGCTACTGCTCTTATTGGTGTCATTGATTCTGCACTTTGAATCAAGAAAAGAAACTCATGTCTGGGTTTGGAACTTCTGTTAATATTTGTTTGTTATGAAAAGTGAGATTTGAAATTGTTCCGTTGAATTGAAATACTACTAATAGTGATTTGATAAATTGGGTGAAGCGAATTGACGAGTAAAATTCAAAATCCACTTACTTTGAGCTTGTGACTTTTGCATCTGTTGGTGAAATTTGTTTCAAGGATTAAATCATTGCTTGAGAAATTGATGTGACTAGTAAGGAAGAAGAGGAAAGCGAGAGGAGCGGTCATGGTCATAGTTGGCTGGGTGGATTTCCGGCGAGGGAATTAGTAAAGTTTCCGGCTAGCACTTATTTTATTTTTAGGCTATGACTTGTATGGGGTAATTTGTGGGCTACCAAATGAAATTTATTTTGCCCGATGGGCTATAAATGAAGTTCTCTCTATAGTATTACTACTATAAATGAAGTTCTCTCTATAGTATTACTAGTTAGGGTATGCCCGTGCAACGGGCCAACATAATATATCTTTTTTTAATTAAAAACAACATATTAACACTGTTCTTATAAATAACGTTTTGCAAAATTTGATTGAAAAAAAATCGTTATGCCAAGCTCAACAGCAGAAAAATTAATGACAATGAACATATCATTAAATAATAATGCTTTCTATTTTGTGAAACAGAGACTTAGTAATTACAAATTATATGTCACATTGAGACTCACATGTTGGCTTCAAAGGTAACCTCTGTTCTTTCCGGTTACAAGTTTTTGATAGATAGTCGCATAGGTTGCTACTGTTGGAGTAATCACTCAAAAACTATAAAGCAAGATGTAATGTGTTGCACATTCAACTAACGGGGAAGAACAATTTCTATGTCAAATTAAACTTGAATCTCTTTATTTAAGATTACAATTACAAAAATTAAATAGATTTAAATATGACTATTCATTCTAAAGAGTAATATCTTATTAGGCCACAAGGATTAGCTTTAACATTTCTACAAACCTTCGCTGAAGTAAAAAGCAGATCATAGGCAACCAAGAGAAATTAGCAGAATTATTGATCATGCATTTACATATTAAAGTAGACTTCAAAGCATACATAAACAGGTCAAGTGATGATTGACAATCGGAAAGAAGTTGAAGTAATGAGAGCCCAGAAACCAAAATGCAGCTGCCAGAAGTTTTTCCTTTTCATCTATCAAATGTGAGTTGTAAGACATTGAAGCTTCTCTTTATGGTACTTTTTTCTTCAGTATTGCTCTTGACTGCCTTTTTTTAGGACTACTGTCTACAGAAAATATGTAAAGAGAATAGGAATCAATGCATGAAATTTCTAAACCCATTACTAAGGAACTTAGACTCGAAGCTTTATCATATTTCAAGATAAAAACAAAAATGATGTTGATTACTGAAGAGTATTAAGTCATGGAACTACGGGCTTATGCTAGAAAGCTATAAGTACGAAGAACGGGTCTTTTAACTTGGGGCTTTAGAGAAACCATTTGTTGATAAAAAACATCAGTAAAATTAATAAAAGCGAATACTTGAAATTCTTTGGTACGGTGCTCACTCTATCTCTGAACTTGAAGTATAATTTCAGTCCGCTTGTTGACATTCTAGTATGTAAAAGATGAAAAGTTGTAATCCCAACCTTTTGATGATGACCTAGGCAAAAACAATTAAGGAACAGAACATCTAGAGAGCTATGGGTAGAATAATAGTGTAATTTTCTCCGGGCAATTTTCAATACACTGAATGTATCAGGAACAAACACAGTAAATTAAGATTCATTTTTGTTCACAAGTTACAGAATTGACAAAATTGTGAAGGGTAAGGGGAGTGAGACTATACCATACATATCTAAACCCAAAAGGATTTATTTTCCAGAAGAAAAAGATCCCAAAAAAGGTACATACTTCCTGCAGTTGGCAAACATAAATAAGAGCAAAAAGAAGGTAGTTTTGTAAGGAAATAAGCAATTCTAAGGTGCATTATATTATAAGCATAAAAATTCAGAAGTCAGAGGAAAGAAGAAAATCTCAACTATAAATATATAAGGGGACTCGCCTTTTACAAATTTTTATGGTATTGGTGGTTCCAGCTTTAACCCTGTGCTTGAAGATTCTGATATCACATCTGCGGCTTCCATTTCGGCCTCATTTATACCTAGAGGCTTGACTTTTTTTTTTGCTTCTATAGCCAATATTTAGTGCAAAGATGTGTTCCTTTTCTATGTAGGACAGCACTGATAGACTTATATGCACAGAGTCAGAAATTTTTCCAGGATGATTTTCTTAATTGAATTCGAAAGATTTTGTTTGAAACGTGTCCAAGACATTGTTAACGGGCAGGAGTTACTTCTGGAAGTGAAAGAAGTAAAAAATTTGGATCTGAAGTAGCAGGTAATAAAGCTAAAATGAAAGTACTGTAAAGGTCTATATTGATTAAATTTTGCATGCTAAAAATGATTCAATTGTGGATCACATAACTGTCAAACAAAAAAAAAAATCAGCTACATTTTAAATGCCATAAAAAGCTTGAACAGGAAGTGGAAGATGAAATTTAACACAATCCTTATTTTATCACTCTGAAGCTAGGATTTCAAGTTTATGGGTTCAGGTTTTTAATCGTTAAAAGTTACTGGGTTCTAAATTAATAATTTATACATATTTAATGAATTTATAAGACAAATACAGAGTTCGAATTAAAGTTACTGGGTTCGACCGAACCCGCTGCCAGCATTCTACCTCCGCCTCTGCGTACAAACTAATAACTTAAGAGCAGTAAGAACTCTGGCAGCAATAGTAGTACAGAGTTGGCATTTTCCTATTGCTACAGAAGTTTAATCTTGAGCGATATGCCTCTTCTCTAACAAACAACATCAGAATTAATGTAACTGTGCACTCAAGCCAATAGGAAAGTTAGAAAGTCCTACTACTTTATGATTGTAATCTTTTATGATGCAGACCGCAGAAGACCAAGTTTTTATGGGTACCGATGGCGATTAACTGTGATTGTGCTCAATGTAACAGTGATTGTGAAAGGAAATACTTGCTCTTCTTCTCCCTCCAGTGTTCAACAAAAATTAGTATGCTTCACTGATGCATATAGTCTTTTCACTCACATGGCTTCATTAGGAGCTGCTAATTTTACACGATGTAGAATCACTCCATATGAATTTAAAAATCAGGGAATTTGGGCCATTCATTAGCTTGACTTAAGAAAATCAAACAAATGCTTCTGGGAGGGATTCAAGAAAGAGAGGTCAATTTAAACCAAAAAGGATATTTAAAGATTATTTTTGGATCCAATTCTCTGCTAAACCCCTCAAAGCATCAGATTCCTCCTTGATTTTATTGACTCTGCAATTTGAATTGAGCTCCATCTGCGCAGCCTACCAAATAAATATACCACATCTATTAACTCAGTCTAAATAAGATAAAGATAACAAAGCATTCACACAATTCCCAGAACAATAAACATAAATCTCATTAGAGCCAAATAAGGCAAAACCATAAGAGTAAGCCATGTCATTGGCATAACAAAGTCATCATAGTCAGAAAGAGAGATTGTTGGCTAGAAAAACAAACCTCAGCTTGCCAATGGTTGATCAGTTCCTATTTATATGTATATAATACAAACAATAGGCTTTATATATATTATACTCTGTAAAATTCCTAAAACGATGAAGAGAAATGTAATTAGAGACAAATAAGGCAAAAGCATAACAATTAACAACCAGCCTTGTCATTGGTGCAACTTAAGCTGGCAAAATCAGATTGATCCTTGGCCAGAAAACTAAACTTAACTTGTCCTAAATTGATCGACTCCTAGGTGATGTACTTAATACAAACACTAGGTATCCTTCATATTATATTCTTTGTACTATGGAAAACATTTAACCAATAAAAGGACCTAGTTTCAAGACTGGTCATGTGGGGTTCATAATATTGTGTTACGTTTGTGGTTTTGTTATTATTACACCTCTCCTTTGGTGCTTTTTCTTTCTAAAAAAGTTATTTACTTATCAAAAACAATTTTAAGCAAGATTCTAGACACACAATTTTAACTTTTAAACTATTTTGTGATTATAAATTTTATTAGAATCCATATTTTACATGAATAGAATGAGAAAGTAATGATGTTGGGCAGATGAGGCTTTGAGATGGCGAGAGAAGCCAGTGATCCATAAACCCATAACCCACGCTATCACGGAAGAACCCACCTGCAAACTGCAATAAAGCAAGCAATTAGTAGATTTTACTTAACATTCATTTTTATTTGTGCAATTAATAGCAAGCAGTAGTTGATATAACTAACTGCAATAATTTTCTTACGGTAAAGAAAAATATTTAAGAACAAATAAATGAGCTCACAGAGTTTGAGCTAGGTTTCCGTGGATCACCTAGAGTTAGCAGAAGAAGAGGAGCCTTCGATGCATCGTTTCGGACAGTTTAATTACAACCTCAATCGAAAGGTCAGAATTGCCATACACTTGACAGAGAAAGTAGTGCCGGAAGCCTGGAAAAAAGGTGAGCGAATAAATTACAAACTGAAATAACATAGTTGAAATGCAAACTAGTATTAAATACAAAGGCACAAACTTAGATTGCCAAATAATTTCAATAGCAAAATACAGAGTAACTCAATTTCTTCGTTAATTCCTTAGTAACCTTCAGTAATTGGCTGTGGGCATACCTATTGTCAACGAACACAATTCACTTCCAAAAAAATGTGAAACCTTTATTGCACCAGTCAGTAAATCTCAAACCTCAAACCGTTTCAAATTCATAACTTTAGAGAGGAAATGTCATCCAGGCAAGAGCAGAAACTTCCCAAGCACGACATCATTATATCATAAACAACTTAAATCAAGATTTGCACTATACATTTGATCCAAACTCGTTGATCATGAAGACCTTTCACTGGGAATTTCGTCAAATACATTGATGGCATCAAAGTACTTCTCTTTCCATTACTACTTTTATCCTAGATAGCAATTATCACAGAGCAGAGAACAGAGGCAGATTCGGGATTTATATTCAACTTTTAAGGTTTTTGAGCCCATTGTATTTTTAAAGTTATGGGTTCAAACCTACTATTTGTTGCAATTTTAATTAATTTTTGCATATAAACTTATGATCGACGGCGAAAATACTGGGTGCAAATGCACCCGGCGGATATACTCTACATCCGCCTCTGCAATTACAACAAACTCCCTTTTTTGTATCAAAATCCGGGGGTTATTTTGGTCTTTCTGTCATGTCTTACACAACCGATTTTGAGGACGCGAAATCGCTGAATTCTTTTCCTTTCCTTCCGTGATCTGTTTCTCTCTCTTGGTTACGCGCGCCTTTTCGTCGTCTCCTCCGTTTCCGACGTGGAAGATAAACTGGTTCTTGCTTTTGGCGCTGTGACCTGTTCTTCTCGCTCTACACCACCTACGTTTTTGGTGGTGAGTTTACTTTTGCGCTCTTCTCTCTTCTTTGATTTTCTCAGCTTCTGTTATTTTTAAATTATTATCTCATCACAGGTCCTATTCGATTAAACTGTATAATTGGGGTAAAACAGTTGGTCGATGGTTTCTCTCTTTTGTATATACTTCACAATCGCTAGAATTAAATTTTCTGAGATGACTTTACCTGGGAACGGAAATCCACATAAAAATGAGAAAATTGGGATTTTTTTGAAATAAATGCGGAAGCAAAAGCCAGATGTAGCTGGAGCAAGTAAAGAAAATATAGAGGATGAGTAACAAAAAGAGAAAAAGTTAGCTGTGTAACTAAATAATTGAACACGAAGAAGACCAAAATTGTCCCTGTCGATGAGTGAATACATCCAGTTAATTTCTGGTAAGTTCCACCCACAGTTTTCTCTCTTTGAAGTTTGAACCCGGACCAATAACTGTACACGTGTTTGTTATCTGGGGTTGGTGGGACACGTGTCTCTCTAAAAAGCCATGCAATGACCAATAGACTGACCCAAGTTTACAGTACAATATTCGTTACTTTTGGAGCATTTGTAGTCACATTTTAATTTGTGCCCGTTTTATAAAAAAAATTACAAGCGTATTCTTTTTGCATAACTTCAGCATATGGGGCTGAATTAGCAAAGGCAATCACGCAAAACTTCAGCATTCTAGTAGCCTGACCTGAAGTTCAGCTCTAAAGCTGAAGTTTTTATTTTGTAACTGGCGAAAGTTTTTATTTTTGTAACTGGCGAATTTTTTGTTTTGTAACTGACGAACTTCAGCTCTAGAGCTGAAGTTTTTGTTTGTAACTAGCGAAATTTTTGTTTTTGTAACTGGCGAACTTCAGCTCCAAACTCTGGCCATTAAAAAATTCAGATAGATAAAAAATTAATCCCTTCCTTCGCCATTGTTAGAGAAAATTATGAGCTTTAGAAGAAAATCTTTTAGAATCAGTGTAAAAATAGAGTTGATTTCAAAGAGGGAAAGAGGAAAAATCCTTTAGAAAGAAATGTGATTGTGGTTTGTGTGGGGAAGAAAGGAATTATGAGCATTTAAAGGGATTTACCAAATTAAAAGGCTACAATCAATACTAATTATACTAATTTGTATATAATTGGTAAATCGTATATGAAGTTGCAATTAATTTAAAATATCTCTAGTGAGGGTAAATAAGTTTCTAATATAGTAGGCGTTTGGACATAAAAATTATAATTTTTAAAAAAAGTAGTATTTGGAGTTAAGTTGAAAATAGTATTTGGAATTTGAAATTTTGTTTGGACATGCATTTACTTGAAAAAATATTGCAGTTTTGTGAATGGGGCTGAAAATTTTGAATAAATGGTCCAAAAGACTTTTTGATTTTTGAAAAACTCATTTTCGAAAAATTTCCAAAAACTTACAAAATTTGACAAATACATTATTGAAAAAAATTCTGTTTTTTCATTTATTTATAAAAATCTCTTTTAAATAATGTTTCGCTTAATTCCAAAGTTGTCCTCGGAGAAGATTGCTCTGCTCTCCTTAATAGATTGACATTCTCGTCATTTTCTGGAAGAAGGTTTTCATGTAGGAGGCGGCCGGGAGAAAATAAAAAAAGAGACTGAAGGGAAATTGAAGAGTCAAATGGCTACTTCTTCATAAGTTTCTTCTTCCAAGTACGTCTACGTTCTTCTCTTCCCCTTTATTTATGTTCTTGTATTATTACTTGACGTTTTCTTTTCTAATATGATGGCTAAATCAAACAGTGTGCTTTTGTAATAGTTTATTGTTGAAGCCACTTGATAAAAATGGCTAATTTGAACTCCATTTGACTTGGCAATGCTTGAAACTGAAAGTTAGTATGCACCTTTGGCTTATCAGTTTTGATTTATTTTTTTTGGGTTCTTTTTTGGGGGGAGGGGAGTGTATGTTTTGAAAGTAAAAAGGTGATATGACTACTCAAAGATTGCATAAATAGATCAAGTCTAAGTTGATAGTAATTAATGTTGATAAGAAAATATACTGCTCCTACTACCAAGGTCACTAGTATTTGTATCCACAATAAATCTTGAATAAAATTGAAGAGCGTAAACTAAACCTCTCACTGAAGTATTGAAGAAGGAAATTAGTATATAATTGAAGAAAAATAATACAAATTTACATGATTAAGGCTTAAAGATGGTGTTCATCGAGCTTTTTAAGGTGGATGGTGTAAAAGGGCAGCTCTAGGGTAAGGCAAGTGAAGCCCTTGCCTTAGGCCCCCAAATAATTTAGGCCCCAAAAATAAAAGTACTATTATATTATTATATAATATATACTCCATAATTTATATTCATATAATTATTAATAAAAGATTTCAAATTTTAATAATTTTTACCATTTGGTAGACGTAAGATTGAGTGAGTTAATTGGAAAAAAAAATTCTCACTAAATTAAATAATATATTTACCTTCTCATCAATTTTAATTTTCTTTCTTTATGTATAGTCTTTTTTTCATGGTTTTTACGATTTTACTTTCTAATTTCAACTCCGATTCTCTAAATGAACTATTTCTTTTAGTCACATTTGATTGAACCACATACCAGAAAGCAAGTTCTTTTGTGTCTCATCTTTTTTAACTAAGAATTCCCCGGGGCAAATGTCGCAAGGTTCAAAACATGATGAATAATAGGCTCACCTTTTACCATTTTCACTTAAGGGAAGAATTCAATACCATATGGCACGCGCCTAACTCATACATCATGAGTTGTTCTCTCACCACTATATCAAAGTCATGTAGGTTTTTTTTGTGTCTCAATATTATATGAATTTTATAAAAGACGTTTCAGGGTCTTTTTAATATATTTTGGTTTAGGTCACCAGTTTTGTTGAGCCGTCCCTCATTGACAATCAACAATTATTTACAGATTACTACCCCACTATAAACGTACTGTTCAACCAGCTTCATTCACATTTGGTAACTGAATGACAAACTCGCTGCCTTTAATGCTCTTGTCATTGTTACCTTATTTTAAGTGAGACTCTATAAATTTTATTGAGAATGTCAGGGGCGGATAAGTGGCTCTAGTAGGAGATTAGTAAAGCTTTGATTTAGGTCCCCCAAAATTTTTAATAATGGATTTTATAACTTTATTTCAAATTAGACAATATTAATGTTTGTAGGAAAAATAGTAAAGTATAAAAAAAATTGTAAAAAAGAAAGAAAGGTGTCTACTCTTAAACAGTAAAAATATTTTTAAAACTTTGAATTAAACTACTTAAATCTTCATATTAGTAAATATATTTTCTACAACAATATCAAAGGTAACATATTGCAAATACATGTTTAATATCTCATTTATTTAAAATTTTCCTTTTTAATATAAATAATAATATTACTATGTGAAGTTAAAGACTATGTCATTTAAGAATATATGCTATAAACAACAAGTATGAAAAAAATGGCAAGATTAATTTTTTTGCATATTTGTGTGTATACGTACTAATAAAAAAAGTATAAGGCCTCTTATTAAAGTTTGGCTTTAGACCACCAATTTTACGGAGCCGCCCTTGATGGTGCATTGGTTAGGCCAAATGGCATCGCCAATATTTGTATTGAAGATAATCTCAGTTGTCATTCTCAATTGATGGTAACCTGCTCTCTGGTCCACCTTAGAAAATATCTTGGTTCATCCAATTCATCTAATAAGGCCTCAGTGAGTGGTTTGTAAAACTTATGCTCCGCAATGCATCTATTTGAGTCCCTGTGGTAATATACAAATGACAAGAACAAAATTTCTTTCCAACCAAAACAAACATGTGATGTTTTTCTTTTTTACTTATCAAAAAATATATAAGCCTCCTTATTCACTGGTATATAGTCACTGACCGAGGGTATTCTGTCATCTACCCCTGTGAGGTGGCAACTATTTAGGCTGCTTAGTGAGTTCTTTTACATCCACTTCAGTATATTCTAGCGGTCTTTTAGCCATTTCAACACTGTTTCGAGGATTCAAATGACTCTAATACCAGTTGGTACCAATGACTCAATGACCATCAGCTTAGGAACTATGAGTTTGAATGCTGAAAGTTGGGTCCAGGAAACTATATCTGGTATAAGTTATCACCGACACAAGGCTACTGTTAATACTCAATACTCTATGTACCGCATGAGTAATAAGCTATTCTCCTAATTAATTTCAGTAAAATTACTGCGACTTGCATGTAACTGCCTCCCATGTGGCAGCATGAGCTCATGCACAAGCTGTTAACAACCTCTCTGAGTTGCTTCTATTTTGTTAAGCTAGCGCTAAGCTTGTCGCGCATTTGCTGGGCTCCGTAGGAGACTAAATGCTTGAACACCTCAGTTGATTATGGCATTAGGTTCGCTTTTTCATATGAACTATGACTTCTAGACTGCAAAACACTAGTGATGTTTGATATATATTGTTCTAAATTACTGGAAGTACTAACTTTCTCACTTTACGGAAAGATGTTGTGATTCACCTTTCCACTTTCTTTTTGTTGGTAATTTGTGTTTCTTTCATAAGGATTTTTGAATTTTAGTTTATTTATCAAATTTCGATTAAGTTTATGTTTTTCCTTATTTTATTTATAATGGAAGATTGTGACTATCCTAATTGAAAGTGATGTGATCTGAGCATGGTGGTGAGATTATTTGAACAAATTTTCATATCAGTAACTAAATCGATTAAAAAAAAAAAGAAATCTTGACCATAATGACCATATGTATGATTTTTGTTCACATAAGTGCTAAATTTGTATATGTTGAAATGATGAGTTCTAATTATGTCTTTATTTAATTTTCAGATGTGGGCATGATCTGAATTGTTATTGAGTTCTGTTGTGCGGTTAATCCTGTGCAAGTGCACTATCAAAAGAAGAAATCTCATTCTGCACTAGTGACTTGTGAAAGGTTATGTTTGTCTCGCAAAGCTTCGAGCACATCACATGAAAACATTGAGCCGAAAATCTGCCCACCCAATTTTCAAACTCATAGAACAATGCAAAAACATAGCCACTCTCAAGCAAGTGCATGCTCAAATGATCACAACTGGGCTTATTCTCCACACTTACCCTCTCAGTCGCATACTCATTTCGTCCTCCACCCTTGCCGCCACCAACTCCTATGCGCTAACCATTTTCAACCAAGTAAGCAATCCAACAATTTTCCTTTTCAATACCCTCATCTCATCAACCCTTGCTAGGAAAGATGATCAACTTCACTTTTCCTTAGCTCTTTACTCTCGTATGCTCACTCAAACCACTCTCAAGCCCAATAATTACACCTACCCCTCTCTTTTTAAGGCTTGTAGTTCTCAACCATGGCTTCAACATGGTCGCGCCTTGCACACCCATGTCTTGAAATTCCTTGAACCACCTTATGATCATTTTGTTCAAGCCTCGTTGCTTAATTTCTACTCTAGGAGTGGTGAATTGGGGGTTGCAAGATTCCTCTTTGATCAAATCACAAGACCGGATTTAGCTTTTTGGAACTCCATACTTACAGCTTATGCCCATAATACTTCTGTTCAATCGGAAGCCTGTTTTGATAATGCTTATGATAGCACTAATTTGTCATTAGAAGTTTTGCTTTTGTTTAATCAAATGCAGAAATCTTTGACCAGTCCTAATGAAGTTAGTTTGGTGGCGTTGATTAGTGCTTGTGCTGATTTGGGTACGCTTAGTCAGGGGATATGGGATCATTCTTTTGTGCTTAGGAATGGCCTCAAGCTCAACCGCTTCGTTGGCACAGCTTTAGTCACCATGTATGCAAATTGTGGCCGTCTTGATATTGCTCGACAGTTGTTCGATCAATTGCTCGAAAGAGACACATATTGTTATAATGCCATGATTAGAGGACTTGCAGTGCATGGCCTTGGGCTGGAGGCTCTTGACCTTTTCGAGAAAATGGAATTAGAAGGTTTGGTTCCTGATGATGTAACTATGCTAGTTATAATATGTGCTTGCTCTCATGTAGGGTTGGTTGATCAAGGCTGCGAATTTTTTGAGTCAATGAAGGAGGATTATGGAATTGAGCCTAAGCTTGAGCATTATGGGACCTTAGTGGATCTTTTGGGTCGAGCACGCCGGGTGAAGGAGGCTGAGGAAATAGTTTAGACCATTCCTATGAAGCCAAATGCAGTTCTTTGGAGGTCTTTACTTGGAGCTGCTCGTGTTCATGGTAACTTAGAGGTACGTAAATCAGCATTAAAACAGTTGATATAGCTAGAGCCAGAGACTAGCGGGAATTATGTGTTGTTATCGAATATGTGCGCTAGCTTGAACAAGTGGGATGATGTGAAAAATGTAAGGAAATTGATGAAAGATCATGGAATCGACAAAGCTCTGGTAGTAGCATTGTCGATATTGATGGTGCTATGCACGAGTTCCTTATTGGCGATAAGACTCATCCACACGCTAAACGGATATATCTGAAGCTAGATGAGATTAATAGAAGGCTGCAAGAACAGGGTCATAAGTCAGGAACAAGAGAAGTGTTGTTTGACATTGAAGAGGAAGAGAAGGAAGATGCACTTTCATATCATAGTGAAAGTTAGCCATAGCTTATGCTCTTATTGCATCTAATTCTGGTGCCCCTATTAGAATCATAAAGAACTTAGGGTCTGCAGTGACTGTCATGCAGCTACTAAGCTTATTTCAAGGATTTATGAGAGGGAAATTATAGTAAGAGATAGATCTAGATTTCATCACTTCAAAAATGGGGCTTGTTCTTGTTTGGATTATTGGTAGAATTTCTTGTACTTTGTGTTATTTGGAACAACATATAGTTTACTTAGTCCGGAAAAAAAAGTAAATTAATGTTCCATTTCCTTATGATCTTGCTTTTGATTAAAGATGCATAAAAGTAAATTTACTGTGTTAAACTTGTCTATGTCTTATAGTATTGCTGAATCAAAGGCGTCTCAATAAAAGTCGTGGCCTAAAGCCAAATTTTGATAAGTGGCCGTAATTTTTTATTTTTTTTGCCTATCGTAAAGTTATCTTGCATAATATAGTATTAATATTACATTGGTTTCTTTTTGTTGCAGGTTATGGAGTTATCTTATAAAATATAATATTTATATTCATATTGGTAAGAAAATTCAAGTTTATAAGATGTTAGTCATGTATTTACAATTTGTTACCTTGGATCTTATTGTAATAAACGTTATTTATCAATATGAAGATGTGAGCATCTTAATTCAAAGTTCTAAAATATTTTTATTGTTAAAAATAGATAGTTTTTCTTTCCTTTTTTATAAGGATTTTGTATTTTTTTTTCTTTTTTCTATAAACTTCTAAGCGAAAAAAAGATTGTAAATCCACAACTAAAATTATTTTTAGGGGTCCCAAAATTTAGGGGCCTAAAGTAAAGGCTTTACTAACCTCCCCCTTGAGCCACCCCCAGGCTAAATTATAGCAAGTTGATTAATCATGGAGAAAGAAATGTAGTCTTACATGCACGCCAAAAAAAGCTTTTAAGGACTCTAACTAAACAATTCACCGCGTCCAAAAGTACTTTAATTTACTTTCCGAAACACTATGAATTGTGAAATTAATCCAATTAAGAAGAATTAGAAACCTGAAATCCACATATACCGATTTTAGTCCTTTTAATGAGTAATCATATAAATTTATTACCAAAAAATCGATATATTATATTATTATATTAAAAGTACGAAGCTCTTTAGCAAAATATTGTTCATCTTTTTTACCCCTTAAAATAAAGTTCACACTGAACAAAATAGTCATTGTCATTGTCATTGTATTATTTTCTTAATTTTTATGACTTTAAATTGACTAAAATTTTAACTATTAAATCTTTCCTTATTTGAATTTTGTAAGAACTATTAATATTTAGGAGTTTAAATTTTTCCATAACTACAATATTCTTAACATACTATAGAAGAAAGAATCATAACTGCTCATTCATGACTTCTTTAGAATTCCTTGTTTTCATAAAAAAATTATTTAAGAGAGAAATATAAATAATTTGTATTCTTTTATTTTTTTCATAATAATTGGAAAATTAAAATTGGACAACTAAATTGGGATGGAAAAAGTAATAAATACTTTGTGGTGTTATAACAACAACAACAACAATGACCCAGTAGAATCCCACAAGTGGGGTCTGGGGAGGATAGAGTATACGCATACCTTACCCCTACCCCGGAGGGGGTAGAGAGGCTATTTCCGGGAGACCCTCGGCTCATAAGCACTAGATCTGTAACAACAAAAACCCAAAATAATATCAACAACGTGAGAGATAACAAATAAATGGAAAAACAGTAACACAAATATTATGCAAAAGTGTGAAACATAACATAAATCGCTAGTAGTGCTAGACAAAAACACTATCATACTCGCCGGAACAAAGAGAGAAACAGGGACAAAGAGGAAAACCGCTCGACTACCCCTTAATCCTTCTAGCATCAACTCTGCATGTGTAGGGGAAAAAACTAAAACTATGTGTTTTGCATGTTTCAATTATATGATCGTACTTGCCTCTAATACTTTCTGCGTTGTTGTGGATTTTCGGATAAATTTCAGCGCATGAATTTCCGTATTTTTATTACTTGCTTCCTAGATTTGTTTGTTGTCTACTTTTCTCTTTTTTTTTTTTTTGCTATTTTCTTAGGTCCAATGTTATCATATTCATTTTTTTGATACAAAATACGGATAATTATATTACATAAACAAAAATTACATTGACATAGTAGATATTTTTAGGGCATTATTATTGCCCATAGTTGCCAAATAGTTACAAACAGTAGTGGAAATATTCTTAAAGCTATTGCAAGCACCATGCTTGTTCTTGATCACTTCTTGTTCAACAAAAAAGGATGGACAAGCATGGTAAAAACACTTAGTAGAGGGTGAGCTCTTGATAGCTTCCTTGGCCAGCATATGTGTCACTTCATTTCCTTCCCTTAAATTATGCTTCAGTTGTGGGAGCTTCAATTGGTCCATTAACCATCTGCAGTTAGAAACAATGTTAGAGAAGTTATAGCTATCCTCATATATAAGCTTGATGACTTCCGTACAGTTAGTTTCAATTTCCAAGTTTAGGAAGTTCATTTCTTTAGCATTTTTTAATCCTTCTAGTAATGCCATTAACTCTGCATGCGTAGGTGAAATTGCTTGACTTGCTTTGTGGAATCCCACAATCCAGTCTCCATTGCTATTTCGGAATGCATCACCAAACCCAGCTGCATCATTGTTACTAGAAAAGGCACCATCACAATTTAATTTAATCATACCTTTGGGTGGTTTGTCCTAATTGATTTCAATTTTGATTTTTTTTTAGCATGAAGGGATTTTTCTCTGTGAAGAACTTGAATTCCCATGCTAGATGAATAATCTTTCTTGCTTCCAGGTTACGATTAAGATTGTTGATATTATTATGATTCTTGTTTTTCCATATTTCCCAGATGGAGAAGGGAAATAAAGTATTCCAATTAATCTGGTGATTACTACTTTGAATGAAGATATCCCTCAGCTTCACTGGCCAATTTGTATCACTATTAATATTTAGGAAAGGAAGGCCCATATTCTCCCAAAAACGATTAGAGACTGGACATTTAATAAAAATGTGTTCGATGTCCTCCACCCCAATTTTGCAAATAGTACATGTAGCATCAATATTAATTCCTATTTTAGCTAGATAAGCTCGACAAGAGGTACGATTATGCATGCATTGCCAAAGGAAGAACTTTATTTTGTTGGGGCAATGGAGGTTCCAAATCCACATAAAGGAGGTGGAAGATGGATTGACCTTTGATAGAAGGTCCACGTATACAACCTCCTCTCAAGTGTGCGTCTTTTTGCATTTATCGGTTCTTCAACATCCTGAAATTCTTGACAGGCTTCTCGACTTAAAACTAATTAAGAAGAGAGTAAAAGAAAAATTGAAGTCTTAACGTTGGTTAAACCATTTTGCTTTGCTGGAAAAGGAAAAAAAAGGGTAAGAACAAAAACTAGCTTTCAACTAAACTTTATAAAGAACTACTTCCTGTCCATGAAAAATAGAGAGACTACGTCGGCAGAAAAAGGAGAAATAACTGGTAGCAAGTGTTTGCTTCACTGAAAAAGAATTTCAAAATTGAAAGGTTAAGCTTTTCACCAAAACTGTCTACTACATTTTCAAGAAATGAACTGCAAGAAAAATAGATATAACGTTTATGTTAAACTCCAAGTGTAAGCACAAAAAACATAAACCTTTCCTATCCAAATTTACCTGGATTTGCATGAGCACATCTTAGCCAAAAATAGAAAGTGCCTGCATTTCAATCTGATACACTTTTTCTCTATAGAAGCCAAGTTCAATTAACATAGAATAATTAAGTATTAGTACTGCCTCCCCATTGACTAATTAAATGAAGCATTACCTCAACAAAATGCAGATGACTAACAGTTTCATTAGAAATATCATATGGATTACCAATTGTTTTAATGACATCCAATATCTGAGATTAGGAGTGGCAAATGGGCGGGGCGGGTCGGATATGGTTCGGGCCGAAAACGGATCAATTATCCGACCCGACCCATATTTAATACGGATAAAAAACGAGTTAACCGGTGGATAATATGGGTTACCCATATTATATTATCCATGACTTCTTGTATATGATCACTTTTGGGAGAATTCTTAGTCTTCCTAACTTGAGGAACCCCCCAATTTGAGGGTTTACAAATGTAAAAGTTAGACCCATTGGTTATCCATTTTCTAAATGGATAATATGGTTCTTATTCATATTTGACCCGTTTTTAAAAAGTTCATTATCCAACCCTTTTTTTAGTGGATAATATGGGTGGTTAACTATTTTCTTTTAACCATTTTGCCACCCCTATATGAGATTATAGGACAAGGTGATGAAAACAGCCTGTGAACTCAAATCCTCACATTTACATTTGCTAGATTCCCACTGCAAGCAACAGCACAATCATCATACTCTGGTTGCAGGAATTTGACGCTCAACTGCAGCAAAGGCCAGGAAAAAGTAAGGATCCCTAATATCCACTCTTGGGCCATGCTTGCCTGATTTAAACAATAGGACAAAAAAAAAGTCAGAAAGCTTGAAAACTCAAATCAGAAAGAGAGTATTTAGGTAGATACTGGAAACATGACATTTGAGAATATATGCATAAAGTGTAGTTGGATCCTACTGTGCTACTTCACCATTGACCACTGATATAAATAAAACAATAGGAGATTCTGTTGTAAATCTATCTGTAATCTATAAGAATAAAATTTATGCAACAACCTTTAATATGAGTTCCAAATCACAATTCAAAAGGATTGATTTCCCAAAAGAATTCTCGTGAAAGCTCTTTAGCTACTGATTTCAGAAAAAATTCACTGCAACACAACAACCTAATTAGCCTATCAAGGTAAAGAACTTGCTCATGCACAAGGTCAATTGTTTGCTAGCGACCAACATGAGATAATTCTCATTAAGGAGAGTTTAGAACAGAAGCAGCTCCTATATGTTCAAAAAATGATTCACAACACCTATATCATTCCAGACACACGTGATTTCAATGCCTTTGGCCCCAGAGAAATAAAAAGATCAGATGATATTTTCAACATAGTTTTGAAAGAAACTACACATGATTATAAATCTCGACTCCTTGAGACAAAGAAGATAGAAAGACAGAACCATGCCATTACCCAGCCCTTTCCCAGTGAATTTTAACTTCTGGGTTTTATAGTCATATTACTTTGAGAGTTCAATCATTTGCACAGACTAGAGAACACTAATATCAGATCTACTTATAATATTTCACATAACAAGATTCCAAGTTTCTATTATGTAAAGAAAATGCACAGGGGACCTAACTTGATCCTAAAAGCTAGCTAGTGACGTGAGGATAGCCCAAAACAATAAAAGAAATTCCCTCATTAAATGTGAGACACTCTGGCACCTCCCCCTTCCTGGCACGCCCAGGACTGGACATTTGAAGTGTGACAATATGAGATGGGCCCCAACATTGGGTAAACCAAGAACAAGGATGAGTTTGGTTCTGATACCACATAAAGAAAATGGACCTTGAAGCTAACCAATCCCATATAATGAAATAATAGCTCACTCCTAAACCAATGTGAGACATTGTAATATATTTCGGGCAGAGGTCTAATTTTGCCCCTAGAGTATTTGATTTAAAAGAGATTTACCCTCAGTTTAAAGTGGACTATTCATACCCCAGTTTCACGTGGCACAAAAGGCAAATCCAAGCAAAAAGTGTAATGACAGGGGTACAAATAGCTCTAATCTAATTAACTCTAATACACACACACAACACCCCCCACCCCCACCCCACAAAAAAAAACAAAAAAACAACCCCAATCTAACAGAAATCACAGAATCTATGCTCCCATACAAACCCCTCGCCGCTGACCTCGAACGACAAACCCTATCTCTACTTGACTGAAAAGAGCCGCGTACAGAAAGATGATAATGGGTGGACCTCTGGTTACTGAAAACAACTGATTTTGGAGTTCCGTTGCCAGTAAAAAATGGAGTTCAGGTGATGTAAACGGAGGACGAGATGGTGGCTGTTTGAGGTGGTTTCAACGGTGGAGCTCTTGTGGTAGCTGCTGCATAAAGGGTCCAGCAGCTAACTTCCTAGCAGAAACCACACTCCTAACATTCTGGCTACACTTTTGATCAAGCTCCGACGGCGACTTCTCCTCCGTCATACAAGCATTGTGATGAATATGCTCGTTAAACTTCCATCGGAGAAGAGGAGTTTCAGGCCTGCTCCTCGCTCCTCCAATATTTCTTCGCAACTTCACTCGGGCGGCGGCAAAATTTTTCGTCTTCCAGCGAGGCGGTTTACAAGTATTTTTAGGCAGTTTGTGAAAAAGATCTAGTTCGGAGAATGTAATCGCTGGGAGCTCAGTGTTGTTGCTGGTGTTCTTCATCTTTGATGCACAGATACAGCCATTACACAACTCCTTTCTCTGAGTGGGTGCGCGTGTGTGAAGAGCTAGTATTAGAGCTGGGCATGGGGGTGGGGGTGAAAGAAGGGGTGTGTGTTATGGTTCATTAGATCGGTGAGGGGTTAATTAAAATGCCGAGTGGATTTTTATTTTATTTTTTAAATGAGGAAAAGCATTTTAAATTTAGGTAGATGATTTCCATTAGAAAAAAGGGCAAACTCGAGCCAAATGTGTAACGGCAGGGGTACGAATAGGCCACTTTTTGAACGGGGGATAAATCTGCTCTAAATCAAATACTTTAGGGGTATATTTAGTCTTCAACGTTTACTTCAAAAATCAAACGATTACCATTACAAAATCCAATCGACTTATTAAATATTCATCTGCTTAGAGTAAGTTCCTCCAACTTTCTGATAGTGATCCAGATGAAGATAAGAATATTGATCTATTCCAGAAACCAGTAGTGTACAGAAATTAAGCAGGCAAGAGAACTGATGCCAAACAGCCATTTAAGGTAAGCAAAAAAAGTCTTCTGATCTTGTATTTTCATAAACTGTTTAACAGAACTGAACTTGCTTATATCTTGTCTTCCGTTAAGGAGGCCAATTAAGCAAGTTACGACTAATCCTTATTTACTAACCAATTGATGTAGAATAGTGGAAGAAGATGAACCTATAAAGCAGTTTGTCCAAAATTATACAGCAAATTCAAATGCACCACAACCTCAAAAGGTAGACTACAACAGAATTTTTTTTGTTTCGATAAGGTGTATATTACACATAAATGTGTCTGTAAGATTTGTAAGAACAAACCAAATATTATACAACTGACAACCTGATGCACTTACCTGATATCAATTGCCATTACATCAGGGTTGCTCCTTTCAGGTTGAAGGGTATAGTTTGGTGAAAAAAACTGATAGAAGGAAAGCAACATCTCAATTTCACTTGAGGCTAGAGAAATATCTTCTAATTATAGCAGAGTGTTTAAAATATACCAACCTTATAACAGATTTACAAGTGATGTCACCTTTTTTGTTGCACAGTCTCTGAATACATTTCCTATGAGTACATTGCAGGTCCAATAAAAGACAGAATCTCAATACTAGTTCTTTCATGTCATTGTACTGAAAATTTGATTATATTGGCGTGAAATTTCAGTATTAGCAAACTCTATCAATTCAAATGTGAACATATGAATTGGACATAAAAAGGGAATTAAATCTAGTTAACTATGATTGAACAAGCTTGAGCCAGTCCAGAAAAACACATTTGAGAATGATCATTCAATTGCAATCAATGAAGATATGACCTTAAGACCCAATTCAATATCTTATTTTGGAAGACATTTTAAGTGGCTCAAAACTGAACCCAAAACTGTAAACACTCGTGTGGATCCAGAATAACTGAAAGAGCTTTACCTAAGAACATTATGACATTTGAAAACATAATTTCACATATAAACCAATATATCCCATTTTAATTGACATGCAACAGTAGGCACTTGGGAAAGTAAGCATTATTTTTCAAGGAAAGGGGTACTAGATAACAAAATATTTAGTGCGAAACCTTCCGGAACTCCTAATATCTTACCCATTTACAGTAATTTAATCTCAAGAGTCACAAACTATAGTGAAAATGTATGGTACTCCATCCGTCCCAAAAAGGATGTACTTTTCGGATTTCAAAAGTCAAACTTCTTAACTTTGACCATAAATTCGGACATAGAATCTTTAAGTTTTTTTTTTTTAAATAAAATTTATATAATTGGAAACTACATAAAGGGTACTATGTGTCACAATAACTAACAATTCAAAATATTTAAAGAAGGTATATGAGAAAGTCATTTTTAAAGAACAAATCGTTTGACTCTTGAAATCCAAAAAGTATATCATTTTTGGGACAGAGGGAGTAATAATTAGCTATGGCCACGCAACAAACTTTTGTCTAAAAGACACATTTTTTGCATTTAACTATTTGGTCTATATTTCAGCTGCAGGTATCTTTTCTCTTCTGCAAGAGTAGAATATTAAAAATTCACATTTAATGAAAAGGATGAGAATAGAAAAGGGCAAAGATATTGATTTTCCAGACAAGAAAAAGAATAACTCCTAAAGTTGCAGAGCACACAGCATTCGTCATCAGTTTGAAGTTCAAGACATCAGGTAATACAACCAAAATAACTGCTCTTGCGAAAGATTATCGTTTCTTGAAAATAGTTCAATGACTAACAAGATCCCCAAGCAATATGGACCGGAATTATAACAGCCCTTAAGAAAAATGCATAGGATGTACCTCTTACAGGTTATTAGTCAAAGGATTGTTTATATCTGAGTTACTTCAGTCTGTTGTTGCTGCCTTCGTGATCCCTTCTGTAAAAAAGGGACAAACAAGGCTCTTAACATAGATTTCTGCCTCCTCAAGACATGGAGCAAAGTTAGTAACATCTAGATATCTGGTCGAGTCATCCTTTAGATTATATTTCGTGAAACGTGATCCAAACTGAAGCAAAACTTCACCTTCATTTGACATAAAAATGGGTGGAGTAAAAATATATCCCGTAGGGCGATCAGGAAACTTGATGGTAAACATCTTTGTCCAAGATTCTTTTACCCCATACTCCTTCATAACCCAGATATCTACATGAGTCGTCCACTCGTAATTACAAAATGCAGAAAGATCATTTCTAAACACTCCTAGCACCAAAAAACCACATCCTTTGAAATCAGAGGGCTGCTCTACCTTTGCCCATTTCTCATCAGCCAAATAAATAAAAAAATGATGTTCTGGTCCCAGTCAAGCCAATGAAGTTTCTGATTCACAAGCTTACCCGAAACAGACAACAGCTGCCTACCCTGAAAATCATCAATATCTCTCCACGAATCAGACTTTAGACTATATATTTTGACCTCAACACGACACAATCGTCCATTTCTGTGAATAGGAAATATACCCACTATCTTGTATTCATCTCGGAAAGCATCATATGCAAAACCAAATTTGAAATCGTAACGATCTTTGTTCAAATTGTGTTGGCGGCTTACATTAAGTCTAAAATTAGGCAATTTCTTATACTTTCTAATTGATGGATTCCATAAAAACAAGTTATATAATAATCCGTCAGATACTGCAACGGCAAGACAAAGCAATCCATTGAAAGAACCGACAATCGAAGGATAACAATAGGGATTTGTACCGGGATAATCCAAGTCAAATGCCTCAGCAACAGAATCATAAAGTAAAGCGCTAAGAAACACTCCTTGACATAGCGCTAAGAGAACACTCCTTGACATAGTGTGTAGCATTACAAACATTAAACATAACTCCACGGTGGTTAGATAATAAGAGATGGTCTTCACAAATTCAGGGCTAGAGATTAAGGAAAGCCAAGATTTTGAAACAGACCTGAATTGCAAGAGGGATTTAACTGCAAGCTTTAACAAGATTTCTGTGATGAGTTCAGCAGGAAGGGTAGGCATTAAATCTTGGCTTGACTGAGCAGGAAGGTTTCGGGGTTTTCTCCGTTTTGGGCATCGAGGGTAGTATCATCTCCTTCGGTTTCGAGAAGTTTTAACACACTGGGGCTTCTTTTTGTCTCACATTCTGTAAAATTTTCCTTCGGTTTCCATTTGGATTGCAGAAATGAAACTCTTGATTTGGCTTTTTGCTGCGGCCTACCGGGGCTTTTAACCTTTAAAATTTGCTTTTTCAGTTTTTCCTTTCTCAAAAAGTGCTTTAAAGAAAATTCCATTGGAGAGTAGCAGTTTTTATTTGTTTAATCGATTCTCCAAACATTTTTACCAAAATTATAACAGCAATTAATGTTGGTCATACTTTCAAAAAGTAAAGTTAAGAGGTATATGTTAGTAAGCTAGTCAAATTAGCTTATAAATATTTTTTTGCTTTACCTACGTGTTTAGTAAATATTTTACATTCTATAAGCTTATAGTTTTGTCACACTTTATTGTTTTACTGCTTATAAGTACTTTTTGGTTTCACCAACAATCTTAATATTTTATCCATATTATTATTCTTGTATAATCCATAAAATATCTTTTCTAACATGATCTGGTGTCGTAATCCTCTCCCGAGTAATTATAACAATTTATTAGATATATTCTCCCATAGTAGACTAGCTAACGCTATCTTACCACTCATTATGGCCACGTCAAAAATTTGTTATTCCTAAACCCACATTTAAACCCGACATATTGATTCCTCACATATGTTAGAAGTAATATTGTTCAATAACTACCTAAATATGTGCCTTTTTTCCCAAGTAATACATAATAAATAGATACAGTCAATTGATGGTCATTCAATCAATTGAAATAAGCACGTAGTTGAACAAGTAGAGAAATCCAATGACTCAATTATATAAAAAACGTAACAAGAATTTATCCTACAAAAGATTCCATCAGAACCCTAGATAAAAGAATTTAGCTACTCATGTTAGTATGTAAAACTACAACACTAGAATTCATAATAATGGAAAAATAGGAAGAAAGAGGGAAACACGTGAAGTTGAATCCTTCCTCCTTGCTCCAAACGTGTTCTTTCCTCTCCAAAGTCTTCTCGCTCTCAAAAGTAGTGTCCTCTCCCCCTTCAAAAGGACGTTTTAGGATGTTTTTATATCCATTAGTGCTTGTATGAGGCGAATTTGACCTCTTCTATTCCAGAGTGGAGAAGCTAGGGGCTTGTCCAGATGCACGATCCAGACTGCTCCCAGTTGTTATTTTCTTCTGCTCTGATCCCGGTCTGGCAACATGAACCTTGCTTCGTTGTCCTGGACTTTTCTTTTCAGCTCTTTTTTCGTCAATTTTCTCCTATTTGATTTTTTTCTGCGCAAGTTCATTCTTACACATAAGAAACATGTAATAAGCATATTTTCACTTCAAAGCAGTGTAAACTCCGCAACTCACAGAAGAAATTATATGCAAACACGCTCAAAACATGCAACCCTTTATCACTAGCCATCCCACACTTAAACTCTTGTTGTCCTCAAGCAACTTAAAATTAAGCACATAAGCAAGTAACACAATTTCAAGCCTACTCAAGTATGACACTAATGACATGGTTTATACCAACACTTAGAACCCAAAATATGAGCTATATACATCTTTCCTCAAGTTTAGACCCATGCCAAGACTATTTAAAATATGTATATGCCCCTTTCTACCATCCTAGCCTCAAAAGATGACTTCAATTGATTCCTCTCTATGACTCGCTTCTTCTTGCAATCAAAGATCTGATGCCCTTACCGATCCATTGCAAATTATGTGCCCTCACCAATAAACCAAAGATAGCAATCAGTCTGCTCACTCAATATGAATCCAAGCATAATTTATGGACACACCTGAAAGTATTCGCTCACTCTCGCAAAAAAAAAATTCATGTTCCCTTAAAGTCCATATTATAGGCTTGTCCGTAGTGTAAGTCTCTACCAATTTAAGCTCGCAAAATCTAAGATCAATTAGGTCTTTATATGTTGTAATGTACGCTAAGGGACGAGTATGATTGATATGGATAGTAGTGACTAACCCTTCTAACCACTTTTACTACAATACGCTTTAACTTTTAAGCATATGCTCTTCATGATCACTCAACATATTGCTACAAAATCATACATAAACTCGGCCTACTGTCTTTAAGCACTTCTGCATAATTCACTAGCCCTGATCAAACTGAATTAGAGGGGTATATATTTTTTTATTTTATTTTTGGTATTCTTGTATATACTTTTTTTTTTCTTGTTAACATCTTTTCAACACTCCCATAAGGTGGTATTTTCAACTAGTGGATCTCTCAATATATATGTGCATCTTTTGGCCTTTTTATGGTTCCATTCAAAAACTACACAATCTCATTCCTTACTCTTCTAGTGACTTAAGTGCTTTCAGAGGTAAAGCTTCAACAAGATTTAATTAAGAACAAAGGGGATTCGGCTTGTAATGTGGGTAATAAAGAAAAGTTTTACTAGCTCAAATCGGAGAGAGAGCAAAGCAAGCTCTAGTGGTGGGTTGTCTTCGCGGTCCCATTTCACCGACATAGTCAGAAGCTGGCAACATATAATTTTACCACCAGTAGGCAAGTAGCTCAACGGTCAATAAAATAAATTTCCTATTTTATTTTCTAGACTCACAAAGCTTACTTATTTTACTTTAACTTTCACACAGGGCAAGTTCTAGACTAGTAAGAAACGGCATAGAGTACAACCAAACATCTCACCTCACACAATGCACATGACTCACTTAGAATAGCTCAGATCCGACTGTCAAGTTAAGGCAACTAAGCACAATAATAATATAATTCAACCACATAGAAAGTACATAACAAGATTCAAAAGATGAGCACAAGTGTCAAAAGAAAGTAACATATATTCACAAGACATATAATCACAAGAATCAAGAAGAAAGTGCTCAGCGCAAATGCTCTAGCTCTAAGCCTCGATATAAAACATGTCAAATAGTATAAATACTCAAGTTCTTCTCATTGCACTATAATTTCTAAAAAGAAAAAGAATATCTTATTTTATTTTTCTTTAGACTTCAAACCCTTAGGAAAACTGTTTAGGAAGTCCATAGCGGAGAAAAGTCCAATTTTTTTTTGAAACTTCTACCTAAAAAAAGTTACTACCATGTTTAAATAGACATCCCTTAGAAAAGAACTGTAACCTTAAGAAACTTAAGGGGGTTATTTCTACCTATTTTTTTAAAATTTTTCTTTAAACACACATAAAATAGCACAACTCGAATAGCATAGAAAATCATCCAAACAGTGTCCCCACCCTATACTTAAAAGTGTGCATTATCCTCAATGCACACCATAAATAACAAGATGATAAAGAAACTCCATGTTATGCCAAATACCGAAGCATTAGCAGCTCATGGGATACTCAGACTTCTCTCAAGCCTGATCCTTTGTGCGCGCACCCCATACTTAGTTCTAACTATCTGGCTTGCTTTTGCATCCTTCCAATAAATTTGCTTCCCATGCTCCTACAAAATAAAAAACTACACTGTAAAAAATAACATAATAGAAAAGGTAAACAAATAGAAAAAAAAAATAAAAAAATAGTAAAGTTGGGTTGCCTCCCAAAAAACACCTTAGTTAATGTCATGGCATGACGTGGATCATTTTTTATCTTCACCTCAAGTTTATGAATTGAACCCCAAGTTTTGATTAAAGCTTATGATTATTCTCTTGGAAAAGTACAAATTATTACGAGCCAAAAACTAAATAATTTCTTATGCATTTTTTGGCTTTCAGCTGAGGAGTATCACCTTGCCTAGACGATCTCAAATACTGTAGTGAACAACCTTTTAAGCCTGCTAGTGAAGTGCAAGAATCGTTAAGCCACCAACCATATATTGAAACATCTCAAACAGTAGAGAAGGTTTGGATGATAGTAAAAAGTAAATCCAACGCACAAGGGGAAACGACTGTAGCGAATGAATCTGCAATATAAAATACAAATGGTTTTGGTGCTCTAACTTATCAGAACTCTCAAGTATTAGTGCTTGGTAGAAAGTGATTCTAGTAGAAATGGAGGACAGTGTAGCTAAGAGACGAGGCGATAATACAGTGGCTGGTCCTTGGTTGCCATGGGTGACTACGATGATGTATTGGGCTTTGAGGACAAATAAAATGGGAGTCCTATTACTGGACTCACTGAACTTAAAATATTTACATGGACAAACAATCATGTTCGCAGCAGAACTGACAGAGCCTTAGTGAATATAAATGTTACAACAAGAGGTTATATTGCACGAGCCATTATTTTCAGATCATACACCTTTGTGCATATCCTTCAGTCAGGAACATCAACAAGCATCTAGATCTTTCAAGTTATTAATTAACTTACTAGCTGATCACAAGGACTTCTTGGCTATTGTGAGGAACAACAGAAACAAATACATGCAAATGCATGCTTGCTATGGAAGTATTTGAAGACAACACTAGCATTTTGGTCAGCCCTTTTTTATCCCGACTTGGAACTATTTAAAAGAACATGGACAATTGTGGGGGATGGAGTGATTGATGATGTGCAACAGTTCTTTGTTTTAGAATATGTGTATAGACTCATCAACTTCACCTTTGTTACCCTTATCCAAAGCTTCCAAATCCCTCAAAAGTCTCACACTTCATACCTATTTCTTGTTGTATACTTCATACAAACTCATCTCAAATATCCTAACTAGTAGTAGACTTTGGTGTGCTTGTGGATGACTGTCAATCTGCTTTTGTGCTTGGTAGGTTTAAGTTCACAAAAATTGGAACGGAGAGAATATTACACTTGGTCTTTACTCCAAAATCATGAATGCAAGATGCATATTTTCCTTACACATATCAGGGTTAAGTTGTATGTATTTCCACTTTAATTTTAGATAAACAGTTTAATGGCAAAAAGGCCTCATGGCCACTTAAACTTGTACCAGATTGTCATGCCAGTAAATGAACTTTCAAAATTCTCATATGAACACTTCAACTTGAGCATAAGGGAACTAATAAATACCTCCGACAGTTGAATCATAGTGCATGCATTACAATTTCACAAACGTGGCAACCCAATCAGCAATAAACGAATTAAAACCTACCTTGTGTTAGGCGCGAAAATCCACTAAGCACCGACTATTTCCCATTAATTTTTGACCTAAAACACTCATTTCATTTTCATTTTCAGTCGTCTCTCTCAATTCCCCTCTAACATTTTCAATCGTCTGCTCAAATGGAGTGAACGATTGTCATAGGATTTTTCTTCTATTAGATCATCTGAAGGTTGTGTTTATTTTTCTTACAAAATCGGTCCAAAAACAAGAATCTGAGACAATCGTGTACCGTTGCTTTCTCCTCCACCAAAAACATAGAAGTCATTAAAGGTCCAATTGTTGTCTTTCATGAAATTTCTGGTCGTTTTCTTGTATTTTTATTCGTTATTGAAGTTGGTCATAATAGAATAATATTTTATATGCATGCAATGGTTCTTTCGTTATTTAGGTTTAAAATTAGGGATTTTTGTAATAACATACTAAATTCTTATTTTTCTCTCTGGATTTTGCCGGTTTCATCGCTGATTTGGCATATAGGGTTAAAAATAATTAGGGCTTTTTATCATATAAAAAAATTTGTCAATTAAAGTGATAAAGTTAGGGTTCTTTTCCCACATTTCCTTGTTCCTTTTCAAAGACCTGTTCAGATAATATTGTCTCTTTCTTTTGAATATTTTACTAATCTGGACTTTTCTTATCTTATTTTCATAGGCGTAATGAGGCAGGATGGTTGTTCTTGTGAAATTACAATTTCACTATCAGGAACAACTGGTAGGTGGCCCATTAATGAGGTATGAAAATGGTATAACATGGCTTACTATTGTAACTGCTGACACTGATGAATTGTATGTTATTCAATTCAACAAATGGGCAAAATGATATGGGGTACTTAGGTGTGGAGAAATTTGCATTTCAAGTCAATAAAAAAAGACTATTTTGATTTATTAATGATGTATTATACTTCAATACCACACAAGAGGGGGGGAGGGTGATTTGTGTGGTACCCAATTTTCGCTTAACTTAATTACAGAAGGACCTGGTTCTTCTATGTGTTCCAACTACTACTATTGCGGAATAATAAATACAGAAAATAAAGAACACAGAGATTTTACGTGGAAAACACTTGGCTCAAAAGGTGAAAAAAAACTACGACCTACCTTCCAGTAGGATTTTCCCAAACTCTCCACTAAAATCACTGAGCCAAAAACTGCATTTACACTCTTTTGTAAACTTAGGATTAACTCTAATCCCGTTGTGGCACACAGCTTCAACTGCTGCGACAACTTCAAGTTAACTCTAACTTGAAAACTCTAAGTACCTAATACAATTGCTTCTAAATAAGCTGAAAGGTACAATGTAAAATCACCTACTATAATTGAATTAGAGTAAAAGAGATAGACACTTGGAACTGGTTCTTCTATCTGGTTCAAGTAGCTTCAGCTTTGCACGCTTGAATCACACACGAATTGCTTGCAAAATTGCCTTGCTATTTTGCTCTCAATTCACGTTTAACTTCTGCTTATGTGCATTACCTGTAAAAGAGAACAACACTAATATTTAAGGAGTTAGCAATTAGAGATTGACTAGGATACTGATGCTACTCTTCCATGGTGGAAGAGTTCTAGTTGACCTCATACTCTAACTCTATCATTTTTCTAAACTGTGTTCTCTTTATGTAAGGAGTCTTTCTCATTATCCAATATGCAACCTTTTTGATCATGATCAGGATATATCACTTCTGATAAGTTATGTTTGTCTCCTTCACGTGCATCTCACATGTTTGAGTTGATCATAATTGTGATTCACAAGATAGACCTGGTCCATGTCTAAATTCCTTTATCAGTCTTCAAAACTTCACCTTTACTTGGGCCAACAATTAAGTATGATGTTGATGTGTTAGAATTCTGCAAAGTCCTTCGTGATGGGGATTTTATTAATATTTATTTATGACACATTGTTAATATATCATGTGTTGATATTGAATTGGATGAAATATTTAGTAGTGATGTGGACCCCGTTGATATCCCATATGACCAAACAGCTGGCTTTAGTGAAGTGCCACAAAGGCAAACAAGTAGAGCTAATGCTAGGGCAACAAATTCACCTACCAATGATATAAATAATGGTTCTTTCACTGAGGAGAAGGGTAAAGGGAGGGTCATTGATATAGAAGAGTCTACTAAGGATAAAGGGGAGTTCTACAACTTTCATCTAGCCACGGATTCAGATTGCGATGAATTTGAGAGTAATTCTGAGAGTGGGGATGGTGAATATGAGGGTGTTTTTGCTGAAGAGGATATAGATGACTCATTTTATGATGTTGATGAGGATGCTGTTGGAGAGACAAGTGATATAGAAGCTGACGTTGTTACTGCTAGACAGACCAAAGTAGATTAGAAGAACTGGAAAGACAGATCTAGTGATGTTAATGTAGATGAGCTACCTAGTGGCCCAGTAGGCATTAGCCCTGGATTTGAAGACATTTACAAGGACAAGTCTACTAAATATACTGGCAAATTGGGAGGGGATGAGTAGTACCTAGACAGTTCAAATCCAGGGAGTGCGGATAATACTGATGATGATGTAGATACAGATGATGAGGTGCATAACCTTCCTCCAAGAAGATACAGTAGAAAGGTCTACTTTGACCCTAACTGTAAGAAAATAGTTTTCCAACTGGGAATGGTCTTTGAAAATGTTAGCCAATTTAGATCTGTTTTACAAGACTATGTTGTACAGAGGAGAGTTCAGTTAAAGTTGAGAACAAATGAGAGGAATAGGGTCAGGGCAACATGGTTCAACTCTAGTAGATGTAGATGGCATATTTTAGGCAGTTTACAGGGCCACACACAGAACTTCATCGTTAACACATACTAGCCTATACATTCATGCTTCCCAGTCACAAGGTTCAAGCTTGCTAACACAGCTTAGATAGTTAAACATTACAAAGATAAGATCATTAATCAGCCTGACATAAAGCTCAAGAAGTTGCAAGAGTTGATAAGGATTAAGTATGGTGTGTATGTAGGAAAAATAAAATATGCCAGGGCTAGATAGAAGGTAACGGGTAAGTATTTAGGTGATTAAAAATGGAGTTTTCTAGGATTTATGATTATGCTGACATGATAAGAACTACTAACCCGGGGAAGCACTGTTGTGGTGAGGACTTCAAAAGAAATAGAACCTGGTAAAGATTTCTTTGTGGAAATATATATATTTGTTTACATGCTTTGAAAACAGGTTGGTTAGAAGGGTGTAGAAATGTAATTGGATTTGATGGTGCATTTCTAAAGGGAGTGTGTAAAGGTGAGCTATTGTCATGCATTGCTAAGGATGGTAATAACCAGATATACCTTATTGCTTGGGCAGTGGTTGAGAAAGAGACCAAGAACAGTTGGTCCTGATTTTTTAGGTGTCTAATGGAGGACTTGAAACTGACAGAATCTGAAGGTGAAGGACTAACAATTATGTAGAAGGTATGTGTCTGATATGTAGAAGGTATGTGTATTGTTTTAATCTCATTTTTTACTTTAATATTTAAGATTGCATTGGATGAACTCTAACATTGTGTTTTTATTGTTCAAGGGACTTGTTCAAGCTATATCTGGATTGATGCCAAATACTGAACATAAAATGTGTGCAAGGCACATATGGAGCAATTGGAAGAAAACTTGGATTAGTGAGAAAAGAAGGAAGAAATTCCTGGGTTGTGCAAGAGATTCATTTGAAGCATTTCTGAAGGTTAAACTAGATGAGTTGGCAGAATTGGGTGGCAATAAGAAAATAGAAGACTTGCTTAGATATCCCAAATAGTCATGGTGCAGGGTCTTTTTTAAAGACTGTAGTAAGTGTGATGTTGTGGAGAATAACATGTCTGGTTCAACAGCTGGATACTTACTTCTAGGCACAAGTCAATCATAACCATGTTGGAAGAGATCAGAGTGAAGGTAATGGAGAGGATGCTAATATGAGAGAATTTGCTATAAAGTAGAATTTTGATATATCTCCTATGGTAATAGGGTCCATTGAAGAGCAATCTGTAAGAGCCACCAAGCATGAATATAAATGAAATGGGGACACCGGATTTGAGATCCAAGATGGAATTTACAAACACATAGTTGATTTTGTAAAGAAAGAGTGTACATGTAGAATGTGACAGCTGAAAGGCATACCATGCTCCCATACACTTTGTGCAATTTTTTTTAAAGGTATGACAATGCTGACTATGTTGAGCATTGGTATAAGAAGGAAACATACCTCAAGGGATTGAATTGTTACATTCAACCTATGATCGACATGGAGACGTGGCCTCCAACTCAAAACCCCCAAATTTGAGCCTCCTGTAATTACTAAGATGTCTGGTAGACCTAAGAAACATAGAAGGAATGCTCAAGATTAACTTACAAAGAAATTTGGTAAGAGATCAAAGAAGGGGGCACCAATGACCTGTTCTCATTGCAAAACAGTAGGGCATAATAAGAAAGACTGTGCAATCCTGGTAAAAATCAAATACTTCTTATGCTTTAAGTGTTTTTTAGTCTTTTGCTGAATTTTTATATTCTGGATAATTTAGAAAGGGCAAAATTCAATGGCTGGTACTGGGAGTAGTACTGCAAATGCCCATTCTACAATAGCTGCATCAGGAGGTCATTCTGGTACTACTGCTGGTGGTGGATCTGCAGTACAACAATCTACTACTATTGCAATAGCTAGATCTGCAGCACAAAGAAATTTTAGAACTACCGCTGATGGTGGATCAGGAACACAACAATCTAGAATTACAGAAGAAAGATCAAGGACTCCTCAACAAATTCTTAGAACTTTAGATGGAAGGCCTTGGACTACTGGATTTGGAATACTGTTTGGTGAATCAGGGACAGTCATAGAGAGGGTAAGTATGTGAAATTCTGTCCAATTGTTGTATCTAGTTACTATACTAAGTTATAAAATTATATTTCTATTTGAATGTAGTTTGGGTTAAGGGACAGAGTCACACATGATCCTAGGCAAATAATTAATGCTAGCCAGACCAATATTAATCTTGTATATAGAGCACCTCGACTAAGGTGGAAAGGAACAAATGCAGTAACACAAAGGCAGCTTCAACAACAGACTAGAAGGAGATAAATCAGGCAACCGTAAGCCAATTTGAAGCTCCTTCTTCAACTTAACGAAACCTGAGCCAATCTCAGTCCAACTTCAACCTGTCTCAACCATAATGATTTGAAGAAAAGTTTCTTTTTGTGAAAGTTTAAGTCTGTTAGTATCAAAACTTATTTGTAGGTCATTTTGTGGAAGATTTGGTCTGAAATATTCATAACTTAGCTAATGTTCTTTTGGTTTGGTTTTAAACACACTAGTAAACTGGTTTTTGCTAGTATGCAGATTTGATGGCCTGCTAGTGACAATCAAAATGGTTGTTTTGAACTTGTATAATATATGTTCAGATGTTAATGCCAAGCATAACTTTTTATTGCAGCAAAATACTTTAATACACTTGACATTGTCATTGTTTGTTAAGAATAAACATATAATAAAAGATCCTAAGCTAAGAATAACACTACAAAGAGCAGTGCAACAACAACAAACGCAATTACATATTATTTTCCCATGTTCCTTCGCTGCTCATTGACGCGAATTCTTGATAGCAGTCCCGAAATTACTTGTTTGTAATGATCTGAAAAAGGTGGGTCAACCACCTGAAAAAATTACAGCGACTAGTTGTACCATAATTTGAGTATCCTAAGAACCTTCTACCTCGGATTGGTGGCTTCCAGGTTATGCACACAACAGCGTCAACTCCACAACAACAAACTACATGATTTTCCATTGCATTCTTGGCCTGAAGAATAAAATATTTACCTAGAGAAGAAATAATTTGACTTGAATCTGTAAAAAATTTGAAGAGAAGAAGAAATTCAGAGCTTGTATAAATAAAAAATGGAGGTTGTAGGCCATAGGAGGAAGAAGAAGCCCTCTAACTAGATGGCCCTTGGGTTTATTACAATTGGCCATTGAAACAAAGGAAATTTTACCTCTCATAGCAAAAGTATACACCTTATTTATTATAAATCAAAATCATTTTAAAATATTATTTTCTCTAGCTACCTTTTATATTTTATAGCAAAATAAGTATTTATGGTACATACTACTATTGAGACATGAAATACGTTATTTATGTTTTTCCTCTCTCTTTGACAGCTGGACATACATATTTTTAAGGTAATTGTCATTATTATATTCATGAATACATGGTGCGAATACATGTGAATACATGCGCGTTCAGCTGGACTGCCCTGATTTTAGGCGCTTTTTGCTGCTGTATTCATGAATACATGGCGCGAATACATGTGAATACATGCGCGGACAGCTGGTCTACCCTGTTTTTTAGGCGCTTTTTGATATTGTATTCATGAATACAGCAGCGCGAATACAGGGAATACACTACCGTAACAACTGAATAGTAGCTATAGGAAGTAATTATATATATGGTAGCTATAGTAAGTTAATAGCCACTAAACAATAGTGGTTTCTGAAATTCATCTTGAAAAAATCACATTCATGCTCCTGCCAGGCGTGACTTACACGCACAATAGCTGACTAGGAATAACTGATGCCACGTAGATTGAGTCATAGATTAGAGGTGTTTATTAGTTCACTTATGCTCAAGTTGAAGTGTTCATATGAGAATTTTGAAAGTTCATTTATCAACATGACAATCGGGTACAAGTTTAAGTGACCACGAGATTATTTTGCCCAGTTTAATTTGATGTAAACTTTGGTTTCTAAAAAGTATTTACTTCTCATTTCCCATCGGCCAACTCAATATGTTTTTCAAATATTTCGATTTGGTATTTTGGATATTCAGTTGCTTAAAATATTATACCGATATCATGCCTAATTAAGTTTTGTATTGTTCGTTTTTTTCTCTTTTTCAGTTCAACTTGACTGATTTGAATAGAGAATTGTAAGTTTATTCTGTCTTCAAAGATCGCAAAATAACGTAATTAGTTCTAACTGCCCACTATTAGTTTCATGACCGAAAGGTATAATAGGAGGAACATACTTTCTTGAAACTTCATACAGAGTGCCATACAAATTATACTGTACACAGTGACCACCATGAATTGGAACTCCTCTTATGTTATTACTACGGCCACCATGATTAGCTGAACTCCAATCAAGAGACATAGCTATAAATTAACCAAAAGGACTCAAAAAAATTAGGTAAAAAGATGTTGGTCCGAACGCTAAATCTAAGAAAATGCCTTTTCCGAGTTTTGAGCCTCTGAACATTTCTCTCTATTCCCTTTTGGATAGGGGTAATTTTCTAGAGAGTGAGTTAGAGGACAGGCTTGCTTGATCATGTGTGAACCTTTCAACTAGACTACCACAAGTTTCAAAAATAGATATAAGAATCTTGAGAACAATGCAAAATAAAGTTTAATCAGATCTTTCAGTGCAGAAGAATCTTGATTTAACCAATTTTCTGGCTTTCACTTAATCCTCTACAGCATCTTCAAAAAAATGAAGTGCCAGAAGAGAAGATAAAGGAGAAGATATAATAGTATTAAATATAACTTCCCACTATAAGCACAGAAAAGAGGCCCAGTCCAAAACTGCCTGGATCTGTATGTTGCCATCCCCATAGACCGATATTTTCAGATAAAACATGCAATACTAGGCAAAAACTGCCAATGAAACTGACCTCTGTATCGCAAGGTTGCGATGATTTAAATTAAGCTTTACCTCAACAAAATGCAGATACCTTACTGTTCCATTAGAAATTTCATATGGATGGCCAATTGTTTCAGTGACATCCAATATCTGATATTATAGAACAAGGTGATAGAAACCGCTAGTGAACTCAAATCCTCACATATTTACATTTGCTTACGAGTTCACGGGTAGGAGAAACTGGGGAAGAGCTAAGGGATTTTCAGCACCAAAGTGCTAAGCTTAACTTTTGCACCTTGGAAGATAAATACAGATATTAGGGAAAGAGAAGGTTGATGTACAGCAGCAGCATTTGTCCAACATTAGAGACGAGAAAGGCTGCAAAAGGTCATGCTACCAACCATGGCTTCCTTCTTAACCCTGAAATCAACCGTTAACATGTAAGATAAAGCAAAAGAACTTTCCGTCTGCAGTTTCAGAACCATCAGAAGCCTAAGATCTCTAACAAGAAAACGGAAAAGGAAGTCGAGATGTCTTTCTTCACTAAAAATATCATTTGTGTATATGTGCATGAAACTATATGAAATTTCTCATATTCAGCTCAACCACGTTACAAGAAAAGGACTTGAGTTGGATAGAAAGTATTACATAGCAACATTCAAGCAATTCTAACAATGGACAGCAACTTACAGAGCAGAATTAAGCAACTTAAAGAAAAGCATTAATGTTGTCTTTTTTAGTACACTATATTTCAAGATGCATATACTACCAACTCTGTCAAGGATAATTTAGTCTGGAGCAATTGAGTGCAAATCCACTTTCAAAATCCCAGCGGTTCATTTCACTAGAATTAACTGTATTAGGATAAGCCATGGTTACCATAGTGATCATATGAGAATCCAAGAAATTGTTAGGAAAAGGAGTCATTAAATGAAATTGGCTCTATGGAAGTCTTTTAAGTTAGCAATGATGTATGAGCGTAGAAGTTGTAGTGCTTCAGAAACTAATAGACAAAAACTAACTGCCTGAAAAGTTTTTGAAAAAAGAAAAGAAAAGAAGAGATGAATCAATAGTAGCAAATTAGCAATAGTTACACCAAGGAACCAATTTCCTGATTTTATTCCAATAAGCTACTTCGAATAAGGCAGAGCTAAGCAATTTTAGTTCTCAGGTTCATCAGAGATGCACATCTTCTCTTTGTACTTGATTCAGTTCTTTATGACTATGGTTTCATCGTATTTAGCCAACCAAGAACTAAAAAAGGTATACAAAATTGAAGGGCAGAAGGCAAGAGGAAGGAGAATGATTAGGATAACCGATTAGGTTAACACACCTGCCTCCTTCGGCATTGTATCATGTACCATGTCCGAGCCATTACATAACAAGGGAGGAGGAAAGCCACCAGCTGTAGAAGTGAAATCTGAAACTGAAGTTCACAAAACATGCTTCAGACAGATTTACTAGAGTGTCTGTGCAAGTCTCGCTATGTATAGAATGATTATAATAAAACAGAAGTTGTCCATAATAAACATGCATCCACAACGAACAACTTAAACTACAGAAACATGATATAAATGTCATATTAATTTTTGATACGAGACGGCATACATTATAATCATATTCAGTAATGCAAACCTAATGAAAGGACCGAGTCTTGGAACAGCATGACATTGCCACTCTCCAGCACAAGTTATTGACTAAAGATATACGGAGCTACAACTCTAACTTACATTGAAGAATGTAGATGAGTCCTGCACCATTGAAAAGTCCCTTGTGACCATCAATGTTTGGCGAATCAGCAAGAGTAGCATCAACTGCATGAATAGAAGATAAACCACCTTCAATAATATTATGCTTACGAACAGAATCACTAAATCGTAGAAGCATTACACAGTTTTTACTTACGATGATTGCAACGTAGCGGAAACATGCTAAACTCCCACTGCTAGCAATGGCATAGTCATCATACTCCGATTCAAGGAATTGACGCTCAGCTGTGGCAAAAGCCAGAAAATGAGGGTTTCTAATATCCATGCCGGGGCCCCATGCTTGCCTGATTTAAACAAAAGGTAGGACAAAGAAGTCAGAAAGCTTGAAAAATCAATCAGAAACAGACTACTTGAATAGATGCTGGAAACTTGATATTTGAGATTATATATATTAGTGTAGTTGGATCCGACACTGCTGCTTCACTTTTCGACCAGTCATACAAAATATTTGTTTTCCATTTGCCCATTTTGATCATGAGGCAATGATAGATTCTGTTGTAAATCTATCCGTAATGTACAAGAATTTCTGAAATTGATGGTATTACAACTTATGCAACAACCTTTAGTCTAAATTCCAGATCACTATTCAAAAGGATTGATTTCCCTAAAGGCTTCTCTTGAAAGCTTGTTAGCTACTGATCTAGAAAACAAATTCATTAATGCCAAAGCTACTTGTAAGATTTCAGATAACAGATTCTAAGTTTCTATGTAAAGAATGAAGTTTCATTGTTTACTTCAAAATAACAGATATTTATAATACTAAAATTTCCATCAAGTTATTAAGTACTCAAGCTGTTTGGAGTAGTTACTTCGTCCTATTTATGATAGTGATCTAGACAAAGATAAGAATGATGACCTATTTCTGAAACTAGCAGTGTAAAGACATTAAGTAGGCAAGAAAACTGACACCAAAACATCCATTTAAGGTGAGCCAACAGAAGTCTTCGGAGTCTGGTATATTAATATTCTGTTTAACAGAACAGTAAATTCTTATATCTTATCTTCCTTTAAGGAGGCCGATTAAGCAAGGTTACAACTAATCCTTATTCACTAACCAATTCGTGTAGATAGCGGAACTAGATGAACCTACAAAACAGTTTGTCCCAACATATACAGCAAGTTTCAATGAGCCGGAACCACTAAAAGTGCCATACACACAACAACTAAAAAAGAACTTTTATTAAATGAAGCATGTATTACACAGAAATGTGACTGCAAGATTTGAGAAAACACATCAAATATTATACAACTGACAACCTTACCTGATATCAATTGCCATTACATCAGGGTTGCTTCTTGCAGGTGGAAGGGTATAGTTTGGTGAAAAGACCTGATTGAAGAAAAATAACATCTCAATTTTCACTTGAGGCTAGATAAATATCTTCTAATTACAGCGGAAGTGTTTAAAATTTACCAACCTTATTACAGATTTCACAGGTTATGTCACCTTTTTTGTTGCACCATCTCTGTATACATTTCCTATGAGCAAACTGCAGGTCCAATATGACACAATTTCAGTTCTTAGCTTTTCAATCTAATGGTGTACTTAAGAAATCTTGAAAGTAAAGGTAAAAATGCAGCATTAACAAGCTCTATAAACTCAATGTGAACATAAGTATTATGATTTGTAACAGCTTGAGTCAGTCCAAAGAGACATTGAAAATGATCATTCAAACGTGGTATCTTATTTTCAAAAGCATTTAAAGTGGCTCAAAAACTGAAGCTAAAATAACTGCCTGTAATCCACAGGTGGAATCCAGAATAACTGAAAGAGCATTTAACTAACAACATTATGACATTTAACTAACAACATTATGACATTTGAAAACTAATATAAATTCCCTTAAAAAGTAATTAAATCGCAATATAACCCCTAAAACTTATTTAGTGGGTGGACATAAGAATTGTGAAATTTTAGAAAAAGGTGAAAAAATTTCAAGTTGAAAATGGTATTTGAAAATTAGAGTTGTGTTCGGACATGAATATAATTTGTAGCTGTTTTTGAATTTTTGTGAGTGCTTTCATGTGAAAATTTTGAAAAATAACTTTTTGTAATTTTCCAAGTTCCGATAAATTTCCAAAATTTAACTTCAAGAATCTTTTTTTATGGCCAAACATACCCTTAATCACAAGAGTTACAATTACAATTACAAATGTTAATGATTAACTGTGGTTAGGTAACAAACTTTTGGTTAAAAGACTCTTGTCATACATTTACTGTTTGGTGCACATTTTCTGCTGCAGGTAAGTTTTCTCTTCAAAGAGAATAGAATTTTCAAAATCCACATTTAATGAAAAGGTTTGTAAAATAGTAAAGTTTGGTGATCAAGCACAATTATTGATTTATTTCCAGATAAGAACAAAAATAACTCCTAAAGTTGCAGAGCATACAGCATTCCTCATGTGAAAAATCAAAAAGAAATCTACAAACTCCAAAAAAAAAAAAAAAGAATTTGGTTACAAGAAGTTGGATTTGTTAAAAAGGTTTTATGGGTTAGTGCAATTCGTTTGACATTTTATATGATTTATATAGGGAGTTGCTAAAAGTTAATTAAACAAATAAAAGAAGAAAATTGAAGTCTTCCATAAAGACATAAAAAGCATCAATCTTTTATTTTTATATTACATAGACTACAAACCAAGGAAAGAGAAAGAAACTTTTTGTACTCATTTGAAATAAATCAAGATGAGGAAAGAGAAGAAACAAGACACATTTCTCAAGCTAAAGCAAAGGCAAAAGTGGTAGCAAAAACTTAAACTTGTTACCAAAAATTTTCAAATATAAGAAAAAATTCAAAAAAAAAAAATTAAAGCAACCCCAGAAAGGGAAGAAGAATAGAAATAAAAAGGGTAGCAAAAACTGACTGTTACAACCAAAATAATTTCAACTTTAAGAAACAAATTTAAAAAAAAAAAACTAAAATAACAAAAAGAAAAAGAAAAGAGTAGAAAGAAAGCACATTTCCTAAGCCAACCCAAGAAAGAAAATAAAAAACTGAAATTTATAACAAAGATTTCAACTTTAAGAAAAAAATTTAAAATTTAAGGCAACCCCAGAAAGAAATTTGAACCTTGAGAGTGCCATTGCAAGCACAAGGAGCTTCCATGTCACTTTCTTCATCTTCTTCTTGACAAATTCTACACTCTCTAATTACACTTCCCTTTGAACAACCCTCCCCTCCACTCGTCATTTCCCTTGAATTATTTTCAACACTCAAATTTGCAACATCATTATTAGTCAAAAGGCTAATTTCTCTCCCATTGACGACTGACTCTGACTCTCCAAAACATGTTGTTGCTATTATGATCCTATCCACACACACCATGAACTCATCCACCATTTTCTCTCTCTCTCTAAAAAATATTTCTCTCTCTCTCTCTAAAAAATATTTCTCTCTCTAGACGATGTAGGAGGAAGGAGAAAACAATGTACAGAGATGAAAGAAGCTGAAGCAAGTAGTAGTAGGAGAGCGAGAAAAAGGAGAGAGTGGGGAATAAAAAGGTGGAGTTTTTCAAGTTTGCGGGTTTTACTATATAGGGGCTTCTTGTTATATGAATGCACAATTGTGCCCCTCTGACTAATAAGTGTATTTTGCAATTAAAAATAATGGTTTACAACTTGTTTGGAGGGTCGTTACCTATTGTATTGTATTGTTATGTTACTTTAAATATAATATTTGTTTTGATTGTTACTTGTATTTTATTATATCGTATCGATAAATTTATCGTTACGTAATAATAAAAAGTGACACTTTATGGAACGATAGAATTTGTGTGATGGCATCGTTTTTTTGCTTTTTTTTCTTTCATCTTGTCTTTTCTTATTATTAAATAATCATATTTTATCCTTTAACTTACTTTTTTATATTAAATTCTACTATGTATTTATTTTTTCTTAGTAGTGTTGCAAGTTTATTCTTCATATTGTTGAAGTGTGACATCATGAAACGGCGGCAAACGATATAATACATTCAAACGTTGTATTCATCAAACAATACAATATAATGCAGTACAATATAATACGATACATTATGAAACGATACGTAATAATAATCCAAACAAACTCTTAAAGGCAAAATAAATACTCGTCTTGAACTAGTCGTTGGTTTTTGATTTATTACTCTGTATATGGTGTCTGTTTTGTGGGTCGATTAAATTGAGTTCAAGTTAGACCTATTAAAGGAGAAAACCTTTTACAATTTTTTTTTTTAATTTTAATAGCTTGGACTTGAGATTTCTGATTAAGGACATCGGGATCATATCAATCCCGGTGGAAGTAGACAACTAAGGGGTCATTTGGTATGAGGTATAAGAAGGTATAAAGGTGGTATAAAAATTTAATACCACGTTACTACTGTGTTTGGTTAGCAAACCAGGTATAAGTTATTCAGTGTTAATTTTAATACTAGGATAACTTATACCTTATAGAAGGTGGGATAATTAGCACCGGTATAACTTATACCTTCTTATTAGAAACTATGCAATTGTCATTCTTAATACAACATACCAAACAATAAATAAACAACAATCACGACATAACTAATCCCAACATAACTTATTCCAATATAACTTATACCTGTATAAATCATATTCCAACCAAATGACCCTTAAGGAGTCGTTTGGTATGAGGTATAAGAAGGTATAAAGGTGGTATAAAAATTTAATACCACCTTAATACTTTGTTTGGTTAGCAAACCAGGTATAAGTTATCCCGGTGTTAATTTTAACACCGAGATAACTTATACCTTATAGAAGGTGGGGTAATTAGCTCTGGTATAACTTATACCTTCCTTTTAATTAGAAATTATGCAATTGTCATTCTTAATACAACATACCAAATAATGAATAAACAACAATACCATCATAACTAATCCCAACATAACTTATCTTAATATAACTTATACCGACATAACTTATACCGGTATAAATCCTATTCCAACCAAGTATTCATGGATTGATTCGATATAGCTTTGAATTTTTTTGATCTGATATCTTTTGGTATTTTATTTTTGAAAATATTATACTAAAATCAAACCTAATTTGGTACTAATTGATCTTTCTCTTTTTTGGTTTCATATTTTATAACTTCCAGTATATTCAATTTTTACCAAATTGAAGTTCCTGATTATCTTCAATTTTTACCGAATTGTGAACCCACTTTTGAAGTGGTATATTATTATATATTCCACAATCTGCAGTTTATTGTTATGTATGTATGTAGATAGTTGTGATTTTGGATGGTAAATTCAGTGTTTGCGTTTTAAGGAATAAATTATAAATTTTTTGTTAGACTTATAGAATATCTTTTATATGATTCATTCTGGATGTAATTTAATTTTTAAATTTGTGGAGCTTACATTCCTGTCTTGTGATAGATAAAATATCTCATGATGAACCTTTGCTTTAGAAAGGACTGATGACATGTTTGAAAAGTCACGTAAGAATTTTGAGTTGTCTAGTTTGTATGTTCATGTAATTATTTGGTTAATCCTAAATTTACTGTAACTGAAAGAGTGTAATTCTTCATTTCTAAAGGGATTATCATGAAAAAGTTTCTAAGAAAATTATAAATTATTGGTAATTACATGATATTCCATACAAAAAGTGACTTTTCTTCCTTTTTCCTTTTTAAAATTAAATTATTCTTTAATAGAACTCCTACTTTAGTATTGCATATAATGTTTTATTATGAGAATGACTTGTTCAAAATAATTTTATATTTGAATAACCTTGTTTTCTACTAATTATTGTCAATATTTACGTGTAGAGCCGTCAAAATGGGCTTAGCCAATGAAGCCAGCGCAACCCAACCCGCTATTAGGGTAGGGTTGGGCTAAGATACTTTCAGCAAATTGTATAATTGAGGCTAAGAAGCCCGATCCAAGTTAGCCCGCGACCCTTGAGGCTTGACCGAGGCTGGCCCGCGGGTCAATAATTTATTTAATTCGAATTTTAAATTTTAAAAAAAGGAAGTAAAGATTTAGAATGGGCGAAAGACGTAAGTCTTGCACCCCAATCATAAACTTTTCTTCCTCAATAGTCAACATACTACCGCAACTCTCTGCCTACCTCCCCTTAATCCTCAATTCTTTATCGCTACCTCTTTCCTGATCTTCGGCATCGACGACTTACTACAAGGTAATTAGTTTTTTTCTCTTGAGTTTACTAATCTTACTATTTTACAAATAAATAAGTTCAATATTTGGACTATTTAATCCATTATGTACTTGACTAATGATCTGTTTGCTTCATATTTTATTCACATGCATATATATTTCTCTATTTTACTTTGGGTTTATGTCTCTTCTATATGCATCTGTTTATGTATATGGATCATATTTTGGCTTTTATTGGTATGTTTTCAAGTCTTTTCCATTTCTTTATTAGTCATCTTATCTTGATTCTTGAAGCTTCATTAACCATTTGAAAATAAAATTATCTTATAAAATAAGACTAAAAATAAAGGGCTGGCCTGTCCTAGCCCGTGGCCCTCTTAGGGCTGGATTGGGCTAGCCATTTTAAGACCCTTTTGCATGAAGGGCCAGCCCATAAACTTTCGTGGCCCGCAAGAGTTGGGCTGGGCCGACCCGCTTTGATAACTCTTACTTACTTGTTATATTAAACCATGCCTCGAGCATGAGATTGGTATGAAGGAAGATATTTTTCTATTAAAATAAATAGTTTTATCACTTATTTTCAACAGAAATATTTGGGACCCTCTTAAATTTGGCAACTTTTATTTAGTTTCCCCTTAAATTTCACGTAGTCGTTAATACCCCTAAACTTGAACATTTGATTCTCTTGACCGCCCCTAGATGTTGATGTGGTAAATAGCGTGAATACACTCTCTTTTAGGCGCATGGGAGGGATGAAAAATCGAAAAATCAGCTTCCAAGTGAGGTATTTTTTAAATTTAATTGTCACATAATCAAATATAATAATTTATTTGTTCCAATTGTATTTCTCGTTGTTTCTTCTTAATATACATTATATTTTTTTTATTCCAATTGTATTTTTTTTAGATACAATGAATATATGTTTCAACTATACATTTCTTATCTTTTTTCCGATCCAAATTTACAAAAATTAGTTGAAACTCCATTTATTTTATCTAAATAAAAAGAAGATTTAGCAAAATAATAAAGTTCAAATGGTGTATTTTCTCCAAAAAGAAAAAAAATATTGTGTATTTTTATTTTCATGCAATGATTATTTATTTAATTTTTTTTTCTTTTTCGAGTCAAATTCGCAAATATTTGGTCAAAATTTTACTAGTATTCTTAGCTAAAATATCTATTTAGCCAATATATTGAGTTCCAACAACATATTTTTTTTATTTTTTTAGATGCAATAATAATATGTTCTAATCGTGTATTCCTTCTTTTCTTGACCAAATATGTAAAAATAACTTGATTAAAATATTATTATTTTTAGCTAAATAAAAAATTCTAATCAAAATAACAATGTTTCAAACAGAAAATTATGCAGATTTTGGCATGAAAAAACTGATTAAAACGGTTGGTGGACTTAAAAGGATAAAAATATATATTTATTGTAACATGGACAAAAAAATTCATGTGGCGGCGCGTGTGCCACACTCCCATGGATTTTTAGCGTCTAGGTCGGTTGAGGCTATGAAATTGCCTAGTTTAGGGGGTATTAAAGACCACATGAAATTAAATGCACTAAACAAAAGTTTTCAAGTTTAGGAGGGTCCCGAACTATTCTTCCCTTATTTTTTTTATGTTTAGTTGGTGAGTGAAAAACTTTTTTCGAAAAATATTTTCTAGTGTTTAACAACAACAACCACCACCCAATGAAATCTCACACGTGGGGTCTGGGAAGGGTAGGGTTATTCCTATCCTAGAAGATAGAGATGTTGTTTCTAATAGACCCTCGGCTTAAGAAAGATGAAAAGAAATAGTGAAAACAAGCCATAGCAACCAATAGGGCCAGAAAGATAATAACGACAAAAGGAAACAGTAGCAACAAGCTGTAACAATAGCAAAATACTAAAAAAAAACAAGGTGAAAGATAATAGGGAAACACCATGAACTACTAGCAATTTAAGACAAGAAAAACTACCAGACTAACCCTAAAACCATCGGTATAGAATAAAAATACGCTCGACTACCTACTAACCTTCTATCCTAATTCTCGTTATCCACTTCTTTCAATCAAGAGCCATGTCCTCGGTAAGCTGAAGTTGTCCTGCCTGATCAACCCCCTCCCCTCTCCAATACTTCTTAGATCTCCCTTTACCTCTGCTCCTACCCATCAAAACCAATTGATCGCACGTCCTAACTGGGGCATATCTGGTTTTCTCCTTTTCACATGTCCGTGTTCTGAGGCATTGAAAACCTTATTTAGAGTCACCTCAATTTGGTGCATAGTCCGGGCGCATAGCCGGAAAGCTTAAATATGAAATTTTGTGAAAAATGATAAGTTTTGACTATAAAATGAATAAATTTGATTTTGGTCAATAGTTTAGGTAAACGGACCCGGATCCGTGAGTTGACGGTCCCAGAGGGTCTGTAGGAAAATATGGGACTTGGGCGTATACCCGGAATCGAATTTCGAGGTCCCGAGCCCGAGAAATAAATTTTTAAAGGAAATTATTTTCTAAAATTTTTTAAGGAAATTTGAAATGAAGTTTGATTAGAAAGAGATGGTATCAGGCCCAGATTAGTTCCGGCGCCCGGTACAGGTCTTATATACGGTTTAAGTCATTTTTGTAAAGTTTGGTTGAAAACGGACGTCATTTGACGTGATTCAGACCTAAATTGCTAAATTTGATACTTGATGAAGTTTGAGAAAAAAAGGTTCTTGATTTTTGAGGTTTGATTCATTGTTATTGAGGTTATTTTGGCGATTTGATCGCACGGGTAAGTTCGTATAATATTTTTGAGTTAGTACGTGTGTTTGGTTAGGATCCCCGAGGGCTTGAGTGTGTTTCGGATGTGTTTCGGCAAGTTTTGAACTTAGGAAAAAGTTGCAGATTTAGAGAAGTTGCAAGTCTCTGAAGCCAGGTCTCGCGGTGGAAACTTCGCGGCCGCGGTGGGGTCTCCGCGACCGTGGTGGGATTTGTGCGGTCCGCGGTGAGCAAGGCCAAGCCTCAGCGGCCGCGCTCGATTGCTTGCGGTCCGCAGTGGAGCTCCGTGGCCGCAGTCCTTTTTATGCGGTCCGCGAAGAGGGTCTGAGAGGGGTATAAATAGACGTGATTTTCAGTTATTTTCATTTTTCAAAACTCCAAAAACATAAGAGGCGATTTTTCATACAACCTTTCTTCTCCAAATCAATTGTAAGTCATTTTTAACTAGTTTTCTTCAATCATTAACATCTTTTAACATGATTTCAACTTCAAATCAATTATTTTCATGGTGGAATTGGGAATTTTGGGTAAAACCTAAGAATATTAAAATTTGGGGATTTAGACCTCAAATTGAGGTCGAATTCCAAAACCAATTATATATCCGGGCTCGGGGGTAAATGGGTAATCGGGTTTTGGTCCGAATTTCGGGTTTGGACCAAGCGGGCCCGGGGTCGATTTTTGACTTTTTTGGGAAATCTTTATAAAACCTATTTTCATGCATTAGAATTGATTCATTTAGCATTTATTGATATCGTTAAGCAAATTGTGGCTAGATACAAGCGAGTTAGTGGTGGAAACAAGAGGTAAAGCGGTAGTTGAGGCTTGAATTGTGTTCGTTGCATCGAGGTAAGTGTTTGGTCTGACCTTAGCTTGAGGGATTATGAGTTGTGTCCTGTTTGCTTTTTGCTTCTTGTCGAGTGCGACGTATAGGCATGGTGACGAGTATCTATACGTTGGTGTCAAGCATGACCGTGGGTCTTATATTGTGGTTTTCATTATTTCATTATATTATCCATGCCTTGGTAAAGATTCCTAATTGTTGTATAAAGCTTGTGGAAAGAATTGTGACCTATGAACATTGAGGAGCATTGACTCGAGTTGTATAGTGAAATTGTGAAAGTACAAGTGACAATTGAACTTCTAGAGCATTGGCTCGAGTTGTGAAAGAATAAGTGATAATCGAACCTCTAGAGCATTGACTCGAGTTGTGAAGTGAATTGTGAAGAAAAATGAGAAAGAGTTATTAAATTGTTCCCTTGCCGGGATATTGTTGCTTTGTTAATTATCTCCCTTGCTGGGATGTTGGGATTATTGATGTTGTTCCCTTGCCGGGATTTAATTATTGAATTGTTCTATTATTATTTTGTTTATTCCCTTGCCCCTTTGTTTGTGATTGTTATTTGGGTGAGAAAGAGTGTTAAAGCACGAAGGGTGATGCCGTGCATTGTTTGTTATTGTGAGGAAAGAGTGTAAAGCACGAAGGGTAATGCCATGCCGCACAACATACCATTCTGTGCCGATAATATTGATTATATGGTGAAGAAAGAGAGTAAAAGCACGAAGGGTGATGCCGTGCATATTTTGATTATATGATTGTTTTGGTGAGAACGAGAGTAAAAGTACGAAGAGTGATGCCGTGCAAATTGTTGATTTCTGCTTCCTTGTTGATATTCTAGTTATGTTGTTTCATTCCTTACTTGATGCCTTTCTATTCGGAACTATTATCTCCCCCACAGCATGTTTCCCCCTCCCATATTGACTGGTTATTTCTGTATTTATTTTCTGCTGTAATATATATATATATATATATATATATATATATAAATGAACTGTACATGTTTATTTGGTAGTCTGGTCCTAGCCTCGTCACTACTTCGCCGAGGTTAGGCTAAAGACTTACTAGCACATGGGGTCAGTTGTGCTGATACTACACTCTGCACTGTGTGTAGATCCAGGAGCAGCTTTCGGACAGTAGTTGGAGTGCTTCCTTCAGTCCACCCGGAGACCCAAAGTAGACCTGCAGGCGTCCGCAGGCCCTAGCGTCTCCCTCTATCTCTATTTCCTGTTTCATTTCCTTTTGTTTAGAAACAGTGTACTGTATTTCTTCAGACTTTGTATGTAGTAACTCTTAGACAGTCTGTGACACCAGGTTTTGGGGTATTTGAGGTTTTAAGAGTTGTAATAGACTTAGCCTTAAGATATATAATTGTTGACTTCCACTTATTTATTTAAAATTTCGCTTTTATCATATTATCAACTTGTGTTGTTAAAAAGAAGCAAAGATGAAAGTGTAGCAAACAGTTAAGGTTTGGCTTGCCTAGCTCCCATTAGTAGGAGCCATCACGACTCCCGAGGGTGGAAAATTCGGGTCGTGACAAGTTGGTATCAGAGCTCTGGGTTACATAGGTCTCACAGTTCACAGACAAGCTTAGTAGAGTCTGAGGGATCGGTACGGAGACGTCTGTTTTTATCCCTCAGGGGCTACAGAGTTAGGAAAACCTTCACATTCATCCTTTCCTATCGTGCGATTTTGTTTCTCAATGCTAATTGAACTTCTACTCTGTTCTTTCGCATATGGCGAGAACACGCGCTTCCTCATCCTCCGCTCAGCAGCCCGAGCCCCCAACAATAGTTCCCACGAGGGGCAGAAGGCGAGGCCGAGGTAGGGGCATATCTCAGCCCCGAGCAGCAGCCCCAGTGATGGAGCCTCAGGTTGATTTGATGAGGAGGTTCTGGCTCCAGCAGTTCTGGTGGGCCCAGCTCAGGTCCCAGAGGGGTTTATTGCTACCCCAGTTCTTTAGGATGCTCTGGTCCAATTAGTGGGCCTCATGGAGAGTGTCACCCGGGCAGGCTTGCTTCCGGTAGCACCAGCCATCTCTTAGGCTGGAGGAGGGGCCCAGACTCCTGCCACTCGTACTCCGGAGCAGGTAGCTCCTCAGATTCAGACTTTAGCGGTTCAGCCAGTTAGAGCAGTACAGCCAGGTGTGGTAGCTCAGACTGGTGATGGAGTGGCTATGTCCGTCGATGCTTTGTGGAGACTGGATAGGTTCACCAAGCTTTTCACTTCTACTTTTAGCGGTGCATCTATTGAGGATCCCCAGGATTATCTAGACAGCTGTCGTGAGGTTCTTAGGAACATGGGCATTGTCGAGACCAATAGGGTCGATTTTGCTACATTTCGCTTGTCTGGATCCGCCAAGACTTGGTGGAGGGATTATTGCTTAACGAGACCAGTCGGATTGCCAGCTTTGACTTGGGAGCAGTTCACACAGCAATACCTAGAGAAGTTTCTCCCCGTTACTCAGCGAGAGGCTTATCAGAGGCATTTTGAGCGCCTCCAGCAGGGTTCCATGACTGTTACCCAGTATGAGACCAGGTTCATCGACTTAGCTCACCATGCTCTCATCATACTCCCCATCGAGAGAGAGAGAAGGTGAGGAGGTTTATTGACGGTCTTATTCAGCCGATTCGTCTTCAGATGGCTAGAGAGGCTGGGAGTGAGATTACTTTTCAGGAGGCGGCCAATGTGGCCCATAGAGTTGAGATGGTTCTGTCACAGGGAGGTGGACATGGGTCAGACAAGAGGCATTATCATTTAGGCCGATTCAGCGGTACCTCATCCAGAGGTCGAGATTCGTATGGTAGAGGCCATCCTCTTAGGCCATTTTAGTAAGCGCTCCAGGTTTTTCACGGTACTTCAGGTGGTCGTGGTCCCCAGATGCAGTATCCTGATCAGCAGTCCTATAGTGCACCACCTGCTCCTATCAGTGCACCGCCGCTTCAGAGTTTTCAAGGTGGTCATTTAAGCCGTTAGGGCCAGCAGTCTCAGCATACGAGGGCTTGTTACACTTGTGGTGATACGGGTTACATTGCCAGTTTTTTCCCTCGAGGACCGAGTAGCTCTCAACATCAGGGTTCTCGTGCTATGGTACAGACACCAGGTGTTCCACAGCCCACCCAACCAGCTAGAGGTGGGGGTAGAGGTGCTAGAGGTGGAGCTCAAGCTACCAGATGTGGGGGCCAGCCAGCTGCAGGCCGTCCCAAAGATGTAGTTCAGGATGGTGGGGCCCGACCCCGATGTTACGCCCTTCTAGCCAGACCCGAGGCTGAGGTTTCAGATGCAGTCATTACAGGTACTATTCTGGTTTGTGATAGAGATGCTTCAGTGTTATTTGATCTAGGATCTACCTACTCGTATGTGTCATCTTATTTTGCACCGTATCTGGTCATGCCTAGTAATTCCTTGAGTATTCCTGTTTATGTGTCTACACCGGTGGGTGATTCTATTATGGTAGATCGAGTCCATCATTCTTGTATTGTGGTGATTGGGGGTCTTGAGACTCGTGTGGATTTGTTGCTTCTAGACATGGTTGATTTCGATGTTATATTGGGGATGGACTGGTTATCACCTTACCATGGTATCTTGGACTGTCATGCCAAGACGGTGACCTTAGCCTTACCGGATTTGCCCCATTTAGAGTGGAGAGGCACTTTCTACCCGCAGTGTTATCTCGTATGTGAAGGCTCAGCGTATGGTTGAGAAGGGGTATTTGGCCTATTTGGTATATGTTCGTGATTCTAGTGCTGAGGTTCCCTCTATTGATTCTATGCCCGTTGTTCGTGAGTTTCCTGAGGTATTCCCTTTAGACTTGCCGGGTATGCCACCCGACATGGATATTAACTTTTGCATTGATTTGGCTCCGGGCACTCAGCCCATTTCTATCCCGCCGTATCGTATGGCCCTGCCGGAGTTGAAAGAGTTGAAAGAACAGTTGCAAGACTTGCTTGAGAAGGGTTTCATTAGACCTAGTGTTTTACCTTGGGGTGCACCGGTGTTGTTTGTTAAGAAGAAGGACGGATCGATGAGAATGTGTATTGATTACCGGCAGTTGAACAAAGTTACAATCAAGAATAAGTATTCATTGCCGAGAATCGATGATTTGTTTGATCAGCTTCAGGGTGCCAAGGTGTTTTCAAAGATTGATTTAAGATCTGGCGACTATCATCAGTTGAGGATTAGGGCATCCGATGTCCCTAAGACAGGTTTCCGCACTCAGTACGGGCATTATGAGTTCCTGGTCATGTCATTTGGGTTGACCAATGCCCCAATAACTTTTATGGATTTGATGAACCGAGTGTTCAGGCCTTATTTGGACTCATTCGTGATAGTCTTCATTAATGATATTTTGGTATATTCCCGCAGTCGGGAGGCGCACGAGCAACATCTTAGAGTGGTTCTTCAGACCTTGAGAGATAGTCAGTTATATGCTAAATTCTCGAAGTGTGAGTTCTGGTTGAGTTCAGTTGCATTCCTGGGTAATGTTGTGTCAGCAGAGGGTATTCAGGTTGATCTTAAGAAGATTGAGGTAGTCAAGAACTGGCCTATGCCAGCATCAGCTACAATGATTCAGAGTTTCTTAGGATTGACAGGCTACTACTGTCGGTTCGTGGATGGATTCTCATCTATCGCAGCCCCGATGACCAGGTTGACCTAGAAGGGTGCCTAGTTCAGATGGTCAGCCGAGTGTGAGGCGAGCTTTCAGAAGCTCAAGACAGCTCTGACTACAACACCGGTGTTGGTTTTTCCCACAGGTTCAGGGCTTTATACAGTCTATTGTAACACATCTCGTATTGGGCTTGGTGCAGTGTTGATGCAGGACGGCAAGGTCATTGCCTATGCTTCACGGCAGTTGAAGATTCATGAGAAGAACTATCCAATTCATGATTTAGAGTTGGCAGCCATAGTTCACGCATTAAAGATTTGGAGGCATTATCTATATGGCGTGGCATGTGAGGTGTTCACGGATCACAAGAGTCTTCAGTATTTGTTCAAGCAAAAAGAGCTGAATTTGAGGCAGAGGAGGTGGTTGGAGTTATTGAAGGATTATGATATCACTATCTTATATCACCCGGAAAAGGCTAATGTGGTGGCTGATGCCTTGAGTAGGAAGTCAGACAGTATGGGCAATCTTGATTATATTCCGGTCGGTGAGAGACCACTTGCTTTGGACGTTCAGGCTTTAGCCAATCAGTTTGTGAGGTTGGATATTTCTGAGCCTAGTCGTGTATTGGCCTGCACGATCGCTCGTTCTTCTTTATTGGAGCGTATCCGTGATCGGTAGTATGATGATCCCCATTTGTGTGTCCTTAGAGATACGGTGTAGCGCGGAGGTGCCAAGTAGGTTACCTTAGATGATGATGGAGTTTTGAGATTGCAGGGTTGAGTTTGTGTGCCTAATGTGGATGGGCTCCGAGAGTTGATTTTAGAGGAGGCCCATAGCTCCCGGTACTCTATTTATCCGGGTGCCGCAAAGATGTATCAGGATTTGCGGCAACATTATTGGTGGCGGAGAATGAAGAAGGATATCGTTGCATATGTAGCTCGGTGTTTGAATTGTCAGCAAGTTAAGTACGAGCATCAGAGGCCTGGTGGTTTATTTCAGAGGATTGAGCTTCCCGAGTGGAAGTGGGAGCGGATCGCTATGGATTTTGTTGTTGGACTCCCGCAGACTCAAAGGAAGTTCGATGCAGTATGGGTCATTGTTGATAGGCTGACCAAGTCAGCGCATTTCATTCCTGTAGCGGTCTCCTATTCATCATAGAGGCTAGCTGAGATCTATATCCGGGAGATTGTTCATCTTCATGGTGTGCCTGTATCTATCATTTTGTATTGAGGTACGCAGTTTACCTCGCGTTTCTAGAGAGCAGTTCAGCAAGAGTTGGGCACCCAGGTTGAGTTGAGTACAATTTCATCCTCAGACGGACGGGCAGTCCGAGCAACTATTCAGATTTTGGAGGATATGCTTCAAGCTTGTGTCATTGACTTTGGAGGCTCGTGGGATCAGTTTTTGCCTTTAGCAGAGTTTGCCTACAACAACAGTTACCAGCCGAGTATCCAGATGGCTCCTTATGAGGCTTTATATGGTAGGCGGTGTCGATCTCTGGTTGGGTGGTTTGAGCCAGGAGAGGCTCGATTGTTGGGTACGGATCTGGTTCAGGAGGCTTTGGACTAGGTCAGGATTATTCAGGATAGGCTTCGTACAGCTCAGTCTAGGCAAAAGAGTTATGCAGACCGCAAGGTTCGAGATGTGGCTTTTATGGTGGGAGAGCGGGTATTGCTCCGAGTGTCGCCTATGAAGGGCGTGATGATATTTGGGAAGAAGGGCAAGCTTAGCCCTAGGTTCATCGGTCCGTTTGAGATTCTTGATCGAGTGGGAGAGGTGGCTTATAGACTTGCATTTCCGCCGAGCTTATCAGCCGTGCACCCAGTGTTTTATGTGTCCATGCTCCGAAAATATCACGTCGATCCATCCCACATGTTAGATTTCAGCACTGTCCAGTTGGACAAGGACTTGTCTTATGAGGAGGAGCCGGTAGCTATTCTAGATCGGCAGGTTCGTTAGTTGAGGTCAAAGAGTTTTCCTTCTGTTCGTGTTCAGTGGAGAGGTCAGCCTCCTGAGGTATCGACTTGGGAGTCCGAGTCTGATATGCGGAGCCATTATTCCCATCTTTTCTCCGACTCAAATACTTCCTTCTTCTGTCCGTTCGAGGACGAACGGTTATTTTAGAGGTGGAGAATGTAAAATAAAACTTTCGTGTTCTGAGGCCTTGAAAACCTCATTTAGAGTCACCTCGATTTGCGTGCATAGTCTTGGCTTGTCGCCGGAAAGCTTAAATATGAAATTTTGTGAAAAATGATAAGTTTTGACTATAAAATGAATAATTTGACTTCGGTCAACATTTTAGGTAAACGGACCTGAATCCGTGAGTTGACGGTCCTGGAGGGTCCGTAGGAAAATATGGGACATGGGCGTATGATCGGATCGAATTCCGAGGTCCCGAGCCTGAGAAATAAATTTTTAAAGGAAATTGTTTTCTGAACATTTTTAAGAAAATTTGAAATGAAGTTTGATTAGAAAGAGATGGTATCAGGCCCGTATTTTAGTTCCGGTGCCCGGTACAGGTCTTATATATGGTTTAAGTCATTTCTGTAAAGTTTGGTTGAAAACGGACGTCATTTGACGTGATTCGGACCTAAATTGCTAAATTTGATACTTGATGAAGTTTGAAAAAAAGGTTCTTGATTTTTGAGGTTTGGTTCATTGTTATTGAGGTTATTTCGGCAATTTGATCGCACATATAAGTTCGTATGATGTTGTTGAGTTAGTACGTGTGTTTGGTTAGGAGCCCCGAGGGCTCGAGTGTGTTTCAGCAAGTTTTGAACTTAGGAAAAAGTTGCAGATTCAGAGAAGTTGCAAGTCTCTGAAGCCAGGTCTCGCGGTCCGCGGTGGAAACTTCGCGGCCGCGGTGGGGCCTCCGCGACCGCGGTTGGATTTGTGCGGTCTGCGGTGAGC